>NC_082659.1:36542136-36842136 GCF_028023285.1 Balaenoptera ricei
CTTATTGAAGAGACTGTCTTTTCTCCATTGTATATCTTTGCCTCCTTTGTCATAGATTAGTTGACCATAGGTGCGTGGGTTAATCTCTGGGCTTTCTATCTTGTTCCATTGATCTATGTTTCTGTTTTTGTGCCAGTACCATATTGTCTTGATTACTGTAGCTTTGTAGTATAGTCTGAAGTCAGGGAGTCTGATTCCTCCAGCTCCATTTTTTTGCCTCAAGACTGCTTTGCCTATTCGGGGTCTTTTGTGTCTCCATACAAATTTTAAGATGATTTGTTCTAGCTCCGTAAAAAATGCCATTGGTAATTTGATAGGGATTGCATTGAATCTGTAGATTGCTTTGGGTAGTATACTCATTTTCACAATGTTGATTCTTCCAATCCAAGAACATGGTATATCTCTCCATCTGTTGGTATCATCTTTAATTTCTTTCATCAGTGTCTTATAGTTTTCTGCATACAGGTCTTTTGTCTCCCTAGGTAGGTTTATTCCTAGGTATTTTATTCTTTTTGTTGCAATGGTAAATGGGAGTGTTTCCATAATTTCTCTTTCAGATTTTTCATCATTAGTGTATAGGAATGCAAGAGATTTCTGTGCATTAATTTTGTATCCTGCAACTTTACCATATTCATTAATTAGCTCTAGCAGTTTTCTGGTGGCAGTTTTAGGATTCTCTATGTATAGTATCATGTCATCCGCAAACAGTGACAGTTTTACTTCTTCTTTTCCAATTTGTATTCCTTTTATTTCTTTTTCTTCTCTGATTGCCGTGGCTAGGACTTCCAAAACTATGTTGAATAATAGTGGTGAGAGTGGACATCCTTGTCTCGTTCCTGATCTTAGAGGAAATGCTTTCAGTTTTTCACCATTGAGAATGATGTTTGCTGTGGGTTTGTCATATATGGCCTTTATTATGTTGAGGTAGGTTCCCTCTATGCCCACTTTCTGGAGAGTTTTTATCAGAAATGGGTGTTGAATTTTGTCAAAAGCTTTTTCTGCATCTATTGAGATGATCATATGGTTTTTCTTCTTCAATTTGTTAATATGGTGTATCCCATTGATTGATTTGCGTATATTGAAGAATCCTTGCATCCCTGGGATAAATCCCACTTGATCGTGGTGTATGATCCTTTTAATGTGTTGTTGGATTCTGTTTGCTAGTATTTTGTTGAGGATTTTTGCATCTATATTCATCAGTGATATTGGTCTGTAATTTTCTTTTTTTGTAGTGTCTTTGTCTGGTTTTGGTATCAGGGTGATGGTGGCCTCATAGAATGAGTTTGGGAGTGTTCCTTCCTCTGCAATTTTTTGGAAGAGTTTGAGAAGGATGGGTGTTAGCTCTTCTCTAAATGTTTGATAGAATTCACCTGTGAAGCCATCTGGTCCTGGACTTTTGTTTGTTGGAAGATTTTTAATCACAGTTTCAATTTCATTACTTGTGATTGGTCTGTTCATATTTTCTATTTCTTCCTGGTTCAGTCTTGGAAGGTTATACCTTTCTAAGAATTTGTCCATTTCTTCCAGGTTGTCCATTTTATTGGCATAGAGTTGCTTGTAGTAGTCTCTTAGGATGCTTTGTATTTCTGCAGTGTCTGTTGTAACTTCTCCTTTTTCATTTCTGATTTTATTGATTTGAGTCCTCTCCCTCTTTTTCTTGATGAGTCTGGCTAATGGCTTATCAATTTTGTTTATCTTCTCAAAGAACCAACTTTTAGTTTTATTGATCTTTGCTATTGTTTTCTTTGTTTCTATTTCATTTATTTCTGCTCTGATCTTTATGATTTCTTTCCTTCTGCTAACTTTGGGTTTTGTTTGTTCTTCTTTCTCTAGTTTCTTTAAGTGTAAGGTTAGATTGTTTACTTGAGCTTTTTCTTGTTTCTTTAGGTAGGCTTGTATAGCTATAAACTTCCCTCTTAGAACTGCTTTTGCTGCATCCCATAGGTTTTGGGTCGTCGTGTTTTCATTGTCATTTGTCTCTAGGTATTTTTTGATTTCCTCTTTGATTTCTTCAGTGATCTCTTGGTTATTTAGTAACGTATTGTTTAGCCTCCATGTGTTTGTCCTTTTTACGTTTTTTTCCCTGTAATTCATTTCTAATCTCATAGCGTTGTGGTCAGAAAAGATGCTTGATATGATTTCAATTTTCTTAAATTTACTGAGGCTTGATTTGTGACCCAAGATGTGATCTATCTTGGAGAATGTTCCGTGCGCACTTGAGAAGAACGTGTAATCTGCTGTTTTTGGATGGAATGTCTGATATATATCAATTAAATCTATCTGGTCTATTGTGTCATTTAAAGCTTCTGTTTCCTTATTTATTTTCATTTTGGATGATCTGTCCATTGGTGTAAGTGAGGTGTTAAAGTCCCCCACTATTATTGTGTTACTGTCGATTTCCTCTTTTATAGCTGTTAGCAGTTGCCTTATGTATTGAGGTGCTCCTATGTTGGGTGCATATATATTTATAATTGTTATATCTTCTTCTTGGATTGATCCCTGGATCATTATGTAGTGTCCTTCCTTGTCTCTTGTAACATTCTTTAATTTAAAGTCTATTTTATCTGATATGAGTATAGCTACTCCAGCTTTCTTTTGATTTCCATTTGCATGGAATATCTTTTTCCATCCCATCACTTTCAGTCTGTATGTGTCCCTAGGTCTAAAGTGGGTCTCTTGTAGACAGCATATATATGGGTCTTGTTTTTGTATCCATTCAGCCAGTCTATGTCTTTTGGTTGGGGCATTTAATCCATTCACGTTTAAGGTAATTATCGATATGTATGTTCCTATGACCATTTTCTTAATTGTTTTGGGTTTGTTTTTGTAGGTCCTTTTCTTCTCTTGTGTTTCCCACTTAGAGAAGTTCCTTTAGCATTTGTTGTAGAGCTGGTTTGGTGGTGCTGAATTCTCTTAGCTTTTGCTTGTCTGTAAAGCTTTTGATTTCTCCATCAAATCTAAATGAGATCCTTGCCGGGTAGAGTAATCTTGGTTGTAGGTTCTTCCCTTTCATCACTTTAAGTATATCATGCCACTCCCTTCTGGCTTGCAGAGTTTCTGCTGAGAAATCAGCTGTTAACCTTATGGGAGTTCCCTTGTATGTTATTTGTCGTTTTTCCCTTGCTGCTTTCAGTAATTTTTCTTTGTCTTTAATTTTTGCCACTTTGATTACTATGTGTCTCGGCATGTTTCTCCTTGGGTTTATCCTGTATGGGACTCTCTGCGCTTCCTGGACTTGGGTGGCTATTTCCTTTCCCATGTTAGGGAAGTTTTCGACTATAATCTCTTCAAATATTTTCTCTGGTCCTTTCTCTCTCTCTTCTCCTTCTGGGACCCCTATAATGCGAATGTTGTTGCGTTTAATGTTGTCCCAGAGGTCTCTTAGGCTGTCTTCATTTCTTTTCATTCTTTTTTCTTTAGTCTGTTCCGCAGCAGTGAATTCCATCATTCTGTCTTCCAGGTCACTTATCCGTTCTTCTGCCTCAGTTATTCTGCTATTGATTCCTTCTAGTGTAGTTTTCATTTCAGTTATTGTATTGGTCATCTCTGTTTGTTTGTTCTTTAATTCTTCTAGGTCTTTGTTAATCATTTCTTGCATCTTCTCAATCTTTGCCTCCATTCTTATTCCAAGGTCCTGGATCATCTTCACTATCATTATTCTGAATTCTTTTTCTGGAAGGTTGCCTATCTCCACTTCATTTAGTTGTTTTTCTGGGGTTTTTTCTTGTTCCTTCATCTGGTACATAGCCCTCTGCCTTTTCATCTTCTCTATCTTTCTGTAACTGTGGTTTTTGGTCCACAGGCTGCAGGATTATAGTTTTTCTTGCTTCTGTTGTCTGCCCTCTGGTGGTTGAGGCTATCTAAGAGGCTTGATGGGAGGCTCTGGTGGTGGGTAGAGCTGACTGTTGCTGTGGCGGTCAGAGCTCAGTAAAACCTTAATCCACTTGACTGTTGATGGGTGGGGCTGGGTTCCCTCCCTGTTGGCTGTTTTGCCTGAGGCAACCCAACACTGGAGCCTACCCGTGCTCTTTGGTGGGGTTAATGGCAGACTCTGGGAGGGCTCACGCCAAGGAGAACTTCCCAGAACCTCTGCTGCCAGTGTCCTTATCCCCACGGTGAAACAGAGCCACCACTCGCCTCTGCAGGAGACCCCCCAACACCAGCAGGTAGGTCTGGTTCAGTCTCCCCCAGGCTCACTGCTCCTTCCCCTGGGTCCTGATGCACACATTACTTTGTGTGTGCCCTCCAAGAGTGGGATCTCTGTTTCCCCCAGTCCCGTCAAAGTCCTGCAATCCAATTCCCACTAGGCTTCAAAGTCTGATTCTCTAGGAATTCCTCCTCCCGTTGCCTGACCCCCAGGTTGGGAAGCCTGACGTGGGGCTCAGAACCTTTACTCCAGTGGGTGGACTTCTGTGGTATAAGTGTTCGCCAGTCTGTGAGTCACCCACCCAGCAGTTACGGGGTTTGATTTTACTCTGCTTGCGCCCCTCCTACCGTCTCACTGTGGCTTCTCCTCTGTCCTTGGACGTGGGGTATCCTCCTTGGTGAAGTCCAGGGTCTTCCTGTCAATGATGGTCCAGCAGGCAGTTGTGATTCTGGTGCTCTCGCAAGAGGGAGTGACAGCACGTCCTTCTACTCCGCCATCTTGGTTAATCTGCTTTCCCATTTTAAAAGCTCTATCCATGCTGCACTGAAGATACCTACATAACACTGTTTTTGACTGGCCTCTAGTCACTGTGGGCAGCCCTCTGGAAAGAAAAGGAGTTTTCTCTAAGGAAACACGGTGCTTCCATAGCATGGGTGGGAGCTCCTCCTGTCATGCTCTAGAGCTACAGGGAAACTTGACGTGAGTCCTTGCCTCAAGCTAAAGCCTGAAAAGCCCTGCTGAAGCGAAAGCGCTTATCAGTTTCCATTATGTCGTATTCGCCGTTCTGCTTTACTTTAACGATTCTTCACTTTTCCAGACACTAGGCACCCTCGTGTAGGCATCCTTTTTCCTACAAATACAGTGAGTACCAGCAGTCTCCTTTTCCCTTCCAAGAAACATCCAGGCCTAGAAGTCTTTATCAGTCACTCTATGTATTCAGAGGGTAGGGCAACTCGCTGCACCCTTCCTTAGGAAGCTAGACGGACTCAGCTCTTCCACAGCTCCAGGGATTCTGTTCTCTCACATTCTACATGCCATGGAAGTCTGCCTCATTGCCCTCTTTGGAGCTACACTAAGAAACACAATCTGCTTCGCCTTCCTTCTAGGGACTCTTACCCAAGGACCCCGTACCTACAGGAGAAAGGAGGCTTGCATTCCTACTGGAACAAAATCACAGATTTTCCTGTTACACTGCAGGACTTTAGAATAGGCTTAGGCCTGATGGCAAACATAGAACGTTCCCAGGATGAGGGAGTTCGATACATGCAGAACACCCCGCGAAGAAAAGTTGATTCAGCAAGGGGCCAGGGTGTAGCTAAAGTCCCTTTTGACTTGTTAGAAATCAGAAGGTGTTCGGCTGCATGTTCACCGGAAAAGAACACCTGATGCCACAAACCTTGCTCTCCCATTTTAAAAGCTGTATGCGTGCTGCACTGAAGATACCTAAATAACACTGTTTTTGACTGGCCTCTAGTCACTGTGGGCAGCCCTCTGGAGAGAAATGGAGTTTTCTCTAAGGAAACACGGTGCTTCCATAGCATGGGTGGGAGCTCCTCCATTCATGCTCTAGAGCTACAGGGAAATTTGACGAGAGTCCTTGCCTCAAGCTAAAGCCTGAAAAGCCCTGCTGAAGCGAAAGCATGTAGCAGTTTCCATTAGGTCGTATTCGCAGTTCTGCTTTACTTTAAGGTTTTTCACTTTTCCAGACACTAGGCAGCCTCGTGTAGGCACTCTTTTTCCTACAAATACAGTGAGTACCAGCAGTCTCCTTTGCCCTTCTAAGAAACATCCAGACCTAGAAGCCTTTCCCAGTCACTCTATGTGTTCAGCGTGTAGGGCAACTCGCTGTCCCCTTCCTTAGGAAGTTAGATGGACTCAGCTCTTCAACAGTTCCAGGGATTCTGTTCTCTCACGTCCTACAACCCATGGAAGTCTGCCTCATTGCCCTCATTGGAGCTACACTAAGAAACACAATCTGCTTCGCCTTCCTTCTAGGAACTCTTACCCAAGGATCCCATACCTACAGGAGAAAGGAGGCTTGCATTCCGACAGGAACCAATGCAAAGTTTTTCCTGTTACCCTGCAGGACTTTAGAATCGGCTTAGGCCCGAAGGGTTACATAGAGCGTTCCAAGGATGAGAGAGTTCGCTACATGCAGAACACCCTGTGAAGAAAAGTTGATTCCGCAAGGGACCATGGTGTAGCGAGAGTCTCTTTTGACTTGTTAGAAATCAGAAGGGTTTCGATAGCATGGTCACCGGAAAGGAAGACCTGATTGCACAAACCTTACTTTCCCATTTTAAAAGCTTTATCCATGCTGCACTGAAGATACCTAAATAACACTGTTTTTGACTGGCCTCTAGTTACTGTAGGCAGCCCTCTGGAAAGAAAAGCAGTTTTCTCTAAGGAAACACGGTGCTTCGATAGCCTGGGTGGGAGCTCCTCCTGTCTCGCTCTAGAGCTACAGGGAAACTTGACGTGAGTCCTTGCCTCAAGCTAAGGCCTGACAAGCCCTGCTGAAGGGAAAGCGCTTAGCAGTTTCCATTAGGTCGTACTCGCAGTTCTGCTTTACTTTAACGTTTCTTCACTTTTCTAGACACGTATCAGCCTCCTGTAGGCACACTTTTGCCTACAAATACAGTGAGTACCAGCAGGCTCCTCTGCCTTTCTAAGAAACATCCAGGCTCAGTAGTCTTTCCCAGTCAGTCTATGTATTCAGAGGGTAGGGCAACACACTGCACCCTTCCTTGGGAAAGCTAGATGTCCTCAGCGCTCCAACAGCTCCACGGATTCTGTTCTCTAAAGTCCTACATGCCATGGAAGTCTGCCTCATTGCCCTCATTGGAGCTACACTAAGAAACACAATCTGCTTCGCCCTCCTCTAGGAACTCTTACCCAAGGACCCCATACCTATAGGAGAAAGGAGCCTTGCATTCCTAGTGGAACCAAAGCATAGTTTTTCCTGTTACACTGCAGGAATTTAGAATTGGCTTAAGCCCGATAGCATACATAGAACGTTCCAAGGACGAGGGAGTTCGATACATGAAGAACACCCTGTGAAGAAAACTTGTTTCAGCAAGGGACCAGGGTGTAGCTAGGGTCCTTTTGACTTGTGAGAAATCAGAACGTGTTCGGCTGCATGTTCACCAGAAAAAACACCTGATGCCACAAACCTTGCTCTCCCATTTTAAAAGCTCTATGCGTGCTGCACTGAAGATACCTAAATAACACTGTTTTTGACTGGCCTCTAGTCACTGTGGGCAGCCCTCTGGAGAGAAATGGAGTTTTCTCTAAGGAAACACGGTGCTTCCATAGCATGTGTGGGAGCTCCTCCATTCATGCTCTAGAGCTACAGGGAAATTTGACGTGAGTCCGAGCCTCAAGCTAAGGCCTGAAAAGCCCTGGTGAAGCGAAAGCGTGTAGCAGTTTCCATTAGGTCGTATTCGCAGTTCTGCTTTTCTTTAACGTTTCTTCACTTTTCCAGACACTAGGCACCCTCGTGTAGGCACTCTTTTCCCTACAAATACAGTGAGTACCAGCAGGCTCCTCTGCCTTTCTAAGAAACATCCAGGCTCAGTAGTCTTTCCCAGTCAGTCTATGTATTCAGAGGGTAGGGCAACACACTGCACCCTTCCTTTGAAAAGCTAGATGTCCTCAGTGCTCCAACAGCTCCACGAATTCTGTTCTCTCACGTCCTACATGCCATGGAAGTCTGCCTCATTGCCCTCATTGGAGCTACACTAAGAAACACAATCTGCTTCGCCTTCCTCTAGGAACTCTTACCCTAGGACCCCATACCTACCGGAGAAAGGAGACTTGCATTCCTAGTGGAACCAAAGCACAGTTTTTCCTGTTACACTGCAGGACTTTAGAATAGGCATAGGCTCGATAGCATACATACAACGTTCCAAGGACGAGGGAGTTCGATACATGCAGAACACCCTGTGAAGAAAACTTGTTTCAGACGGGACCAGGGTGTAGCTAGAGTCCTTTTGACTTGTGAGAAATCAGAACGTGTTCGGCTGCATGTTCACCATAAAAGAACACCTGATGGCACAAACCTTGCTTTCCCATTTTAAAAGCTCTATCCATGCTGCACTGAAGATACCTACATAACACTGTTTTTGACTGGCCTCTAGTCACTGTGGGCAGCCCTCTGGAAAGAAAAGGAGTTTTCTCTAAGGAAACACGGTGCTTCCATAGCATGGGTGGGAGCTCCTCCTGTCATGCTCTAGAGCTACAGGGAAACTTGACGTGAGTCCTTGCCTCAAGCTAAAGCCTGAAAAGCCCTGCTGAAGCGAAAGCGCTTATCAGTTTCCATTATGTCGTATTCGCCGTTCTGCTTTACTTTAACGATTCTTCACTTTTCCAGACACTAGGCACCCTCGTGTAGGCATCCTTTTTCCTACAAATACAGTGAGTACCAGCAGTCTCCTTTTCCCTTCCAAGAAACATCCAGGCCTAGAAGTCTTTATCAGTCACTCTATGTATTCAGAGGGTAGGGCAACTCGCTGCACCCTTCCTTAGGAAGCTAGAGGGACTCAGCTCTTCCACAGCTCCAGGGATTCTGTTCTCTCACATTCTACATGCCATGGAAGTCTGCCTCATTGCCCTCTTTGGAGCTACACTAAGAAACACAATCTGCTTCGCCTTCCTTCTAGGGACTCTTACCCAAGGACCCCGTACCTACAGGAGAAAGGAGGCTTGCATTCCTACTGGAACAAAATCACAGATTTTCCTGTTACACTGCAGGACTTTAGAATAGGCTTAGGCCTGATGGCAAACATAGAACGTTCCCAGGATGAGGGAGTTCGATACATGCAGAACACCCCGCGAAGAAAAGTTGATTCAGCAAGGGGCCAGGGTGTAGCTAAAGTCCCTTTTGACTTGTTAGAAATCAGAAGGTGTTCGGCTGCATGTTCACCGGAAAAGAACACCTGATGCCACAAACCTTGCTCTCCCATTTTAAAAGCTGTATGCGTGCTGCACTGAAGATACCTAAATAACACTGTTTTTGACTGGCCTCTAGTCACTGTGGGCAGCCCTCTGGAGAGAAATGGAGTTTTCTCTAAGGAAACACGGTGCTTCCATAGCATGGGTGGGAGCTCCTCCATTCATGCTCTAGAGCTACAGGGAAATTTGACGAGAGTCCTTGCCTCAAGCTAAAGCCTGAAAAGCCCTGCTGAAGCGAAAGCATGTAGCAGTTTCCATTAGGTCGTATTCGCAGTTCTGCTTTACTTTAAGGTTTTTCACTTTTCCAGACACTAGGCAGCCTCGTGTAGGCACTCTTTTTCCTACAAATACAGTGAGTACCAGCAGTCTCCTTTGCCCTTCTAAGAAACATCCAGACCTAGAAGCCTTTCCCAGTCACTCTATGTGTTCAGCGTGTAGGGCAACTCGCTGTCCCCTTCCTTAGGAAGTTAGATGGACTCAGCTCTTCAACAGTTCCAGGGATTCTGTTCTCTCACGTCCTACAACCCATGGAAGTCTGCCTCATTGCCCTCATTGGAGCTACACTAAGAAACACAATCTGCTTCGCCTTCCTTCTAGGAACTCTTACCCAAGGATCCCATACCTACAGGAGAAAGGAGGCTTGCATTCCGACAGGAACCAATGCAAAGTTTTTCCTGTTACCCTGCAGGACTTTAGAATCGGCTTAGGCCCGAAGGGTTACATAGAGCGTTCCAAGGATGAGAGAGTTCGCTACATGCAGAACACCCTGTGAAGAAAAGTTGATTCCGCAAGGGACCATGGTGTAGCGAGAGTCTCTTTTGACTTGTTAGAAATCAGAAGGGTTTCGATAGCATGGTCACCGGAAAGGAAGACCTGATTGCACAAACCTTACTTTCCCATTTTAAAAGCTTTATCCATGCTGCACTGAAGATACCTAAATAACACTGTTTTTGACTGGCCTCTAGTTACTGTAGGCAGCCCTCTGGAAAGAAAAGCAGTTTTCTCTAAGGAAACACGGTGCTTCGATAGCCTGGGTGGGAGCTCCTCCTGTCTCGCTCTAGAGCTACAGGGAAACTTGACGTGAGTCCTTGCCTCAAGCTAAGGCCTGACAAGCCCTGCTGAAGGGAAAGCGCTTAGCAGTTTCCATTAGGTCGTACTCGCAGTTCTGCTTTACTTTAACGTTTCTTCACTTTTCTAGACACGTATCAGCCTCCTGTAGGCACACTTTTGCCTACAAATACAGTGAGTACCAGCAGGCTCCTCTGCCTTTCTAAGAAACATCCAGGCTCAGTAGTCTTTCCCAGTCAGTCTATGTATTCAGAGGGTAGGGCAACACACTGCACCCTTCCTTGGGAAAGCTAGATGTCCTCAGCGCTCCAACAGCTCCACGGATTCTGTTCTCTAAAGTCCTACATGCCATGGAAGTCTGCCTCATTGCCCTCATTGGAGCTACACTAAGAAACACAATCTGCTTCGCCCTCCTCTAGGAACTCTTACCCAAGGACCCCATACCTATAGGAGAAAGGAGCCTTGCATTCCTAGTGGAACCAAAGCATAGTTTTTCCTGTTACACTGCAGGAATTTAGAATTGGCTTAAGCCCGATAGCATACATAGAACGTTCCAAGGACGAGGGAGTTCGATACATGAAGAACACCCTGTGAAGAAAACTTGTTTCAGCAAGGGACCAGGGTGTAGCTAGGGTCCTTTTGACTTGTGAGAAATCAGAACGTGTTCGGCTGCATGTTCACCAGAAAAAACACCTGATGCCACAAACCTTGCTCTCCCATTTTAAAAGCTCTATGCGTGCTGCACTGAAGATACCTAAATAACACTGTTTTTGACTGGCCTCTAGTCACTGTGGGCAGCCCTCTGGAGAGAAATGGAGTTTTCTCTAAGGAAACACGGTGCTTCCATAGCATGTGTGGGAGCTCCTCCATTCATGCTCTAGAGCTACAGGGAAATTTGACGTGAGTCCGTGCCTCAAGCTAAGGCCTGACAAGCCCTGGTGAAGCGAAAGCGTGTAGCAGTTTCCATTAGGTCGTATTGGCAGTTCTGCTTTTCTTTAACGTTTCTTCACTTTTCCAGACACTAGGCACCCTCGTGTAGGCACTCTTTTCCCTACAAATACAGTGAGTACCAGCAGGCTCCTCTGCCTTTCTAAGAAACATCCAGGCTCAGTAGTCTTTCCCAGTCAGTCTATGTATTCAGAGGGTAGGGCAACACACTGCACCCTTCCTTTGAAAAGCTAGATGTCCTCAGTGCTCCAACAGCTCCACGAATTCTGTTCTCTCACGTCCTACATGCCATGGAAGTCTGCCTCATTGCCCTCATTGGAGCTACACTAAGAAACACAATCTGCTTCGCCTTCCTCTAGGAACTCTTACCCTAGGACCCCATACCTACCGGAGAAAGGAGACTTGCATTCCTAGTGGAACCAAAGCACAGTTTTTCCTGTTACACTGCAGGACTTTAGAATAGGCATAGGCTCGATAGCATACATACAACGTTCCAAGGACGAGGGAGTTCGATACATGCAGAACACCCTGTGAAGAAAACTTGTTTCAGACGGGACCAGGGTGTAGCTAGAGTCCTTTTGACTTGTGAGAAATCAGAACGTGTTCGGCTGCATGTTCACCATAAAAGAACACCTGATGGCACAAACCTTGCTTTCCCATTTTAAAAGCTCTATCCATGCTGCACTGAAGATACCTACATAACACTGTTTTTGACTGGCCTCTAGTCACTGTGGGCAGCCCTCTGGAAAGAAAAGGAGTTTTCTCTAAGGAAACACGGTGCTTCCATAGCATGGGTGGGAGCTCCTCCTGTCATGCTCTAGAGCTACAGGGAAACTTGACGTGAGTCCTTGCCTCAAGCTAAAGCCTGAAAAGCCCTGCTGAAGCGAAAGCGCTTATCAGTTTCCATTATGTCGTATTCGCCGTTCTGCTTTACTTTAACGATTCTTCACTTTTCCAGACACTAGGCACCCTCGTGTAGGCATCCTTTTTCCTACAAATACAGTGAGTACCAGCAGTCTCCTTTTCCCTTCCAAGAAACATCCAGGCCTAGAAGTCTTTATCAGTCACTCTATGTATTCAGAGGGTAGGGCAACTCGCTGCACCCTTCCTTAGGAAGCTAGAGGGACTCAGCTCTTCCACAGCTCCAGGGATTCTGTTCTCTCACATTCTACATGCCATGGAAGTCTGCCTCATTGCCCTCTTTGGAGCTACACTAAGAAACACAATCTGCTTCGCCTTCCTTCTAGGGACTCTTACCCAAGGACCCCGTACCTACAGGAGAAAGGAGGCTTGCATTCCTACTGGAACAAAATCACAGATTTTCCTGTTACACTGCAGGACTTTAGAATAGGCTTAGGCCTGATGGCAAACATAGAACGTTCCCAGGATGAGGGAGTTCGATACATGCAGAACACCCCGCGAAGAAAAGTTGATTCAGCAAGGGGCCAGGGTGTAGCTAAAGTCCCTTTTGACTTGTTAGAAATCAGAAGGTGTTCGGCTGCATGTTCACCGGAAAAGAACACCTGATGCCACAAACCTTGCTCTCCCATTTTAAAAGCTGTATGCGTGCTGCACTGAAGATACCTAAATAACACTGTTTTTGACTGGCCTCTAGTCACTGTGGGCAGCCCTCTGGAGAGAAATGGAGTTTTCTCTAAGGAAACACGGTGCTTCCATAGCATGGGTGGGAGCTCCTCCATTCATGCTCTAGAGCTACAGGGAAATTTGACGAGAGTCCTTGCCTCAAGCTAAAGCCTGAAAAGCCCTGCTGAAGCGAAAGCATGTAGCAGTTTCCATTAGGTCGTATTCGCAGTTCTGCTTTACTTTAAGGTTTTTCACTTTTCCAGACACTAGGCAGCCTCGTGTAGGCACTCTTTTTCCTACAAATACAGTGAGTACCAGCAGTCTCCTTTGCCCTTCTAAGAAACATCCAGACCTAGAAGCCTTTCCCAGTCACTCTATGTGTTCAGCGTGTAGGGCAACTCGCTGTCCCCTTCCTTAGGAAGTTAGATGGACTCAGCTCTTCAACAGTTCCAGGGATTCTGTTCTCTCACGTCCTACAACCCATGGAAGTCTGCCTCATTGCCCTCATTGGAGCTACACTAAGAAACACAATCTGCTTCGCCTTCCTTCTAGGAACTCTTACCCAAGGATCCCATACCTACAGGAGAAAGGAGGCTTGCATTCCGACAGGAACCAATGCAAAGTTTTTCCTGTTACCCTGCAGGACTTTAGAATCGGCTTAGGCCCGAAGGGTTACATAGAGCGTTCCAAGGATGAGAGAGTTCGCTACATGCAGAACACCCTGTGAAGAAAAGTTGATTCCGCAAGGGACCATGGTGTAGCGAGAGTCTCTTTTGACTTGTTAGAAATCAGAAGGGTTTCGATAGCATGGTCACCGGAAAGGAAGACCTGATTGCACAAACCTTACTTTCCCATTTTAAAAGCTTTATCCATGCTGCACTGAAGATACCTAAATAACACTGTTTTTGACTGGCCTCTAGTTACTGTAGGCAGCCCTCTGGAAAGAAAAGCAGTTTTCTCTAAGGAAACACGGTGCTTCGATAGCCTGGGTGGGAGCTCCTCCTGTCTCGCTCTAGAGCTACAGGGAAACTTGACGTGAGTCCTTGCCTCAAGCTAAGGCCTGACAAGCCCTGCTGAAGGGAAAGCGCTTAGCAGTTTCCATTAGGTCGTACTCGCAGTTCTGCTTTACTTTAACGTTTCTTCACTTTTCTAGACACGTATCAGCCTCCTGTAGGCACACTTTTGCCTACAAATACAGTGAGTACCAGCAGGCTCCTCTGCCTTTCTAAGAAACATCCAGGCTCAGTAGTCTTTCCCAGTCAGTCTATGTATTCAGAGGGTAGGGCAACACACTGCACCCTTCCTTGGGAAAGCTAGATGTCCTCAGCGCTCCAACAGCTCCACGAATTCTGTTCTCTAAAGTCCTACATGCCATGGAAGTCTGCCTCATTGCCCTCATTGGAGCTACACTAAGAAACACAATCTGCTTCGCCCTCCTCTAGGAACTCTTACCCAAGGACCCCATACCTATAGGAGAAAGGAGCCTTGCATTCCTAGTGGAACCAAAGCATAGTTTTTCCTGTTACACTGCAGGAATTTAGAATTGGCTTAAGCCCGATAGCATACATAGAACGTTCCAAGGACGAGGGAGTTCGATACATGAAGAACACCCTGTGAAGAAAACTTGTTTCAGCAAGGGACCAGGGTGTAGCTAGGGTCCTTTTGACTTGTGAGAAATCAGAACGTGTTCGGCTGCATGTTCACCAGAAAAAACACCTGATGCCACAAACCTTGCTCTCCCATTTTAAAAGCTCTATGCGTGCTGCACTGAAGATACCTAAATAACACTGTTTTTGACTGGCCTCTAGTCACTGTGGGCAGCCCTCTGGAGAGAAATGGA
Source organism: Balaenoptera ricei (assembly GCF_028023285.1). NCBI lineage: Eukaryota > Metazoa > Chordata > Mammalia > Artiodactyla > Balaenopteridae > Balaenoptera > Balaenoptera ricei. The sequence continues at coordinate 36,556,677 of NC_082659.1, forward strand.
GTTTTCTCTAAGGAAACACGGTGCTTCCATAGCATGTGTGGGAGCTCCTCCATTCATGCTCTAGAGCTACAGGGAAATTTGACGTGAGTCCTTGCCTCAAGCTAAAGCCTGAAAAGCCCTGGTGAAGCGAAAGCGTGTAGCAGTTTCCATTAGGTCGTACTCGCAGTTCTGCTTTTCTTTAACGTTTCTTCACTTTTCCAGACACTAGGCACCCTCGTGTAGGCACTCTTTTCCCTACAAATACAGCGAGTACCAGCAGGCTCCTCTGCCTTTCTAAGAAACATCCAGGCTCAGTAGTCTTTCCCAGTCAGTCTATGTATTCAGAGGGTAGGGCAACACACTGCACCCTTCCTTTGAAAAGCTAGATGTCCTCAGTGCTCCAACAGCTCCACGAATTCTGTTCTCTCACGTCCTACATGCCATGGAAGTCTGCCTCATTGCCCTCATTGGAGCTACACTAAGAAACACAATCTGCTTCGCCTTCCTCTAGGAACTCTTACCCTAGGACCCCATACCTACCGGAGAAAGGAGACTTGCATTCCTAGTGGAACCAAAGCACAGTTTTTCCTGTTACACTGCAGGACTTTAGAATAGGCATAGGCTCGATAGCATACATAGAACGTTCCAAGGACGAGGGAGTTCGATACATGCAGAACACCCTGTGAAGAAAACTTGTTTCAGACGGGACCAGGGTGTAGCTAGAGTCCTTTTGACTTGTGAGAAATCAGAACGTGTTCGGCTGCATGTTCACCATAAAAGAACACCTGATGGCACAAACCTTGCTTTCCCATTTTAAAAGCTCTATCCATGCTGCACTGAAGATACCTACATAACACTGTTTTTGACTGGCCTCTAGTCACTGTGGGCAGCCCTCTGGAAAGAAAAGGAGTTTTCTCTAAGGAAACACGGTGCTTCCATAGCATGGGTGGGAGCTCCTCCTGTCATGCTCTAGAGCTACAGGGAAACTTGACGTGAGTCCTTGCCTCAAGCTAAAGCCTGAAAAGCCCTGCTGAAGCGAAAGCGCTTATCAGTTTCCATTATGTCGTATTCGCCGTTCTGCTTTACTTTAACGATTCTTCACTTTTCCAGACACTAGGCACCCTCGTGTAGGCATCCTTTTTCCTACAAATACAGTGAGTACCAGCAGTCTCCTTTTCCCTTCCAAGAAACATCCAGGCCTAGAAGTCTTTATCAGTCACTCTATGTATTCAGAGGGTAGGGCAACTCGCTGCACCCTTCCTTAGGAAGCTAGAGGGACTCAGCTCTTCCACAGCTCCAGGGATTCTGTTCTCTCACATTCTACATGCCATGGAAGTCTGCCTCATTGCCCTCTTTGGAGCTACACTAAGAAACACAATCTGCTTCGCCTTCCTTCTAGGGACTCTTACCCAAGGACCCCGTACCTACAGGAGAAAGGAGGCTTGCATTCCTACTGGAACAAAATCACAGATTTTCCTGTTACACTGCAGGACTTTAGAATAGGCTTAGGCCTGATGGCAAACATAGAACGTTCCCAGGATGAGGGAGTTCGATACATGCAGAACACCCCGCGAAGAAAAGTTGATTCAGCAAGGGGCCAGGGTGTAGCTAAAGTCCCTTTTGACTTGTTAGAAATCAGAAGGTGTTCGGCTGCATGTTCACCGGAAAAGAACACCTGATGCCACAAACCTTGCTCTCCCATTTTAAAAGCTGTATGCGTGCTGCACTGAAGATACCTAAATAACACTGTTTTTGACTGGCCTCTAGTCACTGTGGGCAGCCCTCTGGAGAGAAATGGAGTTTTCTCTAAGGAAACACGGTGCTTCCATAGCATGGGTGGGAGCTCCTCCATTCATGCTCTAGAGCTACAGGGAAATTTGACGAGAGTCCTTGCCTCAAGCTAAAGCCTGAAAAGCCCTGCTGAAGCGAAAGCATGTAGCAGTTTCCATTAGGTCGTATTCGCAGTTCTGCTTTACTTTAAGGTTTTTCACTTTTCCAGACACTAGGCAGCCTCGTGTAGGCACTCTTTTTCCTACAAATACAGTGAGTACCAGCAGTCTCCTTTGCCCTTCTAAGAAACATCCAGACCTAGAAGCCTTTCCCAGTCACTCTATGTGTTCAGCGTGTAGGGCAACTCGCTGTCCCCTTCCTTAGGAAGTTAGATGGACTCAGCTCTTCAACAGTTCCAGGGATTCTGTTCTCTCACGTCCTACAACCCATGGAAGTCTGCCTCATTGCCCTCATTGGAGCTACACTAAGAAACACAATCTGCTTCGCCTTCCTTCTAGGAACTCTTACCCAAGGATCCCATACCTACAGGGGAAAGGAGGCTTGCATTCCGACAGGAACCAATGCAAAGTTTTTCCTGTTACCCTGCAGGACTTTAGAATCGGCTTAGGCCCGAAGGGTTACATAGAGCGTTCCAAGGATGAGAGAGTTCGCTACATGCAGAACACCCTGTGAAGAAAAGTTGATTCCGCAAGGGACCATGGTGTAGCGAGAGTCTCTTTTGACTTGTTAGAAATCAGAAGGGTTTCGATAGCATGGTCACCGGAAAGGAAGACCTGATTGCACAAACCTTACTTTCCCATTTTAAAAGCTTTATCCATGCTGCACTGAAGATACCTAAATAACACTGTTTTTGACTGGCCTCTAGTTACTGTAGGCAGCCCTCTGGAAAGAAAAGCAGTTTTCTCTAAGGAAACACGGTGCTTCGATAGCCTGGGTGGGAGCTCCTCCTGTCTCGCTCTAGAGCTACAGGGAAACTTGACGTGAGTCCTTGCCTCAAGCTAAGGCCTGACAAGCCCTGCTGAAGGGAAAGCGCTTAGCAGTTTCCATTAGGTCGTACTCGCAGTTCTGCTTTACTTTAACGTTTCTTCACTTTTCTAGACACGTATCAGCCTCCTGTAGGCACACTTTTGCCTACAAATACAGTGAGTACCAGCAGGCTCCTCTGCCTTTCTAAGAAACATCCAGGCTCAGTAGTCTTTCCCAGTCAGTCTATGTATTCAGAGGGTAGGGCAACACACTGCACCCTTCCTTGGGAAAGCTAGATGTCCTCAGCGCTCCAACAGCTCCACGGATTCTGTTCTCTAAAGTCCTACATGCCATGGAAGTCTGCCTCATTGCCCTCATTGGAGCTACACTAAGAAACACAATCTGCTTCGCCCTCCTCTAGGAACTCTTACCCAAGGACCCCATACCTATAGGAGAAAGGAGCCTTGCATTCCTAGTGGAACCAAAGCATAGTTTTTCCTGTTACACTGCAGGAATTTAGAATTGGCTTAAGCCCGATAGCATACATAGAACGTTCCAAGGACGAGGGAGTTCGATACATGAAGAACACCCTGTGAAGAAAACTTGTTTCAGCAAGGGACCAGGGTGTAGCTAGGGTCCTTTTGACTTGTGAGAAATCAGAACGTGTTCGGCTGCATGTTCACCAGAAAAAACACCTGATGCCACAAACCTTGCTCTCCCATTTTAAAAGCTCTATGCGTGCTGCACTGAAGATACCTAAATAACACTGTTTTTGACTGGCCTCTAGTCACTGTGGGCAGCCCTCTGGAGAGAAATGGAGTTTTCTCTAAGGAAACACGGTGCTTCCATAGCATGTGTGGGAGCTCCTCCATTCATGCTCTAGAGCTACAGGGAAATTTGACGTGAGTCCTTGCCTCAAGCTAAGGCCTGAAAAGCCCTGGTGAAGCGAAAGCGTGTAGCAGTTTCCATTAGGTCGTATTGGCAGTTCTGCTTTTCTTTAACGTTTCTTCACTTTTCCAGACACTAGGCACCCTCGTGTAGGCACTCTTTTCCCTACAAATACAGTGAGTACCAGCAGGCTCCTCTGCCTTTCTAAGAAACATCCAGGCTCAGTAGTCTTTCCCAGTCAGTCTATGTATTCAGAGGGTAGGGCAACACACTGCACCCTTCCTTTGAAAAGCTAGATGTCCTCAGTGCTCCAACAGCTCCACGAATTCTGTTCTCTCACGTCCTACATGCCATGGAAGTCTGCCTCATTGCCCTCATTGGAGCTACACTAAGAAACACAATCTGCTTCGCCTTCCTCTAGGAACTCTTACCCTAGGACCCCATACCTACCGGAGAAAGGAGACTTGCATTCCTAGTGGAACCAAAGCACAGTTTTTCCTGTTACACTGCAGGACTTTAGAATAGGCATAGGCTCGATAGCATACATACAACGTTCCAAGGACGAGGGAGTTCGATACATGCAGAACACCCTGTGAAGAAAACTTGTTTCAGACGGGACCAGGGTGTAGCTAGAGTCCTTTTGACTTGTGAGAAATCAGAACGTGTTCGGCTGCATGTTCACCATAAAAGAACACCTGATGGCACAAACCTTGCTTTCCCATTTTTTTTTTTTTTTTTTTTTTTTTTTTTTAGTTGTCTTGTTTGTTTTTTTATACTGCAGGTTCTTATTAGGCATCAGTTTTATACACATCAGTGTATACATGTCAATCCCAATCGCCCAATTCAGCACACCACCATCCCCACCCCACCGCAGTTTTCCCCCCTTGGTGTCCATATGTCCATTCTCTACATCTGTGTCTCAACTTCTGCCCTGCAAACTGGCTCATCTGTACCATTTTTCTAGGTTCCGCATACATGCATTAATATACGATATTTGTTTTTCTCTTTCTGACTTACTTCACTCTGTATGACAGTCTCTAGATCCATCCACGTCTCAACAAATGACTGAATTTCGTTCCTTTTTATGGCTGAGTAATATTCCATTGTATATATGTACCACAACTTCTTTATCCATTCGTCTGTTGATGGGCATTTAGGTTGCTTCCATGACCTGGCTATTGTAAATAGTGCTGCAATGAACATTCGGGTGCATGTGTCTTTTTGAATTACGGTTTTCTCTGGGTATATGCCCAGTAGTGGGATTGCTGGGTCATATGGTAATTCTATTTTTAGTTTTTTAAGGAACCTCCATATTGTTCTCCATAGTGGCTGTATCAATTTACATTCCCACCAACAGTGCAAGAGGGTTCCCTTTTCACCACACCCTCTCCAGCATTTGTTGTTTGTAGATTTTCTGATGATGCCCATTCTAACAGGAGTGAGGTGATACCTCATTGTAGTTTTGATTTGCATTTCTCTAATAATTAGTGATGTTGAGCATCTTTTCATGTGCTTCGTGGCCATCTGTATGTCTTCTTTGGAGAAATGTCTATTTAGGTCTTCTGCCCATTTTTGGATTGGGGTGTTTGTTTCTTTGATATTGAGCTGAATGAGCTGTTTATATATTTTGGAGATTAATCCTTTGTCCGTTGATTCATTTGCAAATATTTTCTCCCATTCTGAGGGTGGTCTTTTCGTCTTGTTTATGGTTTCCTTTGCTGTGCAAAAGCTTTGAAGTTTCATTAGGTCCCATTTGTTTATTTTTGTTTTTATTTCCATTACTCTAGGAGGTGGATCAAAAAAGATCTTGCTGTGATTTATGTCAAAGAGTGTTCTTCCTATGTTTTCCTCTAAGAGTTTTATAGTGTCCAGTCTTATATTTAGGTCTCTAATCCATTTTGAGTTTATTTTTGTGTATGGTGTTAGGGAGTATTCTAATTTCATTCTTTTACATGTAGCTGTCCAGTTTTCCCAGCACCACTTATTGAAGAGACTGTCTTTTCTCCATTGTATATCTTTGCCTCCTTTGTCATAGATTAGTTGACCATAGGTGCGTGGGTTAATCTCTGGGCTTTCTATCTTGTTCCATTGATCTATGTTTCTGTTTTTGTGCCAGTACCATATTGTCTTGATTACTGTAGCTTTGTAGTATAGTCTGAAGTCAGGGAGTCTGATTCCTCCAGCTCCATTTTTTTGCCTCAAGACTGCTTTGCCTATTCGGGGTCTTTTGTGTCTCCATACAAATTTTAAGATGATTTGTTCTAGCTCCGTAAAAAATGCCATTGGTAATTTGATAGGGATTGCATTGAATCTGTAGATTGCTTTGGGTAGTATACTCATTTTCACAATGTTGATTCTTCCAATCCAAGAACATGGTATATCTCTCCATCTGTTGGTATCATCTTTAATTTCTTTCATCAGTGTCTTATAGTTTTCTGCATACAGGTCTTTTGTCTCCCTAGGTAGGTTTATTCCTAGGTATTTTATTCTTTTTGTTGCAATGGTAAATGGGAGTGTTTCCATAATTTCTCTTTCAGATTTTTCATCATTAGTGTATAGGAATGCAAGAGATTTCTGTGCATTAATTTTGTATCCTGCAACTTTACCATATTCATTAATTAGCTCTAGCAGTTTTCTGGTGGCAGTTTTAGGATTCTCTATGTATAGTATCATGTCATCCGCAAACAGTGACAGTTTTACTTCTTCTTTTCCAATTTGTATTCCTTTTATTTCTTTTTCTTCTCTGATTGCCGTGGCTAGGACTTCCAAAACTATGTTGAATAATAGTGGTGAGAGTGGACATCCTTGTCTCGTTCCTGATCTTAGAGGAAATGCTTTCAGTTTTTCACCATTGAGAATGATGTTTGCTGTGGGTTTGTCATATATGGCCTTTATTATGTTGAGGTAGGTTCCCTCTATGCCCACTTTCTGGAGAGTTTTTATCAGAAATGGGTGTTGAATTTTGTCAAAAGCTTTTTCTGCATCTATTGAGATGATCATATGGTTTTTCTTCTTCAATTTGTTAATATGGTGTATCCCATTGATTGATTTGCGTATATTGAAGAATCCTTGCATCCCTGGGATAAATCCCACTTGATCGTGGTGTATGATCCTTTTAATGTGTTGTTGGATTCTGTTTGCTAGTATTTTGTTGAGGATTTTTGCATCTATATTCATCAGTGATATTGGTCTGTAATTTTCTTTTTTTGTAGTGTCTTTGTCTGGTTTTGGTATCAGGGTGATGGTGGCCTCATAGAATGAGTTTGGGAGTGTTCCTTCCTCTGCAATTTTTTGGAAGAGTTTGAGAAGGATGGGTGTTAGCTCTTCTCTAAATGTTTGATAGAATTCACCTGTGAAGCCATCTGGTCCTGGACTTTTGTTTGTTGGAAGATTTTTAATCACAGTTTCAATTTCATTACTTGTGATTGGTCTGTTCATATTTTCTATTTCTTCCTGGTTCAGTCTTGGAAGGTTATACCTTTCTAAGAATTTGTCCATTTCTTCCAGGTTGTCCATTTTATTGGCATAGAGTTGCTTGTAGTAGTCTCTTAGGATGCTTTGTATTTCTGCAGTGTCTGTTGTAACTTCTCCTTTTTCATTTCTGATTTTATTGATTTGAGTCCTCTCCCTCTTTTTCTTGATGAGTCTGGCTAATGGCTTATCAATTTTGTTTATCTTCTCAAAGAACCAACTTTTAGTTTTATTGATCTTTGCTATTGTTTTCTTTGTTTCTATTTCATTTATTTCTGCTCTGATCTTTATGATTTCTTTCCTTCTGCTAACTTTGGGTTTTGTTTGTTCTTCTTTCTCTAGTTTCTTTAAGTGTAAGGTTAGATTGTTTACTTGAGCTTTTTCTTGTTTCTTTAGGTAGGCTTGTATAGCTATAAACTTCCCTCTTAGAACTGCTTTTGCTGCATCCCATAGGTTTTGGGTCGTCGTGTTTTCATTGTCATTTGTCTCTAGGTATTTTTTGATTTCCTCTTTGATTTCTTCAGTGATCTCTTGGTTATTTAGTAACGTATTGTTTAGCCTCCATGTGTTTGTCCTTTTTACGTTTTTTTCCCTGTAATTCATTTCTAATCTCATAGCGTTGTGGTCAGAAAAGATGCTTGATATGATTTCAATTTTCTTAAATTTACTGAGGCTTGATTTGTGACCCAAGATGTGATCTATCTTGGAGAATGTTCCGTGCGCACTTGAGAAGAACGTGTAATCTGCTGTTTTTGGATGGAATGTCTGATATATATCAATTAAATCTATCTGGTCTATTGTGTCATTTAAAGCTTCTGTTTCCTTATTTATTTTCATTTTGGATGATCTGTCCATTGGTGTAAGTGAGGTGTTAAAGTCCCCCACTATTATTGTGTTACTGTCGATTTCCTCTTTTATAGCTGTTAGCAGTTGCCTTATGTATTGAGGTGCTCCTATGTTGGGTGCATATATATTTATAATTGTTATATCTTCTTCTTGGATTGATCCCTGGATCATTATGTAGTGTCCTTCCTTGTCTCTTGTAACATTCTTTAATTTAAAGTCTATTTTATCTGATATGAGTATAGCTACTCCAGCTTTCTTTTGATTTCCATTTGCATGGAATATCTTTTTCCATCCCATCACTTTCAGTCTGTATGTGTCCCTAGGTCTAAAGTGGGTCTCTTGTAGACAGCATATATATGGGTCTTGTTTTTGTATCCATTCAGCCAGTCTATGTCTTTTGGTTGGGGCATTTAATCCATTCACGTTTAAGGTAATTATCGATATGTATGTTCCTATGACCATTTTCTTAATTGTTTTGGGTTTGTTTTTGTAGGTCCTTTTCTTCTCTTGTGTTTCCCACTTAGAGAAGTTCCTTTAGCATTTGTTGTAGAGCTGGTTTGGTGGTGCTGAATTCTCTTAGCTTTTGCTTGTCTGTAAAGCTTTTGATTTCTCCATCAAATCTAAATGAGATCCTTGCCGGGTAGAGTAATCTTGGTTGTAGGTTCTTCCCTTTCATCACTTTAAGTATATCATGCCACTCCCTTCTGGCTTGCAGAGTTTCTGCTGAGAAATCAGCTGTTAACCTTATGGGAGTTCCCTTGTATGTTATTTGTCGTTTTTCCCTTGCTGCTTTCAGTAATTTTTCTTTGTCTTTAATTTTTGCCACTTTGATTACTATGTGTCTCGGCATGTTTCTCCTTGGGTTTATCCTGTATGGGACTCTCTGCGCTTCCTGGACTTGGGTGGCTATTTCCTTTCCCATGTTAGGGAAGTTTTCGACTATAATCTCTTCAAATATTTTCTCTGGTCCTTTCTCTCTCTCTTCTCCTTCTGGGACCCCTATAATGCGAATGTTGTTGCGTTTAATGTTGTCCCAGAGGTCTCTTAGGCTGTCTTCATTTCTTTTCATTCTTTTTTCTTTAGTCTGTTCCGCAGCAGTGAATTCCATCATTCTGTCTTCCAGGTCACTTATCCGTTCTTCTGCCTCAGTTATTCTGCTATTGATTCCTTCTAGTGTAGTTTTCATTTCAGTTATTGTATTGGTCATCTCTGTTTGTTTGTTCTTTAATTCTTCTAGGTCTTTGTTAATCATTTCTTGCATCTTCTCAATCTTTGCCTCCATTCTTATTCCAAGGTCCTGGATCATCTTCACTATCATTATTCTGAATTCTTTTTCTGGAAGGTTGCCTATCTCCACTTCATTTAGTTGTTTTTCTGGGGTTTTTTCTTGTTCCTTCATCTGGTACATAGCCCTCTGCCTTTTCATCTTCTCTATCTTTCTGTAACTGTGGTTTTTGGTCCACAGGCTGCAGGATTATAGTTTTTCTTGCTTCTGTTGTCTGCCCTCTGGTGGTTGAGGCTATCTAAGAGGCTTGATGGGAGGCTCTGGTGGTGGGTAGAGCTGACTGTTGCTGTGGCGGTCAGAGCTCAGTAAAACCTTAATCCACTTGACTGTTGATGGGTGGGGCTGGGTTCCCTCCCTGTTGGCTGTTTTGCCTGAGGCAACCCAACACTGGAGCCTACCCGTGCTCTTTGGTGGGGTTAATGGCAGACTCTGGGAGGGCTCACGCCAAGGAGAACTTCCCAGAACCTCTGCTGCCAGTGTCCTTATCCCCACGGTGAAACAGAGCCACCACTCGCCTCTGCAGGAGACCCCCCAACACCAGCAGGTAGGTCTGGTTCAGTCTCCCCCAGGCTCACTGCTCCTTCCCCTGGGTCCTGATGCACACATTACTTTGTGTGTGCCCTCCAAGAGTGGGATCTCTGTTTCCCCCAGTCCCGTCAAAGTCCTGCAATCCAATTCCCACTAGGCTTCAAAGTCTGATTCTCTAGGAATTCCTCCTCCCGTTGCCTGACCCCCAGGTTGGGAAGCCTGACGTGGGGCTCAGAACCTTTACTCCAGTGGGTGGACTTCTGTGGTATAAGTGTTCGCCAGTCTGTGAGTCACCCACCCAGCAGTTACGGGGTTTGATTTTACTCTGCTTGCGCCCCTCCTACCGTCTCACTGTGGCTTCTCCTCTGTCCTTGGACGTGGGGTATCCTCCTTGGTGAAGTCCAGGGTCTTCCTGTCAATGATGGTCCAGCAGGCAGTTGTGATTCTGGTGCTCTCGCAAGAGGGAGTGACAGCACGTCCTTCTACTCCGCCATCTTGGTTAATCTGCTTTCCCATTTTAAAAGCTCTATCCATGCTGCACTGAAGATACCTACATAACACTGTTTTTGACTGGCCTCTAGTCACTGTGGGCAGCCCTCTGGAAAGAAAAGGAGTTTTCTCTAAGGAAACACGGTGCTTCCATAGCATGGGTGGGAGCTCCTCCTGTCATGCTCTAGAGCTACAGGGAAACTTGACGTGAGTCCTTGCCTCAAGCTAAAGCCTGAAAAGCCCTGCTGAAGCGAAAGCGCTTATCAGTTTCCATTATGTCGTATTCGCCGTTCTGCTTTACTTTAACGATTCTTCACTTTTCCAGACACTAGGCACCCTCGTGTAGGCATCCTTTTTCCTACAAATACAGTGAGTACCAGCAGTCTCCTTTTCCCTTCCAAGAAACATCCAGGCCTAGAAGTCTTTATCAGTCACTCTATGTATTCAGAGGGTAGGGCAACTCGCTGCACCCTTCCTTAGGAAGCTAGAGGGACTCAGCTCTTCCACAGCTCCAGGGATTCTGTTCTCTCACATTCTACATGCCATGGAAGTCTGCCTCATTGCCCTCTTTGGAGCTACACTAAGAAACACAATCTGCTTCGCCTTCCTTCTAGGGACTCTTACCCAAGGACCCCGTACCTACAGGAGAAAGGAGGCTTGCATTCCTACTGGAACAAAATCACAGATTTTCCTGTTACACTGCAGGACTTTAGAATAGGCTTAGGCCTGATGGCAAACATAGAACGTTCCCAGGATGAGGGAGTTCGATACATGCAGAACACCCCGCGAAGAAAAGTTGATTCAGCAAGGGGCCAGGGTGTAGCTAAAGTCCCTTTTGACTTGTTAGAAATCAGAAGGTGTTCGGCTGCATGTTCACCGGAAAAGAACACCTGATGCCACAAACCTTGCTCTCCCATTTTAAAAGCTGTATGCGTGCTGCACTGAAGATACCTAAATAACACTGTTTTTGACTGGCCTCTAGTCACTGTGGGCAGCCCTCTGGAGAGAAATGGAGTTTTCTCTAAGGAAACACGGTGCTTCCATAGCATGGGTGGGAGCTCCTCCATTCATGCTCTAGAGCTACAGGGAAATTTGACGAGAGTCCTTGCCTCAAGCTAAAGCCTGAAAAGCCCTGCTGAAGCGAAAGCATGTAGCAGTTTCCATTAGGTCGTATTCGCAGTTCTGCTTTACTTTAAGGTTTTTCACTTTTCCAGACACTAGGCAGCCTCGTGTAGGCACTCTTTTTCCTACAAATACAGTGAGTACCAGCAGTCTCCTTTGCCCTTCTAAGAAACATCCAGACCTAGAAGCCTTTCCCAGTCACTCTATGTGTTCAGCGTGTAGGGCAACTCGCTGTCCCCTTCCTTAGGAAGTTAGATGGACTCAGCTCTTCAACAGTTCCAGGGATTCTGTTCTCTCACGTCCTACAACCCATGGAAGTCTGCCTCATTGCCCTCATTGGAGCTACACTAAGAAACACAATCTGCTTCGCCTTCCTTCTAGGAACTCTTACCCAAGGATCCCATACCTACAGGAGAAAGGAGGCTTGCATTCCGACAGGAACCAATGCAAAGTTTTTCCTGTTACCCTGCAGGACTTTAGAATCGGCTTAGGCCCGAAGGGTTACATAGAGCGTTCCAAGGATGAGAGAGTTCGCTACATGCAGAACACCCTGTGAAGAAAAGTTGATTCCGCAAGGGACCATGGTGTAGCGAGAGTCTCTTTTGACTTGTTAGAAATCAGAAGGGTTTCGATAGCATGGTCACCGGAAAGGAAGACCTGATTGCACAAACCTTACTTTCCCATTTTAAAAGCTTTATCCATGCTGCACTGAAGATACCTAAATAACACTGTTTTTGACTGGCCTCTAGTTACTGTAGGCAGCCCTCTGGAAAGAAAAGCAGTTTTCTCTAAGGAAACACGGTGCTTCGATAGCCTGGGTGGGAGCTCCTCCTGTCTCGCTCTAGAGCTACAGGGAAACTTGACGTGAGTCCTTGCCTCAAGCTAAGGCCTGACAAGCCCTGCTGAAGGGAAAGCGCTTAGCAGTTTCCATTAGGTCGTACTCGCAGTTCTGCTTTACTTTAACGTTTCTTCACTTTTCTAGACACGTATCAGCCTCCTGTAGGCACACTTTTGCCTACAAATACAGTGAGTACCAGCAGGCTCCTCTGCCTTTCTAAGAAACATCCAGGCTCAGTAGTCTTTCCCAGTCAGTCTATGTATTCAGAGGGTAGGGCAACACACTGCACCCTTCCTTGGGAAAGCTAGATGTCCTCAGCGCTCCAACAGCTCCACGGATTCTGTTCTCTAAAGTCCTACATGCCATGGAAGTCTGCCTCATTGCCCTCATTGGAGCTACACTAAGAAACACAATCTGCTTCGCCCTCCTCTAGGAACTCTTACCCAAGGACCCCATACCTATAGGAGAAAGGAGCCTTGCATTCCTAGTGGAACCAAAGCATAGTTTTTCCTGTTACACTGCAGGAATTTAGAATTGGCTTAAGCCCGATAGCATACATAGAACGTTCCAAGGACGAGGGAGTTCGATACATGAAGAACACCCTGTGAAGAAAACTTGTTTCAGCAAGGGACCAGGGTGTAGCTAGGGTCCTTTTGACTTGTGAGAAATCAGAACGTGTTCGGCTGCATGTTCACCAGAAAAAACACCTGATGCCACAAACCTTGCTCTCCCATTTTAAAAGCTCTATGCGTGCTGCACTGAAGATACCTAAATAACACTGTTTTTGACTGGCCTCTAGTCACTGTGGGCAGCCCTCTGGAGAGAAATGGAGTTTTCTCTAAGGAAACACGGTGCTTCCATAGCATGTGTGGGAGCTCCTCCATTCATGCTCTAGAGCTACAGGGAAATTTGACGTGAGTCCGAGCCTCAAGCTAAGGCCTGAAAAGCCCTGGTGAAGCGAAAGCGTGTAGCAGTTTCCATTAGGTCGTATTCGCAGTTCTGCTTTTCTTTAACGTTTCTTCACTTTTCCAGACACTAGGCACCCTCGTGTAGGCACTCTTTTCCCTACAAATACAGTGAGTACCAGCAGGCTCCTCTGCCTTTCTAAGAAACATCCAGGCTCAGTAGTCTTTCCCAGTCAGTCTATGTATTCAGAGGGTAGGGCAACACACTGCACCCTTCCTTTGAAAAGCTAGATGTCCTCAGTGCTCCAACAGCTCCACGAATTCTGTTCTCTCACGTCCTACATGCCATGGAAGTCTGCCTCATTGCCCTCATTGGAGCTACACTAAGAAACACAATCTGCTTCGCCTTCCTCTAGGAACTCTTACCCTAGGACCCCATACCTACCGGAGAAAGGAGACTTGCATTCCTAGTGGAACCAAAGCACAGTTTTTCCTGTTACACTGCAGGACTTTAGAATAGGCATAGGCTCGATAGCATACATACAACGTTCCAAGGACGAGGGAGTTCGATACATGCAGAACACCCTGTGAAGAAAACTTGTTTCAGACGGGACCAGGGTGTAGCTAGAGTCCTTTTGACTTGTGAGAAATCAGAACGTGTTCGGCTGCATGTTCACCATAAAAGAACACCTGATGGCACAAACCTTGCTTTCCCATTTTAAAAGCTCTATCCATGCTGCACTGAAGATACCTACATAACACTGTTTTTGACTGGCCTCTAGTCACTGTGGGCAGCCCTCTGGAAAGAAAAGGAGTTTTCTCTAAGGAAACACGGTGCTTCCATAGCATGGGTGGGAGCTCCTCCTGTCATGCTCTAGAGCTACAGGGAAACTTGATGTGAGTCCTTGCCTCAAGCTAAAGCCTGAAAAGCCCTGCTGAAGCGAAAGCGCTTATCAGTTTCCATTATGTCGTATTCGCCGTTCTGCTTTACTTTAACGATTCTTCACTTTTCCAGACACTAGGCACCCTCGTGTAGGCATCCTTTTTCCTACAAATACAGTGAGTACCAGCAGTCTCCTTTTCCCTTCCAAGAAACATCCAGGCCTAGAAGTCTTTATCAGTCACTCTATGTATTCAGAGGGTAGGGCAACTCGCTGCACCCTTCCTTAGGAAGCTAGAGGGACTCAGCTCTTCCACAGCTCCAGGGATTCTGTTCTCTCACATTCTACATGCCATGGAAGTCTGCCTCATTGCCCTCTTTGGAGCTACACTAAGAAACACAATCTGCTTCGCCTTCCTTCTAGGGACTCTTACCCAAGGACCCCGTACCTACAGGAGAAAGGAGGCTTGCATTCCTACTGGAACAAAATCACAGATTTTCCTGTTACACTGCAGGACTTTAGAATAGGCTTAGGCCTGATGGCAAACATAGAACGTTCCCAGGATGAGGGAGTTCGATACATGCAGAACACCCCGCGAAGAAAAGTTGATTCAGCAAGGGGCCAGGGTGTAGCTAAAGTCCCTTTTGACTTGTTAGAAATCAGAAGGTGTTCGGCTGCATGTTCACCGGAAAAGAACACCTGATGCCACAAACCTTGCTCTCCCATTTTAAAAGCTGTATGCGTGCTGCACTGAAGATACCTAAATAACACTGTTTTTGACTGGCCTCTAGTCACTGTGGGCAGCCCTCTGGAGAGAAATGGAGTTTTCTCTAAGGAAACACGGTGCTTCCATAGCATGGGTGGGAGCTCCTCCATTCATGCTCTAGAGCTACAGGGAAATTTGACGAGAGTCCTTGCCTCAAGCTAAAGCCTGAAAAGCCCTGCTGAAGCGAAAGCATGTAGCAGTTTCCATTAGGTCGTATTCGCAGTTCTGCTTTACTTTAAGGTTTTTCACTTTTCCAGACACTAGGCAGCCTCGTGTAGGCACTCTTTTTCCTACAAATACAGTGAGTACCAGCAGTCTCCTTTGCCCTTCTAAGAAACATCCAGACCTAGAAGCCTTTCCCAGTCACTCTATGTGTTCAGCGTGTAGGGCAACTCGCTGTCCCCTTCCTTAGGAAGTTAGATGGACTCAGCTCTTCAACAGTTCCAGGGATTCTGTTCTCTCACGTCCTACAACCCATGGAAGTCTGCCTCATTGCCCTCATTGGAGCTACACTAAGAAACACAATCTGCTTCGCCTTCCTTCTAGGAACTCTTACCCAAGGATCCCATACCTACAGGAGAAAGGAGGCTTGCATTCCGACAGGAACCAATGCAAAGTTTTTCCTGTTACCCTGCAGGACTTTAGAATCGGCTTAGGCCCGAAGGGTTACATAGAGCGTTCCAAGGATGAGAGAGTTCGCTACATGCAGAACACCCTGTGAAGAAAAGTTGATTCCGCAAGGGACCATGGTGTAGCGAGAGTCTCTTTTGACTTGTTAGAAATCAGAAGGGTTTCGATAGCATGGTCACCGGAAAGGAAGACCTGATTGCACAAACCTTACTTTCCCATTTTAAAAGCTTTATCCATGCTGCACTGAAGATACCTAAATAACACTGTTTTTGACTGGCCTCTAGTTACTGTAGGCAGCCCTCTGGAAAGAAAAGCAGTTTTCTCTAAGGAAACACGGTGCTTCGATAGCCTGGGTGGGAGCTCCTCCTGTCTCGCTCTAGAGCTACAGGGAAACTTGACGTGAGTCCTTGCCTCAAGCTAAGGCCTGACAAGCCCTGCTGAAGGGAAAGCGCTTAGCAGTTTCCATTAGGTCGTACTCGCAGTTCTGCTTTACTTTAACGTTTCTTCACTTTTCTAGACACGTATCAGCCTCCTGTAGGCACACTTTTGCCTACAAATACAGTGAGTACCAGCAGGCTCCTCTGCCTTTCTAAGAAACATCCAGGCTCAGTAGTCTTTCCCAGTCAGTCTATGTATTCAGAGGGTAGGGCAACACACTGCACCCTTCCTTGGGAAAGCTAGATGTCCTCAGCGCTCCAACAGCTCCACGGATTCTGTTCTCTAAAGTCCTACATGCCATGGAAGTCTGCCTCATTGCCCTCATTGGAGCTACACTAAGAAACACAATCTGCTTCGCCCTCCTCTAGGAACTCTTACCCAAGGACCCCATACCTATAGGAGAAAGGAGCCTTGCATTCCTAGTGGAACCAAAGCATAGTTTTTCCTGTTACACTGCAGGAATTTAGAATTGGCTTAAGCCCGATAGCATACATAGAACGTTCCAAGGACGAGGGAGTTCGATACATGAAGAACACCCTGTGAAGAAAACTTGTTTCAGCAAGGGACCAGGGTGTAGCTAGGGTCCTTTTGACTTGTGAGAAATCAGAACGTGTTCGGCTGCATGTTCACCAGAAAAAACACCTGATGCCACAAACCTTGCTCTCCCATTTTAAAAGCTCTATGCGTGCTGCACTGAAGATACCTAAATAACACTGTTTTTGACTGGCCTCTAGTCACTGTGGGCAGCCCTCTGGAGAGAAATGGAGTTTTCTCTAAGGAAACACGGTGCTTCCATAGCATGTGTGGGAGCTCCTCCATTCATGCTCTAGAGCTACAGGGAAATTTGACGTGAGTCCGTGCCTCAAGCTAAGGCCTGACAAGCCCTGGTGAAGCGAAAGCGTGTAGCAGTTTCCATTAGGTCGTATTGGCAGTTCTGCTTTTCTTTAACGTTTCTTCACTTTTCCAGACACTAGGCACCCTCGTGTAGGCACTCTTTTCCCTACAAATACAGTGAGTACCAGCAGGCTCCTCTGCCTTTCTAAGAAACATCCAGGCTCAGTAGTCTTTCCCAGTCAGTCTATGTATTCAGAGGGTAGGGCAACACACTGCACCCTTCCTTTGAAAAGCTAGATGTCCTCAGTGCTCCAACAGCTCCACGAATTCTGTTCTCTCACGTCCTACATGCCATGGAAGTCTGCCTCATTGCCCTCATTGGAGCTACACTAAGAAACACAATCTGCTTCGCCTTCCTCTAGGAACTCTTACCCTAGGACCCCATACCTACCGGAGAAAGGAGACTTGCATTCCTAGTGGAACCAAAGCACAGTTTTTCCTGTTACACTGCAGGACTTTAGAATAGGCATAGGCTCGATAGCATACATACAACGTTCCAAGGACGAGGGAGTTCGATACATGCAGAACACCCTGTGAAGAAAACTTGTTTCAGACGGGACCAGGGTGTAGCTAGAGTCCTTTTGACTTGTGAGAAATCAGAACGTGTTCGGCTGCATGTTCACCATAAAAGAACACCTGATGGCACAAACCTTGCTTTCCCATTTTAAAAGCTCTATCCATGCTGCACTGAAGATACCTACATAACACTGTTTTTGACTGGCCTCTAGTCACTGTGGGCAGCCCTCTGGAAAGAAAAGGAGTTTTCTCTAAGGAAACACGGTGCTTCCATAGCATGGGTGGGAGCTCCTCCTGTCATGCTCTAGAGCTACAGGGAAACTTGACGTGAGTCCTTGCCTCAAGCTAAAGCCTGAAAAGCCCTGCTGAAGCGAAAGCGCTTATCAGTTTCCATTATGTCGTATTCGCCGTTCTGCTTTACTTTAACGATTCTTCACTTTTCCAGACACTAGGCACCCTCGTGTAGGCATCCTTTTTCCTACAAATACAGTGAGTACCAGCAGTCTCCTTTTCCCTTCCAAGAAACATCCAGGCCTAGAAGTCTTTATCAGTCACTCTATGTATTCAGAGGGTAGGGCAACTCGCTGCACCCTTCCTTAGGAAGCTAGACGGACTCAGCTCTTCCACAGCTCCAGGGATTCTGTTCTCTCACATTCTACATGCCATGGAAGTCTGCCTCATTGCCCTCTTTGGAGCTACACTAAGAAACACAATCTGCTTCGCCTTCCTTCTAGGGACTCTTACCCAAGGACCCCGTACCTACAGGAGAAAGGAGGCTTGCATTCCTACTGGAACAAAATCACAGATTTTCCTGTTACACTGCAGGACTTTAGAATAGGCTTAGGCCTGATGGCAAACATAGAACGTTCCCAGGATGAGGGAGTTCGATACATGCAGAACACCCCGCGAAGAAAAGTTGATTCAGCAAGGGGCCAGGGTGTAGCTAAAGTCCCTTTTGACTTGTTAGAAATCAGAAGGTGTTCGGCTGCATGTTCACCGGAAAAGAACACCTGATGCCACAAACCTTGCTCTCCCATTTTAAAAGCTGTATGCGTGCTGCACTGAAGATACCTAAATAACACTGTTTTTGACTGGCCTCTAGTCACTGTGGGCAGCCCTCTGGAGAGAAATGGAGTTTTCTCTAAGGAAACACGGTGCTTCCATAGCATGGGTGGGAGCTCCTCCATTCATGCTCTAGAGCTACAGGGAAATTTGACGAGAGTCCTTGCCTCAAGCTAAAGCCTGAAAAGCCCTGCTGAAGCGAAAGCATGTAGCAGTTTCCATTAGGTCGTATTCGCAGTTCTGCTTTACTTTAAGGTTTTTCACTTTTCCAGACACTAGGCAGCCTCGTGTAGGCACTCTTTTTCCTACAAATACAGTGAGTACCAGCAGTCTCCTTTGCCCTTCTAAGAAACATCCAGACCTAGAAGCCTTTCCCAGTCACTCTATGTGTTCAGCGTGTAGGGCAACTCGCTGTCCCCTTCCTTAGGAAGTTAGATGGACTCAGCTCTTCAACAGTTCCAGGGATTCTGTTCTCTCACGTCCTACAACCCATGGAAGTCTGCCTCATTGCCCTCATTGGAGCTACACTAAGAAACACAATCTGCTTCGCCTTCCTTCTAGGAACTCTTACCCAAGGATCCCATACCTACAGGAGAAAGGAGGCTTGCATTCCGACAGGAACCAATGCAAAGTTTTTCCTGTTACCCTGCAGGACTTTAGAATCGGCTTAGGCCCGAAGGGTTACATAGAGCGTTCCAAGGATGAGAGAGTTCGCTACATGCAGAACACCCTGTGAAGAAAAGTTGATTCCGCAAGGGACCATGGTGTAGCGAGAGTCTCTTTTGACTTGTTAGAAATCAGAAGGGTTTCGATAGCATGGTCACCGGAAAGGAAGACCTGATTGCACAAACCTTACTTTCCCATTTTAAAAGCTTTATCCATGCTGCACTGAAGATACCTAAATAACACTGTTTTTGACTGGCCTCTAGTTACTGTAGGCAGCCCTCTGGAAAGAAAAGCAGTTTTCTCTAAGGAAACACGGTGCTTCGATAGCCTGGGTGGGAGCTCCTCCTGTCTCGCTCTAGAGCTACAGGGAAACTTGACGTGAGTCCTTGCCTCAAGCTAAGGCCTGACAAGCCCTGCTGAAGGGAAAGCGCTTAGCAGTTTCCATTAGGTCGTACTCGC
This sequence comes from Balaenoptera ricei, assembly GCF_028023285.1. Classification (NCBI taxonomy): domain Eukaryota; kingdom Metazoa; phylum Chordata; class Mammalia; order Artiodactyla; family Balaenopteridae; genus Balaenoptera; species Balaenoptera ricei. The sequence goes on from NC_082659.1 coordinate 36,576,097, forward strand.
AGTTCTGCTTTACTTTAACGTTTCTTCACTTTTCTAGACACGTATCAGCCTCCTGTAGGCACACTTTTGCCTACAAATACAGTGAGTACCAGCAGGCTCCTCTGCCTTTCTAAGAAACATCCAGGCTCAGTAGTCTTTCCCAGTCAGTCTATGTATTCAGAGGGTAGGGCAACACACTGCACCCTTCCTTGGGAAAGCTAGATGTCCTCAGCGCTCCAACAGCTCCACGGATTCTGTTCTCTAAAGTCCTACATGCCATGGAAGTCTGCCTCATTGCCCTCATTGGAGCTACACTAAGAAACACAATCTGCTTCGCCCTCCTCTAGGAACTCTTACCCAAGGACCCCATACCTATAGGAGAAAGGAGCCTTGCATTCCTAGTGGAACCAAAGCATAGTTTTTCCTGTTACACTGCAGGAATTTAGAATTGGCTTAAGCCCGATAGCATACATAGAACGTTCCAAGGACGAGGGAGTTCGATACATGAAGAACACCCTGTGAAGAAAACTTGTTTCAGCAAGGGACCAGGGTGTAGCTAGGGTCCTTTTGACTTGTGAGAAATCAGAACGTGTTCGGCTGCATGTTCACCAGAAAAAACACCTGATGCCACAAACCTTGCTCTCCCATTTTAAAAGCTCTATGCGTGCTGCACTGAAGATACCTAAATAACACTGTTTTTGACTGGCCTCTAGTCACTGTGGGCAGCCCTCTGGAGAGAAATGGAGTTTTCTCTAAGGAAACACGGTGCTTCCATAGCATGTGTGGGAGCTCCTCCATTCATGCTCTAGAGCTACAGGGAAATTTGACGTGAGTCCGTGCCTCAAGCTAAGGCCTGACAAGCCCTGGTGAAGCGAAAGCGTGTAGCAGTTTCCATTAGGTCGTATTGGCAGTTCTGCTTTTCTTTAACGTTTCTTCACTTTTCCAGACACTAGGCACCCTCGTGTAGGCACTCTTTTCCCTACAAATACAGTGAGTACCAGCAGGCTCCTCTGCCTTTCTAAGAAACATCCAGGCTCAGTAGTCTTTCCCAGTCAGTCTATGTATTCAGAGGGTAGGGCAACACACTGCACCCTTCCTTTGAAAAGCTAGATGTCCTCAGTGCTCCAACAGCTCCACGAATTCTGTTCTCTCACGTCCTACATGCCATGGAAGTCTGCCTCATTGCCCTCATTGGAGCTACACTAAGAAACACAATCTGCTTCGCCTTCCTCTAGGAACTCTTACCCTAGGACCCCATACCTACCGGAGAAAGGAGACTTGCATTCCTAGTGGAACCAAAGCACAGTTTTTACTGTTACACTGCAGGACTTTAGAATAGGCATAGGCTCGATAGCATACATACAACGTTCCAAGGACGAGGGAGTTCGATACATGCAGAACACCCTGTGAAGAAAACTTGTTTCAGACGGGACCAGGGTGTAGCTAGAGTCCTTTTGACTTGTGAGAAATCAGAACGTGTTCGGCTGCATGTTCACCATAAAAGAACACCTGATGGCACAAACCTTGCTTTCCCATTTTAAAAGCTCTATCCATGCTGCACTGAAGATACCTACATAACACTGTTTTTGACTGGCCTCTAGTCACTGTGGGCAGCCCTCTGGAAAGAAAAGGAGTTTTCTCTAAGGAAACACGGTGCTTCCATAGCATGGGTGGGAGCTCCTCCTGTCATGCTCTAGAGCTACAGGGAAACTTGACGTGAGTCCTTGCCTCAAGCTAAAGCCTGAAAAGCCCTGCTGAAGCGAAAGCGCTTATCAGTTTCCATTATGTCGTATTCGCCGTTCTGCTTTACTTTAACGATTCTTCACTTTTCCAGACACTAGGCACCCTCGTGTAGGCATCCTTTTTCCTACAAATACAGTGAGTACCAGCAGTCTCCTTTTCCCTTCCAAGAAACATCCAGGCCTAGAAGTCTTTATCAGTCACTCTATGTATTCAGAGGGTAGGGCAACTCGCTGCACCCTTCCTTAGGAAGCTAGACGGACTCAGCTCTTCCACAGCTCCAGGGATTCTGTTCTCTCACATTCTACATGCCATGGAAGTCTGCCTCATTGCCCTCTTTGGAGCTACACTAAGAAACACAATCTGCTTCGCCTTCCTTCTAGGGACTCTTACCCAAGGACCCCGTACCTACAGGAGAAAGGAGGCTTGCATTCCTACTGGAACAAAATCACAGATTTTCCTGTTACACTGCAGGACTTTAGAATAGGCTTAGGCCTGATGGCAAACATAGAACGTTCCCAGGATGAGGGAGTTCGATACATGCAGAACACCCCGCGAAGAAAAGTTGATTCAGCAAGGGGCCAGGGTGTAGCTAAAGTCCCTTTTGACTTGTTAGAAATCAGAAGGTGTTCGGCTGCATGTTCACCGGAAAAGAACACCTGATGCCACAAACCTTGCTCTCCCATTTTAAAAGCTGTATGCGTGCTGCACTGAAGATACCTAAATAACACTGTTTTTGACTGGCCTCTAGTCACTGTGGGCAGCCCTCTGGAGAGAAATGGAGTTTTCTCTAAGGAAACACGGTGCTTCCATAGCATGGGTGGGAGCTCCTCCATTCATGCTCTAGAGCTACAGGGAAATTTGACGAGAGTCCTTGCCTCAAGCTAAAGCCTGAAAAGCCCTGCTGAAGCGAAAGCATGTAGCAGTTTCCATTAGGTCGTATTCGCAGTTCTGCTTTACTTTAAGGTTTTTCACTTTTCCAGACACTAGGCAGCCTCGTGTAGGCACTCTTTTTCCTACAAATACAGTGAGTACCAGCAGTCTCCTTTGCCCTTCTAAGAAACATCCAGACCTAGAAGCCTTTCCCAGTCACTCTATGTGTTCAGCGTGTAGGGCAACTCGCTGTCCCCTTCCTTAGGAAGTTAGATGGACTCAGCTCTTCAACAGTTCCAGGGATTCTGTTCTCTCACGTCCTACAACCCATGGAAGTCTGCCTCATTGCCCTCATTGGAGCTACACTAAGAAACACAATCTGCTTCGCCTTCCTTCTAGGAACTCTTACCCAAGGATCCCATACCTACAGGAGAAAGGAGGCTTGCATTCCGACAGGAACCAATGCAAAGTTTTTCCTGTTACCCTGCAGGACTTTAGAATCGGCTTAGGCCCGAAGGGTTACATAGAGCGTTCCAAGGATGAGAGAGTTCGCTACATGCAGAACACCCTGTGAAGAAAAGTTGATTCCGCAAGGGACCATGGTGTAGCGAGAGTCTCTTTTGACTTGTTAGAAATCAGAAGGGTTTCGATAGCATGGTCACCGGAAAGGAAGACCTGATTGCACAAACCTTACTTTCCCATTTTAAAAGCTTTATCCATGCTGCACTGAAGATACCTAAATAACACTGTTTTTGACTGGCCTCTAGTTACTGTAGGCAGCCCTCTGGAAAGAAAAGCAGTTTTCTCTAAGGAAACACGGTGCTTCGATAGCCTGGGTGGGAGCTCCTCCTGTCTCGCTCTAGAGCTACAGGGAAACTTGACGTGAGTCCTTGCCTCAAGCTAAGGCCTGACAAGCCCTGCTGAAGGGAAAGCGCTTAGCAGTTTCCATTAGGTCGTACTCGCAGTTCTGCTTTACTTTAACGTTTCTTCACTTTTCTAGACACGTATCAGCCTCCTGTAGGCACACTTTTGCCTACAAATACAGTGAGTACCAGCAGGCTCCTCTGCCTTTCTAAGAAACATCCAGGCTCAGTAGTCTTTCCCAGTCAGTCTATGTATTCAGAGGGTAGGGCAACACACTGCACCCTTCCTTGGGAAAGCTAGATGTCCTCAGCGCTCCAACAGCTCCACGGATTCTGTTCTCTAAAGTCCTACATGCCATGGAAGTCTGCCTCATTGCCCTCATTGGAGCTACACTAAGAAACACAATCTGCTTCGCCCTCCTCTAGGAACTCTTACCCAAGGACCCCATACCTATAGGAGAAAGGAGCCTTGCATTCCTAGTGGAACCAAAGCATAGTTTTTCCTGTTACACTGCAGGAATTTAGAATTGGCTTAAGCCCGATAGCATACATAGAACGTTCCAAGGACGAGGGAGTTCGATACATGAAGAACACCCTGTGAAGAAAACTTGTTTCAGCAAGGGACCAGGGTGTAGCTAGGGTCCTTTTGACTTGTGAGAAATCAGAACGTGTTCGGCTGCATGTTCACCAGAAAAAACACCTGATGCCACAAACCTTGCTCTCCCATTTTAAAAGCTCTATGCGTGCTGCACTGAAGATACCTAAATAACACTGTTTTTGACTGGCCTCTAGTCACTGTGGGCAGCCCTCTGGAGAGAAATGGAGTTTTCTCTAAGGAAACACGGTGCTTCCATAGCATGTGTGGGAGCTCCTCCATTCATGCTCTAGAGCTACAGGGAAATTTGACGTGAGTCCGTGCCTCAAGCTAAGGCCTGACAAGCCCTGGTGAAGCGAAAGCGTGTAGCAGTTTCCATTAGGTCGTATTGGCAGTTCTGCTTTTCTTTAACGTTTCTTCACTTTTCCAGACACTAGGCACCCTCGTGTAGGCACTCTTTTCCCTACAAATACAGTGAGTACCAGCAGGCTCCTCTGCCTTTCTAAGAAACATCCAGGCTCAGTAGTCTTTCCCAGTCAGTCTATGTATTCAGAGGGTAGGGCAACACACTGCACCCTTCCTTTGAAAAGCTAGATGTCCTCAGTGCTCCAACAGCTCCACGAATTCTGTTCTCTCACGTCCTACATGCCATGGAAGTCTGCCTCATTGCCCTCATTGGAGCTACACTAAGAAACACAATCTGCTTCGCCTTCCTCTAGGAACTCTTACCCTAGGACCCCATACCTACCGGAGAAAGGAGACTTGCATTCCTAGTGGAACCAAAGCACAGTTTTTCCTGTTACACTGCAGGACTTTAGAATAGGCATAGGCTCGATAGCATACATACAACGTTCCAAGGACGAGGGAGTTCGATACATGCAGAACACCCTGTGAAGAAAACTTGTTTCAGACGGGACCAGGGTGTAGCTAGAGTCCTTTTGACTTGTGAGAAATCAGAACGTGTTCGGCTGCATGTTCACCATAAAAGAACACCTGATGGCACAAACCTTGCTTTCCCATTTTAAAAGCTCTATCCATGCTGCACTGAAGATACCTACATAACACTGTTTTTGACTGGCCTCTAGTCACTGTGGGCAGCCCTCTGGAAAGAAAAGGAGTTTTCTCTAAGGAAACACGGTGCTTCCATAGCATGGGTGGGAGCTCCTCCTGTCATGCTCTAGAGCTACAGGGAAACTTGACGTGAGTCCTTGCCTCAAGCTAAAGCCTGAAAAGCCCTGCTGAAGCGAAAGCGCTTATCAGTTTCCATTATGTCGTATTCGCCGTTCTGCTTTACTTTAACGATTCTTCACTTTTCCAGACACTAGGCACCCTCGTGTAGGCATCCTTTTTCCTACAAATACAGTGAGTACCAGCAGTCTCCTTTTCCCTTCCAAGAAACATCCAGGCCTAGAAGTCTTTATCAGTCACTCTATGTATTCAGAGGGTAGGGCAACTCGCTGCACCCTTCCTTAGGAAGCTAGACGGACTCAGCTCTTCCACAGCTCCAGGGATTCTGTTCTCTCACATTCTACATGCCATGGAAGTCTGCCTCATTGCCCTCTTTGGAGCTACACTAAGAAACACAATCTGCTTCGCCTTCCTTCTAGGGACTCTTACCCAAGGACCCCGTACCTACAGGAGAAAGGAGGCTTGCATTCCTACTGGAACAAAATCACAGATTTTCCTGTTACACTGCAGGACTTTAGAATAGGCTTAGGCCTGATGGCAAACATAGAACGTTCCCAGGATGAGGGAGTTCGATACATGCAGAACACCCCGCGAAGAAAAGTTGATTCAGCAAGGGGCCAGGGTGTAGCTAAAGTCCCTTTTGACTTGTTAGAAATCAGAAGGTGTTCGGCTGCATGTTCACCGGAAAAGAACACCTGATGCCACAAACCTTGCTCTCCCATTTTAAAAGCTGTATGCGTGCTGCACTGAAGATACCTAAATAACACTGTTTTTGACTGGCCTCTAGTCACTGTGGGCAGCCCTCTGGAGAGAAATGGAGTTTTCTCTAAGGAAACACGGTGCTTCCATAGCATGGGTGGGAGCTCCTCCATTCATGCTCTAGAGCTACAGGGAAATTTGACGAGAGTCCTTGCCTCAAGCTAAAGCCTGAAAAGCCCTGCTGAAGCGAAAGCATGTAGCAGTTTCCATTAGGTCGTATTCGCAGTTCTGCTTTACTTTAAGGTTTTTCACTTTTCCAGACACTAGGCAGCCTCGTGTAGGCACTCTTTTTCCTACAAATACAGTGAGTACCAGCAGTCTCCTTTGCCCTTCTAAGAAACATCCAGACCTAGAAGCCTTTCCCAGTCACTCTATGTGTTCAGCGTGTAGGGCAACTCGCTGTCCCCTTCCTTAGGAAGTTAGATGGACTCAGCTCTTCAACAGTTCCAGGGATTCTGTTCTCTCACGTCCTACAACCCATGGAAGTCTGCCTCATTGCCCTCATTGGAGCTACACTAAGAAACACAATCTGCTTCGCCTTCCTTCTAGGAACTCTTACCCAAGGATCCCATACCTACAGGAGAAAGGAGGCTTGCATTCCGACAGGAACCAATGCAAAGTTTTTCCTGTTACCCTGCAGGACTTTAGAATCGGCTTAGGCCCGAAGGGTTACATAGAGCGTTCCAAGGATGAGAGAGTTCGCTACATGCAGAACACCCTGTGAAGAAAAGTTGATTCCGCAAGGGACCATGGTGTAGCGAGAGTCTCTTTTGACTTGTTAGAAATCAGAAGGGTTTCGATAGCATGGTCACCGGAAAGGAAGACCTGATTGCACAAACCTTACTTTCCCATTTTAAAAGCTTTATCCATGCTGCACTGAAGATACCTAAATAACACTGTTTTTGACTGGCCTCTAGTTACTGTAGGCAGCCCTCTGGAAAGAAAAGCAGTTTTCTCTAAGGAAACACGGTGCTTCGATAGCCTGGGTGGGAGCTCCTCCTGTCTCGCTCTAGAGCTACAGGGAAACTTGACGTGAGTCCTTGCCTCAAGCTAAGGCCTGACAAGCCCTGCTGAAGGGAAAGCGCTTAGCAGTTTCCATTAGGTCGTACTCGCAGTTCTGCTTTACTTTAACGTTTCTTCACTTTTCTAGACACGTATCAGCCTCCTGTAGGCACACTTTTGCCTACAAATACAGTGAGTACCAGCAGGCTCCTCTGCCTTTCTAAGAAACATCCAGGCTCAGTAGTCTTTCCCAGTCAGTCTATGTATTCAGAGGGTAGGGCAACACACTGCACCCTTCCTTGGGAAAGCTAGATGTCCTCAGCGCTCCAACAGCTCCACGGATTCTGTTCTCTAAAGTCCTACATGCCATGGAAGTCTGCCTCATTGCCCTCATTGGAGCTACACTAAGAAACACAATCTGCTTCGCCCTCCTCTAGGAACTCTTACCCAAGGACCCCATACCTATAGGAGAAAGGAGCCTTGCATTCCTAGTGGAACCAAAGCATAGTTTTTCCTGTTACACTGCAGGAATTTAGAATTGGCTTAAGCCCGATAGCATACATAGAACGTTCCAAGGACGAGGGAGTTCGATACATGAAGAACACCCTGTGAAGAAAACTTGTTTCAGCAAGGGACCAGGGTGTAGCTAGGGTCCTTTTGACTTGTGAGAAATCAGAACGTGTTCGGCTGCATGTTCACCAGAAAAAACACCTGATGCCACAAACCTTGCTCTCCCATTTTAAAAGCTCTATGCGTGCTGCACTGAAGATACCTAAATAACACTGTTTTTGACTGGCCTCTAGTCACTGTGGGCAGCCCTCTGGAGAGAAATGGAGTTTTCTCTAAGGAAACACGGTGCTTCCATAGCATGTGTGGGAGCTCCTCCATTCATGCTCTAGAGCTACAGGGAAATTTGACGTGAGTCCGTGCCTCAAGCTAAGGCCTGACAAGCCCTGGTGAAGCGAAAGCGTGTAGCAGTTTCCATTAGGTCGTATTGGCAGTTCTGCTTTTCTTTAACGTTTCTTCACTTTTCCAGACACTAGGCACCCTCGTGTAGGCACTCTTTTCCCTACAAATACAGTGAGTACCAGCAGGCTCCTCTGCCTTTCTAAGAAACATCCAGGCTCAGTAGTCTTTCCCAGTCAGTCTATGTATTCAGAGGGTAGGGCAACACACTGCACCCTTCCTTTGAAAAGCTAGATGTCCTCAGTGCTCCAACAGCTCCACGAATTCTGTTCTCTCACGTCCTACATGCCATGGAAGTCTGCCTCATTGCCCTCATTGGAGCTACACTAAGAAACACAATCTGCTTCGCCTTCCTCTAGGAACTCTTACCCTAGGACCCCATACCTACCGGAGAAAGGAGACTTGCATTCCTAGTGGAACCAAAGCACAGTTTTTCCTGTTACACTGCAGGACTTTAGAATAGGCATAGGCTCGATAGCATACATACAACGTTCCAAGGACGAGGGAGTTCGATACATGCAGAACACCCTGTGAAGAAAACTTGTTTCAGACGGGACCAGGGTGTAGCTAGAGTCCTTTTGACTTGTGAGAAATCAGAACGTGTTCGGCTGCATGTTCACCATAAAAGAACACCTGATGGCACAAACCTTGCTTTCCCATTTTAAAAGCTCTATCCATGCTGCACTGAAGATACCTACATAACACTGTTTTTGACTGGCCTCTAGTCACTGTGGGCAGCCCTCTGGAAAGAAAAGGAGTTTTCTCTAAGGAAACACGGTGCTTCCATAGCATGGGTGGGAGCTCCTCCTGTCATGCTCTAGAGCTACAGGGAAACTTGACGTGAGTCCTTGCCTCAAGCTAAAGCCTGAAAAGCCCTGCTGAAGCGAAAGCGCTTATCAGTTTCCATTATGTCGTATTCGCCGTTCTGCTTTACTTTAACGATTCTTCACTTTTCCAGACACTAGGCACCCTCGTGTAGGCATCCTTTTTCCTACAAATACAGTGAGTACCAGCAGTCTCCTTTTCCCTTCCAAGAAACATCCAGGCCTAGAAGTCTTTATCAGTCACTCTATGTATTCAGAGGGTAGGGCAACTCGCTGCACCCTTCCTTAGGAAGCTAGACGGACTCAGCTCTTCCACAGCTCCAGGGATTCTGTTCTCTCACATTCTACATGCCATGGAAGTCTGCCTCATTGCCCTCTTTGGAGCTACACTAAGAAACACAATCTGCTTCGCCTTCCTTCTAGGGACTCTTACCCAAGGACCCCGTACCTACAGGAGAAAGGAGGCTTGCATTCCTACTGGAACAAAATCACAGATTTTCCTGTTACACTGCAGGACTTTAGAATAGGCTTAGGCCTGATGGCAAACATAGAACGTTCCCAGGATGAGGGAGTTCGATACATGCAGAACACCCCGCGAAGAAAAGTTGATTCAGCAAGGGGCCAGGGTGTAGCTAAAGTCCCTTTTGACTTGTTAGAAATCAGAAGGTGTTCGGCTGCATGTTCACCGGAAAAGAACACCTGATGCCACAAACCTTGCTCTCCCATTTTAAAAGCTGTATGCGTGCTGCACTGAAGATACCTAAATAACACTGTTTTTGACTGGCCTCTAGTCACTGTGGGCAGCCCTCTGGAGAGAAATGGAGTTTTCTCTAAGGAAACACGGTGCTTCCATAGCATGGGTGGGAGCTCCTCCATTCATGCTCTAGAGCTACAGGGAAATTTGACGAGAGTCCTTGCCTCAAGCTAAAGCCTGAAAAGCCCTGCTGAAGCGAAAGCATGTAGCAGTTTCCATTAGGTCGTATTCGCAGTTCTGCTTTACTTTAAGGTTTTTCACTTTTCCAGACACTAGGCAGCCTCGTGTAGGCACTCTTTTTCCTACAAATACAGTGAGTACCAGCAGTCTCCTTTGCCCTTCTAAGAAACATCCAGACCTAGAAGCCTTTCCCAGTCACTCTATGTGTTCAGCGTGTAGGGCAACTCGCTGTCCCCTTCCTTAGGAAGTTAGATGGACTCAGCTCTTCAACAGTTCCAGGGATTCTGTTCTCTCACGTCCTACAACCCATGGAAGTCTGCCTCATTGCCCTCATTGGAGCTACACTAAGAAACACAATCTGCTTCGCCTTCCTTCTAGGAACTCTTACCCAAGGATCCCATACCTACAGGAGAAAGGAGGCTTGCATTCCGACAGGAACCAATGCAAAGTTTTTCCTGTTACCCTGCAGGACTTTAGAATCGGCTTAGGCCCGAAGGGTTACATAGAGCGTTCCAAGGATGAGAGAGTTCGCTACATGCAGAACACCCTGTGAAGAAAAGTTGATTCCGCAAGGGACCATGGTGTAGCGAGAGTCTCTTTTGACTTGTTAGAAATCAGAAGGGTTTCGATAGCATGGTCACCGGAAAGGAAGACCTGATTGCACAAACCTTACTTTCCCATTTTAAAAGCTTTATCCATGCTGCACTGAAGATACCTAAATAACACTGTTTTTGACTGGCCTCTAGTTACTGTAGGCAGCCCTCTGGAAAGAAAAGCAGTTTTCTCTAAGGAAACACGGTGCTTCGATAGCCTGGGTGGGAGCTCCTCCTGTCTCGCTCTAGAGCTACAGGGAAACTTGACGTGAGTCCTTGCCTCAAGCTAAGGCCTGACAAGCCCTGCTGAAGGGAAAGCGCTTAGCAGTTTCCATTAGGTCGTACTCGCAGTTCTGCTTTACTTTAACGTTTCTTCACTTTTCTAGACACGTATCAGCCTCCTGTAGGCACACTTTTGCCTACAAATACAGTGAGTACCAGCAGGTTCCTCTGCCTTTCTAAGAAACATCCAGGCTCAGTAGTCTTTCCCAGTCAGTCTATGTATTCAGAGGGTAGGGCAACACACTGCACCCTTCCTTGGGAAAGCTAGATGTCCTCAGCGCTCCAACAGCTCCACGGATTCTGTTCTCTAAAGTCCTACATGCCATGGAAGTCTGCCTCATTGCCCTCATTGGAGCTACACTAAGAAACACAATCTGCTTCGCCCTCCTCTAGGAACTCTTACCCAAGGACCCCATACCTATAGGAGAAAGGAGCCTTGCATTCCTAGTGGAACCAAAGCATAGTTTTTCCTGTTACACTGCAGGAATTTAGAATTGGCTTAAGCCCGATAGCATACATAGAACGTTCCAAGGACGAGGGAGTTCGATACATGAAGAACACCCTGTGAAGAAAACTTGTTTCAGCAAGGGACCAGGGTGTAGCTAGGGTCCTTTTGACTTGTGAGAAATCAGAACGTGTTCGGCTGCATGTTCACCAGAAAAAACACCTGATGCCACAAACCTTGCTCTCCCATTTTAAAAGCTCTATGCGTGCTGCACTGAAGATACCTAAATAACACTGTTTTTGACTGGCCTCTAGTCACTGTGGGCAGCCCTCTGGAGAGAAATGGAGTTTTCTCTAAGGAAACACGGTGCTTCCATAGCATGTGTGGGAGCTCCTCCATTCATGCTCTAGAGCTACAGGGAAATTTGACGTGAGTCCGTGCCTCAAGCTAAGGCCTGACAAGCCCTGGTGAAGCGAAAGCGTGTAGCAGTTTCCATTAGGTCGTATTGGCAGTTCTGCTTTTCTTTAACGTTTCTTCACTTTTCCAGACACTAGGCACCCTCGTGTAGGCACTCTTTTCCCTACAAATACAGTGAGTACCAGCAGGCTCCTCTGCCTTTCTAAGAAACATCCAGGCTCAGTAGTCTTTCCCAGTCAGTCTATGTATTCAGAGGGTAGGGCAACACACTGCACCCTTCCTTTGAAAAGCTAGATGTCCTCAGTGCTCCAACAGCTCCACGAATTCTGTTCTCTCACGTCCTACATGCCATGGAAGTCTGCCTCATTGCCCTCATTGGAGCTACACTAAGAAACACAATCTGCTTCGCCTTCCTCTAGGAACTCTTACCCTAGGACCCCATACCTACCGGAGAAAGGAGACTTGCATTCCTAGTGGAACCAAAGCACAGTTTTTACTGTTACACTGCAGGACTTTAGAATAGGCATAGGCTCGATAGCATACATACAACGTTCCAAGGACGAGGGAGTTCGATACATGCAGAACACCCTGTGAAGAAAACTTGTTTCAGACGGGACCAGGGTGTAGCTAGAGTCCTTTTGACTTGTGAGAAATCAGAACGTGTTCGGCTGCATGTTCACCATAAAAGAACACCTGATGGCACAAACCTTGCTTTCCCATTTTAAAAGCTCTATCCATGCTGCACTGAAGATACCTACATAACACTGTTTTTGACTGGCCTCTAGTCACTGTGGGCAGCCCTCTGGAAAGAAAAGGAGTTTTCTCTAAGGAAACACGGTGCTTCCATAGCATGGGTGGGAGCTCCTCCTGTCATGCTCTAGAGCTACAGGGAAACTTGACGTGAGTCCTTGCCTCAAGCTAAAGCCTGAAAAGCCCTGCTGAAGCGAAAGCGCTTATCAGTTTCCATTATGTCGTATTCGCCGTTCTGCTTTACTTTAACGATTCTTCACTTTTCCAGACACTAGGCACCCTCGTGTAGGCATCCTTTTTCCTACAAATACAGTGAGTACCAGCAGTCTCCTTTTCCCTTCCAAGAAACATCCAGGCCTAGAAGTCTTTATCAGTCACTCTATGTATTCAGAGGGTAGGGCAACTCGCTGCACCCTTCCTTAGGAAGCTAGACGGACTCAGCTCTTCCACAGCTCCAGGGATTCTGTTCTCTCACATTCTACATGCCATGGAAGTCTGCCTCATTGCCCTCTTTGGAGCTACACTAAGAAACACAATCTGCTTCGCCTTCCTTCTAGGGACTCTTACCCAAGGACCCCGTACCTACAGGAGAAAGGAGGCTTGCATTCCTACTGGAACAAAATCACAGATTTTCCTGTTACACTGCAGGACTTTAGAATAGGCTTAGGCCTGATGGCAAACATAGAACGTTCCCAGGATGAGGGAGTTCGATACATGCAGAACACCCCGCGAAGAAAAGTTGATTCAGCAAGGGGCCAGGGTGTAGCTAAAGTCCCTTTTGACTTGTTAGAAATCAGAAGGTGTTCGGCTGCATGTTCACCGGAAAAGAACACCTGATGCCACAAACCTTGCTCTCCCATTTTAAAAGCTGTATGCGTGCTGCACTGAAGATACCTAAATAACACTGTTTTTGACTGGCCTCTAGTCACTGTGGGCAGCCCTCTGGAGAGAAATGGAGTTTTCTCTAAGGAAACACGGTGCTTCCATAGCATGGGTGGGAGCTCCTCCATTCATGCTCTAGAGCTACAGGGAAATTTGACGAGAGTCCTTGCCTCAAGCTAAAGCCTGAAAAGCCCTGCTGAAGCGAAAGCATGTAGCAGTTTCCATTAGGTCGTATTCGCAGTTCTGCTTTACTTTAAGGTTTTTCACTTTTCCAGACACTAGGCAGCCTCGTGTAGGCACTCTTTTTCCTACAAATACAGTGAGTACCAGCAGTCTCCTTTGCCCTTCTAAGAAACATCCAGACCTAGAAGCCTTTCCCAGTCACTCTATGTGTTCAGCGTGTAGGGCAACTCGCTGTCCCCTTCCTTAGGAAGTTAGATGGACTCAGCTCTTCAACAGTTCCAGGGATTCTGTTCTCTCACGTCCTACAACCCATGGAAGTCTGCCTCATTGCCCTCATTGGAGCTACACTAAGAAACACAATCTGCTTCGCCTTCCTTCTAGGAACTCTTACCCAAGGATCCCATACCTACAGGAGAAAGGAGGCTTGCATTCCGACAGGAACCAATGCAAAGTTTTTCCTGTTACCCTGCAGGACTTTAGAATCGGCTTAGGCCCGAAGGGTTACATAGAGCGTTCCAAGGATGAGAGAGTTCGCTACATGCAGAACACCCTGTGAAGAAAAGTTGATTCCGCAAGGGACCATGGTGTAGCGAGAGTCTCTTTTGACTTGTTAGAAATCAGAAGGGTTTCGATAGCATGGTCACCGGAAAGGAAGACCTGATTGCACAAACCTTACTTTCCCATTTTAAAAGCTTTATCCATGCTGCACTGAAGATACCTAAATAACACTGTTTTTGACTGGCCTCTAGTTACTGTAGGCAGCCCTCTGGAAAGAAAAGCAGTTTTCTCTAAGGAAACACGGTGCTTCGATAGCCTGGGTGGGAGCTCCTCCTGTCTCGCTCTAGAGCTACAGGGAAACTTGACGTGAGTCCTTGCCTCAAGCTAAGGCCTGACAAGCCCTGCTGAAGGGAAAGCGCTTAGCAGTTTCCATTAGGTCGTACTCGCAGTTCTGCTTTACTTTAACGTTTCTTCACTTTTCTAGACACGTATCAGCCTCCTGTAGGCACACTTTTGCCTACAAATACAGTGAGTACCAGCAGGCTCCTCTGCCTTTCTAAGAAACATCCAGGCTCAGTAGTCTTTCCCAGTCAGTCTATGTATTCAGAGGGTAGGGCAACACACTGCACCCTTCCTTGGGAAAGCTAGATGTCCTCAGCGCTCCAACAGCTCCACGGATTCTGTTCTCTAAAGTCCTACATGCCATGGAAGTCTGCCTCATTGCCCTCATTGGAGCTACACTAAGAAACACAATCTGCTTCGCCCTCCTCTAGGAACTCTTACCCAAGGACCCCATACCTATAGGAGAAAGGAGCCTTGCATTCCTAGTGGAACCAAAGCATAGTTTTTCCTGTTACACTGCAGGAATTTAGAATTGGCTTAAGCCCGATAGCATACATAGAACGTTCCAAGGACGAGGGAGTTCGATACATGAAGAACACCCTGTGAAGAAAACTTGTTTCAGCAAGGGACCAGGGTGTAGCTAGGGTCCTTTTGACTTGTGAGAAATCAGAACGTGTTCGGCTGCATGTTCACCAGAAAAAACACCTGATGCCACAAACCTTGCTCTCCCATTTTAAAAGCTCTATGCGTGCTGCACTGAAGATACCTAAATAACACTGTTTTTGACTGGCCTCTAGTCACTGTGGGCAGCCCTCTGGAGAGAAATGGAGTTTTCTCTAAGGAAACACGGTGCTTCCATAGCATGTGTGGGAGCTCCTCCATTCATGCTCTAGAGCTACAGGGAAATTTGACGTGAGTCCGTGCCTCAAGCTAAGGCCTGACAAGCCCTGGTGAAGCGAAAGCGTGTAGCAGTTTCCATTAGGTCGTATTGGCAGTTCTGCTTTTCTTTAACGTTTCTTCACTTTTCCAGACACTAGGCACCCTCGTGTAGGCACTCTTTTCCCTACAAATACAGTGAGTACCAGCAGGCTCCTCTGCCTTTCTAAGAAACATCCAGGCTCAGTAGTCTTTCCCAGTCAGTCTATGTATTCAGAGGGTAGGGCAACACACTGCACCCTTCCTTTGAAAAGCTAGATGTCCTCAGTGCTCCAACAGCTCCACGAATTCTGTTCTCTCACGTCCTACATGCCATGGAAGTCTGCCTCATTGCCCTCATTGGAGCTACACTAAGAAACACAATCTGCTTCGCCTTCCTCTAGGAACTCTTACCCTAGGACCCCATACCTACCGGAGAAAGGAGACTTGCATTCCTAGTGGAACCAAAGCACAGTTTTTCCTGTTACACTGCAGGACTTTAGAATAGGCATAGGCTCGATAGCATACATACAACGTTCCAAGGACGAGGGAGTTCGATACATGCAGAACACCCTGTGAAGAAAACTTGTTTCAGACGGGACCAGGGTGTAGCTAGAGTCCTTTTGACTTGTGAGAAATCAGAACGTGTTCGGCTGCATGTTCACCATAAAAGAACACCTGATGGCACAAACCTTGCTTTCCCATTTTAAAAGCTCTATCCATGCTGCACTGAAGATACCTACATAACACTGTTTTTGACTGGCCTCTAGTCACTGTGGGCAGCCCTCTGGAAAGAAAAGGAGTTTTCTCTAAGGAAACACGGTGCTTCCATAGCATGGGTGGGAGCTCCTCCTGTCATGCTCTAGAGCTACAGGGAAACTTGACGTGAGTCCTTGCCTCAAGCTAAAGCCTGAAAAGCCCTGCTGAAGCGAAAGCGCTTATCAGTTTCCATTATGTCGTATTCGCCGTTCTGCTTTACTTTAACGATTCTTCACTTTTCCAGACACTAGGCACCCTCGTGTAGGCATCCTTTTTCCTACAAATACAGTGAGTACCAGCAGTCTCCTTTTCCCTTCCAAGAAACATCCAGGCCTAGAAGTCTTTATCAGTCACTCTATGTATTCAGAGGGTAGGGCAACTCGCTGCACCCTTCCTTAGGAAGCTAGACGGACTCAGCTCTTCCACAGCTCCAGGGATTCTGTTCTCTCACATTCTACATGCCATGGAAGTCTGCCTCATTGCCCTCTTTGGAGCTACACTAAGAAACACAATCTGCTTCGCCTTCCTTCTAGGGACTCTTACCCAAGGACCCCGTACCTACAGGAGAAAGGAGGCTTGCATTCCTACTGGAACAAAATCACAGATTTTCCTGTTACACTGCAGGACTTTAGAATAGGCTTAGGCCTGATGGCAAACATAGAACGTTCCCAGGATGAGGGAGTTCGATACATGCAGAACACCCCGCGAAGAAAAGTTGATTCAGCAAGGGGCCAGGGTGTAGCTAAAGTCCCTTTTGACTTGTTAGAAATCAGAAGGTGTTCGGCTGCATGTTCACCGGAAAAGAACACCTGATGCCACAAACCTTGCTCTCCCATTTTAAAAGCTGTATGCGTGCTGCACTGAAGATACCTAAATAACACTGTTTTTGACTGGCCTCTAGTCACTGTGGGCAGCCCTCTGGAGAGAAATGGAGTTTTCTCTAAGGAAACACGGTGCTTCCATAGCATGGGTGGGAGCTCCTCCATTCATGCTCTAGAGCTACAGGGAAATTTGACGAGAGTCCTTGCCTCAAGCTAAAGCCTGAAAAGCCCTGCTGAAGCGAAAGCATGTAGCAGTTTCCATTAGGTCGTATTCGCAGTTCTGCTTTACTTTAAGGTTTTTCACTTTTCCAGACACTAGGCAGCCTCGTGTAGGCACTCTTTTTCCTACAAATACAGTGAGTACCAGCAGTCTCCTTTGCCCTTCTAAGAAACATCCAGACCTAGAAGCCTTTCCCAGTCACTCTATGTGTTCAGCGTGTAGGGCAACTCGCTGTCCCCTTCCTTAGGAAGTTAGATGGACTCAGCTCTTCAACAGTTCCAGGGATTCTGTTCTCTCACGTCCTACAACCCATGGAAGTCTGCCTCATTGCCCTCATTGGAGCTACACTAAGAAACACAATCTGCTTCGCCTTCCTTCTAGGAACTCTTACCCAAGGATCCCATACCTACAGGAGAAAGGAGGCTTGCATTCCGACAGGAACCAATGCAAAGTTTTTCCTGTTACCCTGCAGGACTTTAGAATCGGCTTAGGCCCGAAGGGTTACATAGAGCGTTCCAAGGATGAGAGAGTTCGCTACATGCAGAACACCCTGTGAAGAAAAGTTGATTCCGCAAGGGACCATGGTGTAGCGAGAGTCTCTTTTGACTTGTTAGAAATCAGAAGGGTTTCGATAGCATGGTCACCGGAAAGGAAGACCTGATTGCACAAACCTTACTTTCCCATTTTAAAAGCTTTATCCATGCTGCACTGAAGATACCTAAATAACACTGTTTTTGACTGGCCTCTAGTTACTGTAGGCAGCCCTCTGGAAAGAAAAGCAGTTTTCTCTAAGGAAACACGGTGCTTCGATAGCCTGGGTGGGAGCTCCTCCTGTCTCGCTCTAGAGCTACAGGGAAACTTGACGTGAGTCCTTGCCTCAAGCTAAGGCCTGACAAGCCCTGCTGAAGGGAAAGCGCTTAGCAGTTTCCATTAGGTCGTACTCGCAGTTCTGCTTTACTTTAACGTTTCTTCACTTTTCTAGACACGTATCAGCCTCCTGTAGGCACACTTTTGCCTACAAATACAGTGAGTACCAGCAGGCTCCTCTGCCTTTCTAAGAAACATCCAGGCTCAGTAGTCTTTCCCAGTCAGTCTATGTATTCAGAGGGTAGGGCAACACACTGCACCCTTCCTTGGGAAAGCTAGATGTCCTCAGCGCTCCAACAGCTCCACGGATTCTGTTCTCTAAAGTCCTACATGCCATGGAAGTCTGCCTCATTGCCCTCATTGGAGCTACACTAAGAAACACAATCTGCTTCGCCCTCCTCTAGGAACTCTTACCCAAGGACCCCATACCTATAGGAGAAAGGAGCCTTGCATTCCTAGTGGAACCAAAGCATAGTTTTTCCTGTTACACTGCAGGAATTTAGAATTGGCTTAAGCCCGATAGCATACATAGAACGTTCCAAGGACGAGGGAGTTCGATACATGAAGAACACCCTGTGAAGAAAACTTGTTTCAGCAAGGGACCAGGGTGTAGCTAGGGTCCTTTTGACTTGTGAGAAATCAGAACGTGTTCGGCTGCATGTTCACCAGAAAAAACACCTGATGCCACAAACCTTGCTCTCCCATTTTAAAAGCTCTATGCGTGCTGCACTGAAGATACCTAAATAACACTGTTTTTGACTGGCCTCTAGTCACTGTGGGCAGCCCTCTGGAGAGAAATGGAGTTTTCTCTAAGGAAACACGGTGCTTCCATAGCATGTGTGGGAGCTCCTCCATTCATGCTCTAGAGCTACAGGGAAATTTGACGTGAGTCCTTGCCTCAAGCTAAGGCCTGACAAGCCCTGGTGAAGCGAAAGCGTGTAGCAGTTTCCATTAGGTCGTATTGGCAGTTCTGCTTTTCTTTAACGTTTCTTCACTTTTCCAGACACTAGGCACCCTCGTGTAGGCACTCTTTTCCCTACAAATACAGTGAGTACCAGCAGGCTCCTCTGCCTTTCTAAGAAACATCCAGGCTCAGTAGTCTTTCCCAGTCAGTCTATGTATTCAGAGGGTAGGGCAACACACTGCACCCTTCCTTTGAAAAGCTAGATGTCCTCAGTGCTCCAACAGCTCCACGAATTCTGTTCTCTCACGTCCTACATGCCATGGAAGTCTGCCTCATTGCCCTCATTGGAGCTACACTAAGAAACACAATCTGCTTCGCCTTCCTCTAGGAACTCTTACCCTAGGACCCCATACCTACCGGAGAAAGGAGACTTGCATTCCTAGTGGAACCAAAGCACAGTTTTTCCTGTTACACTGCAGGACTTTAGAATAGGCATAGGCTCGATAGCATACATACAACGTTCCAAGGACGAGGGAGTTCGATACATGCAGAACACCCTGTGAAGAAAACTTGTTTCAGACGGGACCAGGGTGTAGCTAGAGTCCTTTTGACTTGTGAGAAATCAGAACGTGTTCGGCTGCATGTTCACCATAAAAGAACACCTGATGGCACAAACCTTGCTTTCCCATTTTAAAAGCTCTATCCATGCTGCACTGAAGATACCTACATAACACTGTTTTTGACTGGCCTCTAGTCACTGTGGGCAGCCCTCTGGAAAGAAAAGGAGTTTTCTCTAAGGAAACACGGTGCTTCCATAGCATGGGTGGGAGCTCCTCCTGTCATGCTCTAGAGCTACAGGGAAACTTGACGTGAGTCCTTGCCTCAAGCTAAAGCCTGAAAAGCCCTGCTGAAGCGAAAGCGCTTATCAGTTTCCATTATGTCGTATTCGCCGTTCTGCTTTACTTTAACGATTCTTCACTTTTCCAGACACTAGGCACCCTCGTGTAGGCACTCTTTTCCCTACAAATACAGTGAGTACCAGCAGGCTCCTCTGCCTTTCTAAGAAACATCCAGGCTCAGTAGTCTTTCCCAGTCAGTCTATGTATTCAGAGGGTAGGGCAACACACTGCACCCTTCCTTTGAAAAGCTAGATGTCCTCAGTGCTCCAACAGCTCCACGAATTCTGTTCTCTCACGTCCTACATGCCATGGAAGTCTGCCTCATTGCCCTCATTGGAGCTACACTAAGAAACACAATCTGCTTCGCCTTCCTCTAGGAACTCTTACCCTAGGACCCCATACCTACCGGAGAAAGGAGACTTGCATTCCTAGTGGAACCAAAGCACAGTTTTTCCTGTTACACTGCAGGACTTTAGAATAGGCATAGGCTCGATAGCATACATACAACGTTCCAAGGACGAGGGAGTTCGATACATGCAGAACACCCTGTGAAGAAAACTTGTTTCAGACGGGACCAGGGTGTAGCTAGAGTCCTTTTGACTTGTGAGAAATCAGAACGTGTTCGGCTGCATGTTCACCATAAAAGAACACCTGATGGCACAAACCTTGCTTTCCCATTTTAAAAGCTCTATCCATGCTGCACTGAAGATACCTACATAACACTGTTTTTGACTGGCCTCTAGTCACTGTGGGCAGCCCTCTGGAAAGAAAAGGAGTTTTCTCTAAGGAAACACGGTGCTTCCATAGCATGGGTGGGAGCTCCTCCTGTCATGCTCTAGAGCTACAGGGAAACTTGACGTGAGTCCTTGCCTCAAGCTAAAGCCTGAAAAGCCCTGCTGAAGCGAAAGCGCTTATCAGTTTCCATTATGTCGTATTCGCCGTTCTGCTTTACTTTAACGATTCTTCACTTTTCCAGACACTAGGCACCCTCGTGTAGGCATCCTTTTTCCTACAAATACAGTGAGTACCAGCAGTCTCCTTTTCCCTTCCAAGAAACATCCAGGCCTAGAAGTCTTTATCAGTCACTCTATGTATTCAGAGGGTAGGGCAACTCGCTGCACCCTTCCTTAGGAAGCTAGACGGACTCAGCTCTTCCACAGCTCCAGGGATTCTGTTCTCTCACATTCTACATGCCATGGAAGTCTGCCTCATTGCCCTCTTTGGAGCTACACTAAGAAACACAATCTGCTTCGCCTTCCTTCTAGGGACTCTTACCCAAGGACCCCGTACCTACAGGAGAAAGGAGGCTTGCATTCCTACTGGAACAAAATCACAGATTTTCCTGTTACACTGCAGGACTTTAGAATAGGCTTAGGCCTGATGGCAAACATAGAACGTTCCCAGGATGAGGGAGTTCGATACATGCAGAACACCCCGCGAAGAAAAGTTGATTCAGCAAGGGGCCAGGGTGTAGCTAAAGTCCCTTTTGACTTGTTAGAAATCAGAAGGTGTTCGGCTGCATGTTCACCGGAAAAGAACACCTGATGCCACAAACCTTGCTCTCCCATTTTAAAAGCTGTATGCGTGCTGCACTGAAGATACCTAAATAACACTGTTTTTGACTGGCCTCTAGTCACTGTGGGCAGCCCTCTGGAGAGAAATGGAGTTTTCTCTAAGGAAACACGGTGCTTCCATAGCATGGGTGGGAGCTCCTCCATTCATGCTCTAGAGCTACAGGGAAATTTGACGAGAGTCCTTGCCTCAAGCTAAAGCCTGAAAAGCCCTGCTGAAGCGAAAGCATGTAGCAGTTTCCATTAGGTCGTATTCGCAGTTCTGCTTTACTTTAAGGTTTTTCACTTTTCCAGACACTAGGCAGCCTCGTGTAGGCACTCTTTTTCCTACAAATACAGTGAGTACCAGCAGTCTCCTTTGCCCTTCTAAGAAACATCCAGACCTAGAAGCCTTTCCCAGTCACTCTATGTGTTCAGCGTGTAGGGCAACTCGCTGTCCCCTTCCTTAGGAAGTTAGATGGACTCAGCTCTTCAACAGTTCCAGGGATTCTGTTCTCTCACGTCCTACAACCCATGGAAGTCTGCCTCATTGCCCTCATTGGAGCTACACTAAGAAACACAATCTGCTTCGCCTTCCTTCTAGGAACTCTTACCCAAGGATCCCATACCTACAGGAGAAAGGAGGCTTGCATTCCGACAGGAACCAATGCAAAGTTTTTCCTGTTACCCTGCAGGACTTTAGAATCGGCTTAGGCCCGAAGGGTTACATAGAGCGTTCCAAGGATGAGAGAGTTCGCTACATGCAGAACACCCTGTGAAGAAAAGTTGATTCCGCAAGGGACCATGGTGTAGCGAGAGTCTCTTTTGACTTGTTAGAAATCAGAAGGGTTTCGATAGCATGGTCACCGGAAAGGAAGACCTGATTGCACAAACCTTACTTTCCCATTTTAAAAGCTTTATCCATGCTGCACTGAAGATACCTAAATAACACTGTTTTTGACTGGCCTCTAGTTACTGTAGGCAGCCCTCTGGAAAGAAAAGCAGTTTTCTCTAAGGAAACACGGTGCTTCGATAGCCTGGGTGGGAGCTCCTCCTGTCTCGCTCTAGAGCTACAGGGAAACTTGACGTGAGTCCTTGCCTCAAGCTAAGGCCTGACAAGCCCTGCTGAAGGGAAAGCGCTTAGCAGTTTCCATTAGGTCGTACTCGCAGTTCTGCTTTACTTTAACGTTTCTTCACTTTTCTAGACACGTATCAGCCTCCTGTAGGCACACTTTTGCCTACAAATACAGTGAGTACCAGCAGGCTCCTCTGCCTTTCTAAGAAACATCCAGGCTCAGTAGTCTTTCCCAGTCAGTCTATGTATTCAGAGGGTAGGGCAACACACTGCACCCTTCCTTGGGAAAGCTAGATGTCCTCAGCGCTCCAACAGCTCCACGGATTCTGTTCTCTAAAGTCCTACATGCCATGGAAGTCTGCCTCATTGCCCTCATTGGAGCTACACTAAGAAACACAATCTGCTTCGCCCTCCTCTAGGAACTCTTACCCAAGGACCCCATACCTATAGGAGAAAGGAGCCTTGCATTCCTAGTGGAACCAAAGCATAGTTTTTCCTGTTACACTGCAGGAATTTAGAATTGGCTTAAGCCCGATAGCATACATAGAACGTTCCAAGGACGAGGGAGTTCGATACATGAAGAACACCCTGTGAAGAAAACTTGTTTCAGCAAGGGACCAGGGTGTAGCTAGGGTCCTTTTGACTTGTGAGAAATCAGAACGTGTTCGGCTGCATGTTCACCAGAAAAAACACCTGATGCCACAAACCTTGCTCTCCCATTTTAAAAGCTCTATGCGTGCTGCACTGAAGATACCTAAATAACACTGTTTTTGACTGGCCTCTAGTCACTGTGGGCAGCCCTCTGGAGAGAAATGGAGTTTTCTCTAAGGAAACACGGTGCTTCCATAGCATGTGTGGGAGCTCCTCCATTCATGCTCTAGAGCTACAGGGAAATTTGACGTGAGTCCGTGCCTCAAGCTAAGGCCTGACAAGCCCTGGTGAAGCGAAAGCGTGTAGCAGTTTCCATTAGGTCGTATTGGCAGTTCTGCTTTTCTTTAACGTTTCTTCACTTTTCCAGACACTAGGCACCCTCGTGTAGGCACTCTTTTCCCTACAAATACAGTGAGTACCAGCAGGCTCCTCTGCCTTTCTAAGAAACATCCAGGCTCAGTAGTCTTTCCCAGTCAGTCTATGTATTCAGAGGGTAGGGCAACACACTGCACCCTTCCTTTGAAAAGCTAGATGTCCTCAGTGCTCCAACAGCTCCACGAATTCTGTTCTCTCACGTCCTACATGCCATGGAAGTCTGCCTCATTGCCCTCATTGGAGCTACACTAAGAAACACAATCTGCTTCGCCTTCCTCTAGGAACTCTTACCCTAGGACCCCATACCTACCGGAGAAAGGAGACTTGCATTCCTAGTGGAACCAAAGCACAGTTTTTCCTGTTACACTGCAGGACTTTAGAATAGGCATAGGCTCGATAGCATACATACAACGTTCCAAGGACGAGGGAGTTCGATACATGCAGAACACCCTGTGAAGAAAACTTGTTTCAGACGGGACCAGGGTGTAGCTAGAGTCCTTTTGACTTGTGAGAAATCAGAACGTGTTCGGCTGCATGTTCACCATAAAAGAACACCTGATGGCACAAACCTTGCTTTCCCATTTTAAAAGCTCTATCCATGCTGCACTGAAGATACCTACATAACACTGTTTTTGACTGGCCTCTAGTCACTGTGGGCAGCCCTCTGGAAAGAAAAGGAGTTTTCTCTAAGGAAACACGGTGCTTCCATAGCATGGGTGGGAGCTCCTCCTGTCATGCTCTAGAGCTACAGGGAAACTTGACGTGAGTCCTTGCCTCAAGCTAAAGCCTGAAAAGCCCTGCTGAAGCGAAAGCGCTTATCAGTTTCCATTATGTCGTATTCGCCGTTCTGCTTTACTTTAACGATTCTTCACTTTTCCAGACACTAGGCACCCTCGTGTAGGCATCCTTTTTCCTACAAATACAGTGAGTACCAGCAGTCTCCTTTTCCCTTCCAAGAAACATCCAGGCCTAGAAGTCTTTATCAGTCACTCTATGTATTCAGAGGGTAGGGCAACTCGCTGCACCCTTCCTTAGGAAGCTAGACGGACTCAGCTCTTCCACAGCTCCAGGGATTCTGTTCTCTCACATTCTACATGCCATGGAAGTCTGCCTCATTGCCCTCTTTGGAGCTACACTAAGAAACACAATCTGCTTCGCCTTCCTTCTAGGGACTCTTACCCAAGGACCCCGTACCTACAGGAGAAAGGAGGCTTGCATTCCTACTGGAACAAAATCACAGATTTTCCTGTTACACTGCAGGACTTTAGAATAGGCTTAGGCCTGATGGCAAACATAGAACGTTCCCAGGATGAGGGAGTTCGATACATGCAGAACACCCCGCGAAGAAAAGTTGATTCAGCAAGGGGCCAGGGTGTAGCTAAAGTCCCTTTTGACTTGTTAGAAATCAGAAGGTGTTCGGCTGCATGTTCACCGGAAAAGAACACCTGATGCCACAAACCTTGCTCTCCCATTTTAAAAGCTGTATGCGTGCTGCACTGAAGATACCTAAATAACACTGTTTTTGACTGGCCTCTAGTCACTGTGGGCAGCCCTCTGGAGAGAAATGGAGTTTTCTCTAAGGAAACACGGTGCTTCCATAGCATGGGTGGGAGCTCCTCCATTCATGCTCTAGAGCTACAGGGAAATTTGACGAGAGTCCTTGCCTCAAGCTAAAGCCTGAAAAGCCCTGCTGAAGCGAAAGCATGTAGCAGTTTCCATTAGGTCGTATTCGCAGTTCTGCTTTACTTTAAGGTTTTTCACTTTTCCAGACACTAGGCAGCCTCGTGTAGGCACTCTTTTTCCTACAAATACAGTGAGTACCAGCAGTCTCCTTTGCCCTTCTAAGAAACATCCAGACCTAGAAGCCTTTCCCAGTCACTCTATGTGTTCAGCGTGTAGGGCAACTCGCTGTCCCCTTCCTTAGGAAGTTAGATGGACTCAGCTCTTCAACAGTTCCAGGGATTCTGTTCTCTCACGTCCTACAACCCATGGAAGTCTGCCTCATTGCCCTCATTGGAGCTACACTAAGAAACACAATCTGCTTCGCCTTCCTTCTAGGAACTCTTACCCAAGGATCCCATACCTACAGGAGAAAGGAGGCTTGCATTCCGACAGGAACCAATGCAAAGTTTTTCCTGTTACCCTGCAGGACTTTAGAATCGGCTTAGGCCCGAAGGGTTACATAGAGCGTTCCAAGGATGAGAGAGTTCGCTACATGCAGAACACCCTGTGAAGAAAAGTTGATTCCGCAAGGGACCATGGTGTAGCGAGAGTCTCTTTTGACTTGTTAGAAATCAGAAGGGTTTCGATAGCATGGTCACCGGAAAGGAAGACCTGATTGCACAAACCTTACTTTCCCATTTTAAAAGCTTTATCCATGCTGCACTGAAGATACCTAAATAACACTGTTTTTGACTGGCCTCTAGTTACTGTAGGCAGCCCTCTGGAAAGAAAAGCAGTTTTCTCTAAGGAAACACGGTGCTTCGATAGCCTGGGTGGGAGCTCCTCCTG
Source organism: Balaenoptera ricei (assembly GCF_028023285.1). Classification (NCBI taxonomy): domain Eukaryota; kingdom Metazoa; phylum Chordata; class Mammalia; order Artiodactyla; family Balaenopteridae; genus Balaenoptera; species Balaenoptera ricei. The sequence goes on from NC_082659.1 coordinate 36,601,759, forward strand.
TCTCGCTCTAGAGCTACAGGGAAACTTGACGTGAGTCCTTGCCTCAAGCTAAGGCCTGACAAGCCCTGCTGAAGGGAAAGCGCTTAGCAGTTTCCATTAGGTCGTACTCGCAGTTCTGCTTTACTTTAACGTTTCTTCACTTTTCTAGACACGTATCAGCCTCCTGTAGGCACACTTTTGCCTACAAATACAGTGAGTACCAGCAGGCTCCTCTGCCTTTCTAAGAAACATCCAGGCTCAGTAGTCTTTCCCAGTCAGTCTATGTATTCAGAGGGTAGGGCAACACACTGCACCCTTCCTTGGGAAAGCTAGATGTCCTCAGCGCTCCAACAGCTCCACGGATTCTGTTCTCTAAAGTCCTACATGCCATGGAAGTCTGCCTCATTGCCCTCATTGGAGCTACACTAAGAAACACAATCTGCTTCGCCCTCCTCTAGGAACTCTTACCCAAGGACCCCATACCTATAGGAGAAAGGAGCCTTGCATTCCTAGTGGAACCAAAGCATAGTTTTTCCTGTTACACTGCAGGAATTTAGAATTGGCTTAAGCCCGATAGCATACATAGAACGTTCCAAGGACGAGGGAGTTCGATACATGAAGAACACCCTGTGAAGAAAACTTGTTTCAGCAAGGGACCAGGGTGTAGCTAGGGTCCTTTTGACTTGTGAGAAATCAGAACGTGTTCGGCTGCATGTTCACCAGAAAAAACACCTGATGCCACAAACCTTGCTCTCCCATTTTAAAAGCTCTATGCGTGCTGCACTGAAGATACCTAAATAACACTGTTTTTGACTGGCCTCTAGTCACTGTGGGCAGCCCTCTGGAGAGAAATGGAGTTTTCTCTAAGGAAACACGGTGCTTCCATAGCATGTGTGGGAGCTCCTCCATTCATGCTCTAGAGCTACAGGGAAATTTGACGTGAGTCCGTGCCTCAAGCTAAGGCCTGACAAGCCCTGGTGAAGCGAAAGCGTGTAGCAGTTTCCATTAGGTCGTATTGGCAGTTCTGCTTTTCTTTAACGTTTCTTCACTTTTCCAGACACTAGGCACCCTCGTGTAGGCACTCTTTTCCCTACAAATACAGTGAGTACCAGCAGGCTCCTCTGCCTTTCTAAGAAACATCCAGGCTCAGTAGTCTTTCCCAGTCAGTCTATGTATTCAGAGGGTAGGGCAACACACTGCACCCTTCCTTTGAAAAGCTAGATGTCCTCAGTGCTCCAACAGCTCCACGAATTCTGTTCTCTCACGTCCTACATGCCATGGAAGTCTGCCTCATTGCCCTCATTGGAGCTACACTAAGAAACACAATCTGCTTCGCCTTCCTCTAGGAACTCTTACCCTAGGACCCCATACCTACCGGAGAAAGGAGACTTGCATTCCTAGTGGAACCAAAGCACAGTTTTTCCTGTTACACTGCAGGACTTTAGAATAGGCATAGGCTCGATAGCATACATACAACGTTCCAAGGACGAGGGAGTTCGATACATGCAGAACACCCTGTGAAGAAAACTTGTTTCAGACGGGACCAGGGTGTAGCTAGAGTCCTTTTGACTTGTGAGAAATCAGAACGTGTTCGGCTGCATGTTCACCATAAAAGAACACCTGATGGCACAAACCTTGCTTTCCCATTTTAAAAGCTCTATCCATGCTGCACTGAAGATACCTACATAACACTGTTTTTGACTGGCCTCTAGTCACTGTGGGCAGCCCTCTGGAAAGAAAAGGAGTTTTCTCTAAGGAAACACGGTGCTTCCATAGCATGGGTGGGAGCTCCTCCTGTCATGCTCTAGAGCTACAGGGAAACTTGACGTGAGTCCTTGCCTCAAGCTAAAGCCTGAAAAGCCCTGCTGAAGCGAAAGCGCTTATCAGTTTCCATTATGTCGTATTCGCCGTTCTGCTTTACTTTAACGATTCTTCACTTTTCCAGACACTAGGCACCCTCGTGTAGGCATCCTTTTTCCTACAAATACAGTGAGTACCAGCAGTCTCCTTTTCCCTTCCAAGAAACATCCAGGCCTAGAAGTCTTTATCAGTCACTCTATGTATTCAGAGGGTAGGGCAACTCGCTGCACCCTTCCTTAGGAAGCTAGACGGACTCAGCTCTTCCACAGCTCCAGGGATTCTGTTCTCTCACATTCTACATGCCATGGAAGTCTGCCTCATTGCCCTCTTTGGAGCTACACTAAGAAACACAATCTGCTTCGCCTTCCTTCTAGGGACTCTTACCCAAGGACCCCATACCTACAGGAGAAAGGAGGCTTGCATTCCTACTGGAACAAAATCACAGATTTTCCTGTTACACTGCAGGACTTTAGAATAGGCTTAGGCCTGATGGCAAACATAGAACGTTCCCAGGGTGAGGGAGTTCGATACATGCAGAACACCCCGCGAAGAAAAGTTGATTCAGCAAGGGGCCAGGGTGTAGCTAAAGTCCCTTTTGACTTGTTAGAAATCAGAAGGTGTTCGGCTGCATGTTCACCGGAAAAGAACACCTGATGCCACAAACCTTGCTCTCCCATTTTAAAAGCTGTATGCGTGCTGCACTGAAGATACCTAAATAACACTGTTTTTGACTGGCCTCTAGTCACTGTGGGCAGCCCTCTGGAGAGAAATGGAGTTTTCTCTAAGGAAACACGGTGCTTCCATAGCATGGGTGGGAGCTCCTCCATTCATGCTCTAGAGCTACAGGGAAATTTGACGAGAGTCCTTGCCTCAAGCTAAAGCCTGAAAAGCCCTGCTGCAGCGAAAGCATGTAGCAGTTTCCATTAGGTCGTATTCGCAGTTCTGCTTTACTTTAAGGTTTTTCACTTTTCCAGACACTAGGCAGCCTCGTGTAGGCACTCTTTTTCCTACAAATACAGTGAGTACCAGCAGTCTCCTTTGCCCTTCTAAGAAACATCCAGACCTAGAAGCCTTTCCCAGTCACTCTATGTGTTCAGCGTGTAGGGCAACTCGCTGTCCCCTTCCTTAGGAAGTTAGATGGACTCAGCTCTTCAACAGTTCCAGGGATTCTGTTCTCTCACGTCCTACAACCCATGGAAGTCTGCCTCATTGCCCTCATTGGAGCTACACTAAGAAACACAATCTGCTTCGCCTTCCTTCTAGGAACTCTTACCCAAGGATCCCATACCTACAGGAGAAAGGAGGCTTGCATTCCGACAGGAACCAATGCAAAGTTTTTCCTGTTACCCTGCAGGACTTTAGAATCGGCTTAGGCCCGAAGGGTTACATAGAGCGTTCCAAGGATGAGAGAGTTCGCTACATGCAGAACACCCTGTGAAGAAAAGTTGATTCCGCAAGGGACCATGGTGTAGCGAGAGTCTCTTTTGACTTGTTAGAAATCAGAAGGGTTTCGATAGCATGGTCACCGGAAAGGAAGACCTGATTGCACAAACCTTACTTTCCCATTTTAAAAGCTTTATCCATGCTGCACTGAAGATACCTAAATAACACTGTTTTTGACTGGCCTCTAGTTACTGTAGGCAGCCCTCTGGAAAGAAAAGCAGTTTTCTCTAAGGAAACACGGTGCTTCGATAGCCTGGGTGGGAGCTCCTCCTGTCTCACTCTAGAGCTACAGGGAAACTTGACGTGAGTCCTTGCCTCAAGCTAAGGCCTGACAAGCCCTGCTGAAGGGAAAGCGCTTAGCAGTTTCCATTAGGTCGTACTCGCAGTTCTGCTTTACTTTAACGTTTCTTCACTTTTCTAGACACGTATCAGCCTCCTGTAGGCACACTTTTGCCTACAAATACAGTGAGTACCAGCAGGCTCCTCTGCCTTTCTAAGAAACATCCAGGCTCAGTAGTCTTTCCCAGTCAGTCTATGTATTCAGAGGGTAGGGCAACACACTGCACCCTTCCTTGGGAAAGCTAGATGTCCTCAGCGCTCCAACAGCTCCACGGATTCTGTTCTCTAAAGTCCTACATGCCATGGAAGTCTGCCTCATTGCCCTCATTGGAGCTACACTAAGAAACACAATCTGCTTCGCCCTCCTCTAGGAACTCTTACCCAAGGACCCCATACCTATAGGAGAAAGGAGCCTTGCATTCCTAGTGGAACCAAAGCATAGTTTTTCCTGTTACACTGCAGGAATTTAGAATTGGCTTAAGCCCGATAGCATACATAGAACGTTCCAAGGACGAGGGAGTTCGATACATGAAGAACACCCTGTGAAGAAAACTTGTTTCAGCAAGGGACCAGGGTGTAGCTAGGGTCCTTTTGACTTGTGAGAAATCAGAACGTGTTCGGCTGCATGTTCACCAGAAAAAACACCTGATGCCACAAACCTTGCTCTCCCATTTTAAAAGCTCTATGCGTGCTGCACTGAAGATACCTAAATAACACTGTTTTTGACTGGCCTCTAGTCACTGTGGGCAGCCCTCTGGAGAGAAATGGAGTTTTCTCTAAGGAAACACGGTGCTTCCATAGCATGTGTGGGAGCTCCTCCATTCATGCTCTAGAGCTACAGGGAAATTTGACGTGAGTCCTTGCCTCAAGCTAAGGCCTGACAAGCCCTGGTGAAGCGAAAGCGTGTAGCAGTTTCCATTAGGTCGTATTGGCAGTTCTGCTTTTCTTTAACGTTTCTTCACTTTTCCAGACACTAGGCACCCTCGTGTAGGCACTCTTTTCCCTACAAATACAGTGAGTACCAGCAGGCTCCTCTGCCTTTCTAAGAAACATCCAGGCTCAGTAGTCTTTCCCAGTCAGTCTATGTATTCAGAGGGTAGGGCAACACACTGCACCCTTCCTTTGAAAAGCTAGATGTCCTCAGTGCTCCAACAGCTCCACGAATTCTGTTCTCTCACGTCCTACATGCCATGGAAGTCTGCCTCATTGCCCTCATTGGAGCTACACTAAGAAACACAATCTGCTTCGCCTTCCTCTAGGAACTCTTACCCTAGGACCCCATACCTACCGGAGAAAGGAGACTTGCATTCCTAGTGGAACCAAAGCACAGTTTTTCCTGTTACACTGCAGGACTTTAGAATAGGCATAGGCTCGATAGCATACATACAACGTTCCAAGGACGAGGGAGTTCGATACATGCAGAACACCCTGTGAAGAAAACTTGTTTCAGACGGGACCAGGGTGTAGCTAGAGTCCTTTTGACTTGTGAGAAATCAGAACGTGTTCGGCTGCATGTTCACCATAAAAGAACACCTGATGGCACAAACCTTGCTTTCCCATTTTAAAAGCTCTATCCATGCTGCACTGAAGATACCTACATAACACTGTTTTTGACTGGCCTCTAGTCACTGTGGGCAGCCCTCTGGAAAGAAAAGGAGTTTTCTCTAAGGAAACACGGTGCTTCCATAGCATGGGTGGGAGCTCCTCCTGTCATGCTCTAGAGCTACAGGGAAACTTGACGTGAGTCCTTGCCTCAAGCTAAAGCCTGAAAAGCCCTGCTGAAGCGAAAGCGCTTATCAGTTTCCATTATGTCGTATTCGCCGTTCTGCTTTACTTTAACGATTCTTCACTTTTCCAGACACTAGGCACCCTCGTGTAGGCATCCTTTTTCCTACAAATACAGTGAGTACCAGCAGTCTCCTTTTCCCTTCCAAGAAACATCCAGGCCTAGAAGTCTTTATCAGTCACTCTATGTATTCAGAGGGTAGGGCAACTCGCTGCACCCTTCCTTAGGAAGCTAGACGGACTCAGCTCTTCCACAGCTCCAGGGATTCTGTTCTCTCACATTCTACATGCCATGGAAGTCTGCCTCATTGCCCTCTTTGGAGCTACACTAAGAAACACAATCTGCTTCGCCTTCCTTCTAGGGACTCTTACCCAAGGACCCCATACCTACAGGAGAAAGGAGGCTTGCATTCCTACTGGAACAAAATCACAGATTTTCCTGTTACACTGCAGGACTTTAGAATAGGCTTAGGCCTGATGGCAAACATAGAACGTTCCCAGGATGAGGGAGTTCGATACATGCAGAACACCCCGCGAAGAAAAGTTGATTCAGCAAGGGGCCAGGGTGTAGCTAAAGTCCCTTTTGACTTGTTAGAAATCAGAAGGTGTTCGGCTGCATGTTCACCGGAAAAGAACACCTGATGCCACAAACCTTGCTCTCCCATTTTAAAAGCTGTATGCGTGCTGCACTGAAGATACCTAAATAACACTGTTTTTGACTGGCCTCTAGTCACTGTGGGCAGCCCTCTGGAGAGAAATGGAGTTTTCTCTAAGGAAACACGGTGCTTCCATAGCATGGGTGGGAGCTCCTCCATTCATGCTCTAGAGCTACAGGGAAATTTGACGAGAGTCCTTGCCTCAAGCTAAAGCCTGAAAAGCCCTGCTGCAGCGAAAGCATGTAGCAGTTTCCATTAGGTCGTATTCGCAGTTCTGCTTTACTTTAAGGTTTTTCACTTCTCCAGACACTAGGCAGCCTCGTGTAGGCACTCTTTTTCCTACAAATACAGTGAGTACCAGCAGTCTCCTTTGCCCTTCTAAGAAACATCCAGACCTAGAAGCCTTTCCCAGTCACTCTATGTGTTCAGCGTGTAGGGCAACTCGCTGTCCCCTTCCTTAGGAAGTTAGATGGACTCAGCTCTTCAACAGTTCCAGGGATTCTGTTCTCTCACGTCCTACAACCCATGGAAGTCTGCCTCATTGCCCTCATTGGAGCTACACTAAGAAACACAATCTGCTTCGCCTTCCTTCTAGGAACTCTTACCCAAGGATCCCATACCTACAGGAGAAAGGAGGCTTGCATTCCGACAGGAACCAATGCAAAGTTTTTCCTGTTACCCTGCAGGACTTTAGAATCGGCTTAGGCCCGAAGGGTTACATAGAGCGTTCCAAGGATGAGAGAGTTCGCTACATGCAGAACACCCTGTGAAGAAAAGTTGATTCCGCAAGGGACCATGGTGTAGCGAGAGTCTCTTTTGACTTGTTAGAAATCAGAAGGGTTTCGATAGCATGGTCACCGGAAAGGAAGACCTGATTGCACAAACCTTACTTTCCCATTTTAAAAGCTTTATCCATGCTGCACTGAAGATACCTAAATAACACTGTTTTTGACTGGCCTCTAGTTACTGTAGGCAGCCCTCTGGAAAGAAAAGCAGTTTTCTCTAAGGAAACACGGTGCTTCGATAGCCTGGGTGGGAGCTCCTCCTGTCTCGCTCTAGAGCTACAGGGAAACTTGACGTGAGTCCTTGCCTCAAGCTAAGGCCTGACAAGCCCTGTTGAAGGGAAAGCGCTTAGCAGTTTCCATTAGGTCGTACTCGCAGTTCTGCTTTACTTTAACGTTTCTTCACTTTTCTAGACACGTATCAGCCTCCTGTAGGCACACTTTTGCCTACAAATACAGTGAGTACCAGCAGGCTCCTCTGCCTTTCTAAGAAACATCCAGGCTCAGTAGTCTTTCCCAGTCAGTCTATGTATTCAGAGGGTAGGGCAACACACTGCACCCTTCCTTGGGAAAGCTAGATGTCCTCAGCGCTCCAACAGCTCCACGGATTCTGTTCTCTAAAGTCCTACATGCCATGGAAGTCTGCCTCATTGCCCTCATTGGAGCTACACTAAGAAACACAATCTGCTTCGCCCTCCTCTAGGAACTCTTACCCAAGGACCCCATACCTATAGGAGAAAGGAGCCTTGCATTCCTAGTGGAACCAAAGCATAGTTTTTCCTGTTACACTGCAGGAATTTAGAATTGGCTTAAGCCCGATAGCATACATAGAACGTTCCAAGGACGAGGGAGTTCGATACATGAAGAACACCCTGTGAAGAAAACTTGTTTCAGCAAGGGACCAGGGTGTAGCTAGGGTCCTTTTGACTTGTGAGAAATCAGAACGTGTTCGGCTGCATGTTCACCAGAAAAAACACCTGATGCCACAAACCTTGCTCTCCCATTTTAAAAGCTCTATGCGTGCTGCACTGAAGATACCTAAATAACACTGTTTTTGACTGGCCTCTAGTCACTGTGGGCAGCCCTCTGGAGAGAAATGGAGTTTTCTCTAAGGAAACACGGTGCTTCCATAGCATGTGTGGGAGCTCCTCCATTCATGCTCTAGAGCTACAGGGAAATTTGACGTGAGTCCTTGCCTCAAGCTAAGGCCTGACAAGCCCTGGTGAAGCGAAAGCGTGTAGCAGTTTCCATTAGGTCGTATTGGCAGTTCTGCTTTTCTTTAACGTTTCTTCACTTTTCCAGACACTAGGCACCCTCGTGTAGGCACTCTTTTCCCTACAAATACAGTGAGTACCAGCAGGCTCCTCTGCCTTTCTAAGAAACATCCAGGCTCAGTAGTCTTTCCCAGTCAGTCTATGTATTCAGAGGGTAGGGCAACACACTGCACCCTTCCTTTGAAAAGCTAGATGTCCTCAGTGCTCCAACAGCTCCACGAATTCTGTTCTCTCACGTCCTACATGCCATGGAAGTCTGCCTCATTGCCCTCATTGGAGCTACACTAAGAAACACAATCTGCTTCGCCTTCCTCTAGGAACTCTTACCCTAGGACCCCATACCTACCGGAGAAAGGAGACTTGCATTCCTAGTGGAACCAAAGCACAGTTTTTCCTGTTACACTGCAGGACTTTAGAATAGGCATAGGCTCGATAGCATACATACAACGTTCCAAGGACGAGGGAGTTCGATACATGCAGAACACCCTGTGAAGAAAACTTGTTTCAGACGGGACCAGGGTGTAGCTAGAGTCCTTTTGACTTGTGAGAAATCAGAACGTGTTCGGCTGCATGTTCACCATAAAAGAACACCTGATGGCACAAACCTTGCTTTCCCATTTTAAAAGCTCTATCCATGCTGCACTGAAGATACCTACATAACACTGTTTTTGACTGGCCTCTAGTCACTGTGGGCAGCCCTCTGGAAAGAAAAGGAGTTTTCTCTAAGGAAACACGGTGCTTCCATAGCATGGGTGGGAGCTCCTCCTGTCATGCTCTAGAGCTACAGGGAAACTTGACGTGAGTCCTTGCCTCAAGCTAAAGCCTGAAAAGCCCTGCTGAAGCGAAAGCGCTTATCAGTTTCCATTATGTCGTATTCGCCGTTCTGCTTTACTTTAACGATTCTTCACTTTTCCAGACACTAGGCACCCTCGTGTAGGCATCCTTTTTCCTACAAATACAGTGAGTACCAGCAGTCTCCTTTTCCCTTCCAAGAAACATCCAGGCCTAGAAGTCTTTATCAGTCACTCTATGTATTCAGAGGGTAGGGCAACTCGCTGCACCCTTCCTTAGGAAGCTAGACGGACTCAGCTCTTCCACAGCTCCAGGGATTCTGTTCTCTCACATTCTACATGCCATGGAAGTCTGCCTCATTGCCCTCTTTGGAGCTACACTAAGAAACACAATCTGCTTCGCCTTCCTTCTAGGGACTCTTACCCAAGGACCCCGTACCTACAGGAGAAAGGAGGCTTGCATTCCTACTGGAACAAAATCACAGATTTTCCTGTTACACTGCAGGACTTTAGAATAGGCTTAGGCCTGATGGCAAACATAGAACGTTCCCAGGATGAGGGAGTTCGATACATGCAGAACACCCCGCGAAGAAAAGTTGATTCAGCAAGGGGCCAGGGTGTAGCTAAAGTCCCTTTTGACTTGTTAGAAATCAGAAGGTGTTCGGCTGCATGTTCACCGGAAAAGAACACCTGATGCCACAAACCTTGCTCTCCCATTTTAAAAGCTGTATGCGTGCTGCACTGAAGATACCTAAATAACACTGTTTTTGACTGGCCTCTAGTCACTGTGGGCAGCCCTCTGGAGAGAAATGGAGTTTTCTCTAAGGAAACACGGTGCTTCCATAGCATGGGTGGGAGCTCCTCCATTCATGCTCTAGAGCTACAGGGAAATTTGACGAGAGTCCTTGCCTCAAGCTAAAGCCTGAAAAGCCCTGCTGAAGCGAAAGCATGTAGCAGTTTCCATTAGGTCGTATTCGCAGTTCTGCTTTACTTTAAGGTTTTTCACTTTTCCAGACACTAGGCAGCCTCGTGTAGGCACTCTTTTTCCTACAAATACAGTGAGTACCAGCAGTCTCCTTTGCCCTTCTAAGAAACATCCAGACCTAGAAGCCTTTCCCAGTCACTCTATGTGTTCAGCGTGTAGGGCAACTCGCTGTCCCCTTCCTTAGGAAGTTAGATGGACTCAGCTCTTCAACAGTTCCAGGGATTCTGTTCTCTCACGTCCTACAACCCATGGAAGTCTGCCTCATTGCCCTCATTGGAGCTACACTAAGAAACACAATCTGCTTCGCCTTCCTTCTAGGAACTCTTACCCAAGGATCCCATACCTACAGGAGAAAGGAGGCTTGCATTCCGACAGGAACCAATGCAAAGTTTTTCCTGTTACCCTGCAGGACTTTAGAATCGGCTTAGGCCCGAAGGGTTACATAGAGCGTTCCAAGGATGAGAGAGTTCGCTACATGCAGAACACCCTGTGAAGAAAAGTTGATTCCGCAAGGGACCATGGTGTAGCGAGAGTCTCTTTTGACTTGTTAGAAATCAGAAGGGTTTCGATAGCATGGTCACCGGAAAGGAAGACCTGATTGCACAAACCTTACTTTCCCATTTTAAAAGCTTTATCCATGCTGCACTGAAGATACCTAAATAACACTGTTTTTGACTGGCCTCTAGTTACTGTAGGCAGCCCTCTGGAAAGAAAAGCAGTTTTCTCTAAGGAAACACGGTGCTTCGATAGCCTGGGTGGGAGCTCCTCCTGTCTCGCTCTAGAGCTACAGGGAAACTTGACGTGAGTCCTTGCCTCAAGCTAAGGCCTGACAAGCCCTGCTGAAGGGAAAGCGCTTAGCAGTTTCCATTAGGTCGTACTCGCAGTTCTGCTTTACTTTAACGTTTCTTCACTTTTCTAGACACGTATCAGCCTCCTGTAGGCACACTTTTGCCTACAAATACAGTGAGTACCAGCAGGCTCCTCTGCCTTTCTAAGAAACATCCAGGCTCAGTAGTCTTTCCCAGTCAGTCTATGTATTCAGAGGGTAGGGCAACACACTGCACCCTTCCTTGGGAAAGCTAGATGTCCTCAGCGCTCCAACAGCTCCACGGATTCTGTTCTCTAAAGTCCTACATGCCATGGAAGTCTGCCTCATTGCCCTCATTGGAGCTACACTAAGAAACACAATCTGCTTCGCCCTCCTCTAGGAACTCTTACCCAAGGACCCCATACCTATAGGAGAAAGGAGCCTTGCATTCCTAGTGGAACCAAAGCATAGTTTTTCCTGTTACACTGCAGGAATTTAGAATTGGCTTAAGCCCGATAGCATACATAGAACGTTCCAAGGACGAGGGAGTTCGATACATGAAGAACACCCTGTGAAGAAAACTTGTTTCAGCAAGGGACCAGGGTGTAGCTAGGGTCCTTTTGACTTGTGAGAAATCAGAACGTGTTCGGCTGCATGTTCACCAGAAAAAACACCTGATGCCACAAACCTTGCTCTCCCATTTTAAAAGCTCTATGCGTGCTGCACTGAAGATACCTAAATAACACTGTTTTTGACTGGCCTCTAGTCACTGTGGGCAGCCCTCTGGAGAGAAATGGAGTTTTCTCTAAGGAAACACGGTGCTTCCATAGCATGTGTGGGAGCTCCTCCATTCATGCTCTAGAGCTACAGGGAAATTTGACGTGAGTCCTTGCCTCAAGCTAAGGCCTGACAAGCCCTGGTGAAGCGAAAGCGTGTAGCAGTTTCCATTAGGTCGTATTGGCAGTTCTGCTTTTCTTTAACGTTTCTTCACTTTTCCAGACACTAGGCACCCTCGTGTAGGCACTCTTTTCCCTACAAATACAGTGAGTACCAGCAGGCTCCTCTGCCTTTCTAAGAAACATCCAGGCTCAGTAGTCTTTCCCAGTCAGTCTATGTATTCAGAGGGTAGGGCAACACACTGCACCCTTCCTTTGAAAAGCTAGATGTCCTCAGTGCTCCAACAGCTCCACGAATTCTGTTCTCTCACGTCCTACATGCCATGGAAGTCTGCCTCATTGCCCTCATTGGAGCTACACTAAGAAACACAATCTGCTTCGCCTTCCTCTAGGAACTCTTACCCTAGGACCCCATACCTACCGGAGAAAGGAGACTTGCATTCCTAGTGGAACCAAAGCACAGTTTTTCCTGTTACACTGCAGGACTTTAGAATAGGCATAGGCTCGATAGCATACATACAACGTTCCAAGGACGAGGGAGTTCGATACATGCAGAACACCCTGTGAAGAAAACTTGTTTCAGACGGGACCAGGGTGTAGCTAGAGTCCTTTTGACTTGTGAGAAATCAGAACGTGTTCGGCTGCATGTTCACCATAAAAGAACACCTGATGGCACAAACCTTGCTTTCCCATTTTAAAAGCTCTATCCATGCTGCACTGAAGATACCTACATAACACTGTTTTTGACTGGCCTCTAGTCACTGTGGGCAGCCCTCTGGAAAGAAAAGGAGTTTTCTCTAAGGAAACACGGTGCTTCCATAGCATGGGTGGGAGCTCCTCCTGTCATGCTCTAGAGCTACAGGGAAACTTGACGTGAGTCCTTGCCTCAAGCTAAAGCCTGAAAAGCCCTGCTGAAGCGAAAGCGCTTATCAGTTTCCATTATGTCGTATTCGCCGTTCTGCTTTACTTTAACGATTCTTCACTTTTCCAGACACTAGGCACCCTCGTGTAGGCACTCTTTTCCCTACAAATACAGTGAGTACCAGCAGGCTCCTCTGCCTTTCTAAGAAACATCCAGGCTCAGTAGTCTTTCCCAGTCAGTCTATGTATTCAGAGGGTAGGGCAACACACTGCACCCTTCCTTTGAAAAGCTAGATGTCCTCAGTGCTCCAACAGCTCCACGAATTCTGTTCTCTCACGTCCTACATGCCATGGAAGTCTGCCTCATTGCCCTCATTGGAGCTACACTAAGAAACACAATCTGCTTCGCCTTCCTCTAGGAACTCTTACCCTAGGACCCCATACCTACCGGAGAAAGGAGACTTGCATTCCTAGTGGAACCAAAGCACAGTTTTTCCTGTTACACTGCAGGACTTTAGAATAGGCATAGGCTCGATAGCATACATACAACGTTCCAAGGACGAGGGAGTTCGATACATGCAGAACACCCTGTGAAGAAAACTTGTTTCAGACGGGACCAGGGTGTAGCTAGAGTCCTTTTGACTTGTGAGAAATCAGAACGTGTTCGGCTGCATGTTCACCATAAAAGAACACCTGATGGCACAAACCTTGCTTTCCCATTTTAAAAGCTCTATCCATGCTGCACTGAAGATACCTACATAACACTGTTTTTGACTGGCCTCTAGTCACTGTGGGCAGCCCTCTGGAAAGAAAAGGAGTTTTCTCTAAGGAAACACGGTGCTTCCATAGCATGGGTGGGAGCTCCTCCTGTCATGCTCTAGAGCTACAGGGAAACTTGACGTGAGTCCTTGCCTCAAGCTAAAGCCTGAAAAGCCCTGCTGAAGCGAAAGCGCTTATCAGTTTCCATTATGTCGTATTCGCCGTTCTGCTTTACTTTAACGATTCTTCACTTTTCCAGACACTAGGCACCCTCGTGTAGGCATCCTTTTTCCTACAAATACAGTGAGTACCAGCAGTCTCCTTTTCCCTTCCAAGAAACATCCAGGCCTAGAAGTCTTTATCAGTCACTCTATGTATTCAGAGGGTAGGGCAACTCGCTGCACCCTTCCTTAGGAAGCTAGACGGACTCAGCTCTTCCACAGCTCCAGGGATTCTGTTCTCTCACATTCTACATGCCATGGAAGTCTGCCTCATTGCCCTCTTTGGAGCTACACTAAGAAACACAATCTGCTTCGCCTTCCTTCTAGGGACTCTTCCCCAAGGACCCCATACCTACAGGAGAAAGGAGGCTTGCATTCCTACTGGAACAAAATCACAGATTTTCCTGTTACACTGCAGGACTTTAGAATAGGCTTAGGCCTGATGGCAAACATAGAACGTTCCCAGGGTGAGGGAGTTCGATACATGCAGAACACCCCGCGAAGAAAAGTTGATTCAGCAAGGGGCCAGGGTGTAGCTAAAGTCCCTTTTGACTTGTTAGAAATCAGAAGGTGTTCGGCTGCATGTTCACCGGAAAAGAACACCTGATGCCACAAACCTTGCTCTCCCATTTTAAAAGCTGTATGCGTGCTGCACTGAAGATACCTAAATAACACTGTTTTTGACTGGCCTCTAGTCACTGTGGGCAGCCCTCTGGAGAGAAATGGAGTTTTCTCTAAGGAAACACGGTGCTTCCATAGCATGGGTGGGAGCTCCTCCATTCATGCTCTAGAGCTACAGGGAAATTTGACGAGAGTCCTTGCCTCAAGCTAAAGCCTGAAAAGCCCTGCTGAAGCGAAAGCATGTAGCAGTTTCCATTAGGTCGTATTCGCAGTTCTGCTTTACTTTAAGGTTTTTCACTTTTCCAGACACTAGGCAGCCTCGTGTAGGCACTCTTTTTCCTACAAATACAGTGAGTACCAGCAGTCTCCTTTGCCCTTCTAAGAAACATCCAGACCTAGAAGCCTTTCCCAGTCACTCTATGTGTTCAGCGTGTAGGGCAACTCGCTGTCCCCTTCCTTAGGAAGTTAGATGGACTCAGCTCTTCAACAGTTCCAGGGATTCTGTTCTCTCACGTCCTACAACCCATGGAAGTCTGCCTCATTGCCCTCATTGGAGCTACACTAAGAAACACAATCTGCTTCGCCTTCCTTCTAGGAACTCTTACCCAAGGATCCCATACCTACAGGAGAAAGGAGGCTTGCATTCCGACAGGAACCAATGCAAAGTTTTTCCTGTTACCCTGCAGGACTTTAGAATCGGCTTAGGCCCGAAGGGTTACATAGAGCGTTCCAAGGATGAGAGAGTTCGCTACATGCAGAACACCCTGTGAAGAAAAGTTGATTCCGCAAGGGACCATGGTGTAGCGAGAGTCTCTTTTGACTTGTTAGAAATCAGAAGGGTTTCGATAGCATGGTCACCGGAAAGGAAGACCTGATTGCACAAACCTTACTTTCCCATTTTAAAAGCTTTATCCATGCTGCACTGAAGATACCTAAATAACACTGTTTTTGACTGGCCTCTAGTTACTGTAGGCAGCCCTCTGGAAAGAAAAGCAGTTTTCTCTAAGGAAACACGGTGCTTCGATAGCCTGGGTGGGAGCTCCTCCTGTCTCGCTCTAGAGCTACAGGGAAACTTGACGTGAGTCCTTGCCTCAAGCTAAGGCCTGACAAGCCCTGCTGAAGGGAAAGCGCTTAGCAGTTTCCATTAGGTCGTACTCGCAGTTCTGCTTTACTTTAACGTTTCTTCACTTTTCTAGACACGTATCAGCCTCCTGTAGGCACACTTTTGCCTACAAATACAGTGAGTACCAGCAGGCTCCTCTGCCTTTCTAAGAAACATCCAGGCTCAGTAGTCTTTCCCAGTCAGTCTATGTATTCAGAGGGTAGGGCAACACACTGCACCCTTCCTTGGGAAAGCTAGATGTCCTCAGCGCTCCAACAGCTCCACGGATTCTGTTCTCTAAAGTCCTACATGCCATGGAAGTCTGCCTCATTGCCCTCATTGGAGCTACACTAAGAAACACAATCTGCTTCGCCCTCCTCTAGGAACTCTTACCCAAGGACCCCATACCTATAGGAGAAAGGAGCCTTGCATTCCTAGTGGAACCAAAGCATAGTTTTTCCTGTTACACTGCAGGAATTTAGAATTGGCTTAAGCCCGATAGCATACATAGAACGTTCCAAGGACGAGGGAGTTCGATACATGAAGAACACCCTGTGAAGAAAACTTGTTTCAGCAAGGGACCAGGGTGTAGCTAGGGTCCTTTTGACTTGTGAGAAATCAGAACGTGTTCGGCTGCATGTTCACCAGAAAAAACACCTGATGCCACAAACCTTGCTCTCCCATTTTAAAAGCTCTATGCGTGCTGCACTGAAGATACCTAAATAACACTGTTTTTGACTGGCCTCTAGTCACTGTGGGCAGCCCTCTGGAGAGAAATGGAGTTTTCTCTAAGGAAACACGGTGCTTCCATAGCATGTGTGGGAGCTCCTCCATTCATGCTCTAGAGCTACAGGGAAATTTGACGTGAGTCCTTGCCTCAAGCTAAGGCCTGACAAGCCCTGGTGAAGCGAAAGCGTGTAGCAGTTTCCATTAGGTCGTATTGGCAGTTCTGCTTTTCTTTAACGTTTCTTCACTTTTCCAGACACTAGGCACCCTCGTGTAGGCACTCTTTTCCCTACAAATACAGTGAGTACCAGCAGGCTCCTCTGCCTTTCTAAGAAACATCCAGGCTCAGTAGTCTTTCCCAGTCAGTCTATGTATTCAGAGGGTAGGGCAACACACTGCACCCTTCCTTTGAAAAGCTAGATGTCCTCAGTGCTCCAACAGCTCCACGAATTCTGTTCTCTCACGTCCTACATGCCATGGAAGTCTGCCTCATTGCCTTCATTGGAGCTACACTAAGAAACACAATCTGCTTCGCCTTCCTCTAGGAACTCTTACCCTAGGACCCCATACCTACCGGAGAAAGGAGACTTGCATTCCTAGTGGAACCAAAGCACAGTTTTTCCTGTTACACTGCAGGACTTTAGAATAGGCATAGGCTCGATAGCATACATAGAACGTTCCAAGGACGAGGGAGTTCGATACATGCAGAACACCCTGTGAAGAAAACTTGTTTCAGACGGGACCAGGGTGTAGCTAGAGTCCTTTTGACTTGTGAGAAATCAGAACGTGTTCGGCTGCATGTTCACCATAAAAGAACACCTGATGGCACAAACCTTGCTTTCCCATTTTAAAAGCTCTATCCATGCTGCACTGAAGATACCTACATAACACTGTTTTTGACTGGCCTCTAGTCACTGTGGGCAGCCCTCTGGAAAGAAAAGGAGTTTTCTCTAAGGAAACACGGTGCTTCCATAGCATGGGTGGGAGCTCCTCCTGTCATGCTCTAGAGCTACAGGGAAACTTGACGTGAGTCCTTGCCTCAAGCTAAAGCCTGAAAAGCCCTGCTGAAGCGAAAGCGCTTATCAGTTTCCATTATGTCGTATTCGCCGTTCTGCTTTACTTTAACGATTCTTCACTTTTCCAGACACTAGGCACCCTCGTGTAGGCATCCTTTTTCCTACAAATACAGTGAGTACCAGCAGTCTCCTTTTCCCTTCCAAGAAACATCCAGGCCTAGAAGTCTTTATCAGTCACTCTATGTATTCAGAGGGTAGGGCAACTCGCTGCACCCTTCCTTAGGAAGCTAGACGGACTCAGCTCTTCCACAGCTCCAGGGATTCTGTTCTCTCACATTCTACATGCCATGGAAGTCTGCCTCATTGCCCTCTTTGGAGCTACACTAAGAAACACAATCTGCTTCGCCTTCCTTCTAGGGACTCTTACCCAAGGACCCCATACCTACAGGAGAAAGGAGGCTTGCATTCCTACTGGAACAAAATCACAGATTTTCCTGTTACACTGCAGGACTTTAGAATAGGCTTAGGCCTGATGGCAAACATAGAACGTTCCCAGGATGAGGGAGTTCGATACATGCAGAACACCCCGCGAAGAAAAGTTGATTCAGCAAGGGGCCAGGGTGTAGCTAAAGTCCCTTTTGACTTGTTAGAAATCAGAAGGTGTTCGGCTGCATGTTCACCGGAAAAGAACACCTGATGCCACAAACCTTGCTCTCCCATTTTAAAAGCTGTATGCGTGCTGCACTGAAGATACCTAAATAACACTGTTTTTGACTGGCCTCTAGTCACTGTGGGCAGCCCTCTGGAGAGAAATGGAGTTTTCTCTAAGGAAACACGGTGCTTCCATAGCATGGGTGGGAGCTCCTCCATTCATGCTCTAGAGCTACAGGGAAATTTGACGAGAGTCCTTGCCTCAAGCTAAAGCCTGAAAAGCCCTGCTGAAGCGAAAGCATGTAGCAGTTTCCATTAGGTCGTATTCGCAGTTCTGCTTTACTTTAAGGTTTTTCACTTTTCCAGACACTAGGCAGCCTCGTGTAGGCACTCTTTTTCCTACAAATACAGTGAGTACCAGCAGTCTCCTTTGCCCTTCTAAGAAACATCCAGACCTAGAAGCCTTTCCCAGTCACTCTATGTGTTCAGCGTGTAGGGCAACTCGCTGTCCCCTTCCTTAGGAAGTTAGATGGACTCAGCTCTTCAACAGTTCCAGGGATTCTGTTCTCTCACGTCCTACAACCCATGGAAGTCTGCCTCATTGCCCTCATTGGAGCTACACTAAGAAACACAATCTGCTTCGCCTTCCTTCTAGGAACTCTTACCCAAGGATCCCATACCTACAGGAGAAAGGAGGCTTGCATTCCGACAGGAACCAATGCAAAGTTTTTCCTGTTACCCTGCAGGACTTTAGAATCGGCTTAGGCCCGAAGGGTTACATAGAGCGTTCCAAGGATGAGAGAGTTCGCTACATGCAGAACACCCTGTGAAGAAAAGTTGATTCCGCAAGGGACCATGGTGTAGCGAGAGTCTCTTTTGACTTGTTAGAAATCAGAAGGGTTTCGATAGCATGGTCACCGGAAAGGAAGACCTGATTGCACAAACCTTACTTTCCCATTTTAAAAGCTTTATCCATGCTGCACTGAAGATACCTAAATAACACTGTTTTTGACTGGCCTCTAGTTACTGTAGGCAGCCCTCTGGAAAGAAAAGCAGTTTTCTCTAAGGAAACACGGTGCTTCGATAGCCTGGGTGGGAGCTCCTCCTGTCTCGCTCTAGAGCTACAGGGAAACTTGACGTGAGTCCTTGCCTCAAGCTAAGGCCTGACAAGCCCTGCTGAAGGGAAAGCGCTTAGCAGTTTCCATTAGGTCGTACTCGCAGTTCTGCTTTACTTTAACGTTTCTTCACTTTTCTAGACACGTATCAGCCTCCTGTAGGCACACTTTTGCCTACAAATACAGTGAGTACCAGCAGGCTCCTCTGCCTTTCTAAGAAACATCCAGGCTCAGTAGTCTTTCCCAGTCAGTCTATGTATTCAGAGGGTAGGGCAACACACTGCACCCTTCCTTGGGAAAGCTAGATGTCCTCAGCGCTCCAACAGCTCCACGGATTCTGTTCTCTAAAGTCCTACATGCCATGGAAGTCTGCCTCATTGCCCTCATTGGAGCTACACTAAGAAACACAATCTGCTTCGCCCTCCTCTAGGAACTCTTACCCAAGGACCCCATACCTATAGGAGAAAGGAGCCTTGCATTCCTAGTGGAACCAAAGCATAGTTTTTCCTGTTACACTGCAGGAATTTAGAATTGGCTTAAGCCCGATAGCATACATAGAACGTTCCAAGGACGAGGGAGTTCGATACATGAAGAACACCCTGTGAAGAAAACTTGTTTCAGCAAGGGACCAGGGTGTAGCTAGGGTCCTTTTGACTTGTGAGAAATCAGAACGTGTTCGGCTGCATGTTCACCAGAAAAAACACCTGATGCCACAAACCTTGCTCTCCCATTTTAAAAGCTCTATGCGTGCTGCACTGAAGATACCTAAATAACACTGTTTTTGACTGGCCTCTAGTCACTGTGGGCAGCCCTCTGGAGAGAAATGGAGTTTTCTCTAAGCAAACACGGTGCTTCCATAGCATGTGTGGGAGCTCCTCCATTCATGCTCTAGAGCTACAGGGAAATTTGACGTGAGTCCTTGCCTCAAGCTAAGGCCTGACAAGCCCTGGTGAAGCGAAAGCGTGTAGCAGTTTCCATTAGGTCGTATTGGCAGTTCTGCTTTTCTTTAACGTTTCTTCACTTTTCCAGACACTAGGCACCCTCGTGTAGGCACTCTTTTCCCTACAAATACAGTGAGTACCAGCAGGCTCCTCTGCCTTTCTAAGAAACATCCAGGCTCAGTAGTCTTTCCCAGTCAGTCTATGTATTCAGAGGGTAGGGCAACACACTGCACCCTTCCTTTGAAAAGCTAGATGTCCTCAGTGCTCCAACAGCTCCACGAATTCTGTTCTCTCACGTCCTACATGCCATGGAAGTCTGCCTCATTGCCCTCATTGGAGCTACACTAAGAAACACAATCTGCTTCGCCTTCCTCTAGGAACTCTTACCCTAGGACCCCATACCTACCGGAGAAAGGAGACTTGCATTCCTAGTGGAACCAAAGCACAGTTTTTCCTGTTACACTGCAGGACTTTAGAATAGGCATAGGCTCGATAGCATACATACAACGTTCCAAGGACGAGGGAGTTCGATACATGCAGAACACCCTGTGAAGAAAACTTGTTTCAGACGGGACCAGGGTGTAGCTAGAGTCCTTTTGACTTGTGAGAAATCAGAACGTGTTCGGCTGCATGTTCACCATAAAAGAACACCTGATGGCACAAACCTTGCTTTCCCATTTTAAAAGCTCTATCCATGCTGCACTGAAGATACCTACATAACACTGTTTTTGACTGGCCTCTAGTCACTGTGGGCAGCCCTCTGGAAAGAAAAGGAGTTTTCTCTAAGGAAACACGGTGCTTCCATAGCATGGGTGGGAGCTCCTCCTGTCATGCTCTAGAGCTACAGGGAAACTTGACGTGAGTCCTTGCCTCAAGCTAAAGCCTGAAAAGCCCTGCTGAAGCGAAAGCGCTTATCAGTTTCCATTATGTCGTATTCGCCGTTCTGCTTTACTTTAACGATTCTTCACTTTTCCAGACACTAGGCACCCTCGTGTAGGCATCCTTTTTCCTACAAATACAGTGAGTACCAGCAGTCTCCTTTTCCCTTCCAAGAAACATCCAGGCCTAGAAGTCTTTATCAGTCACTCTATGTATTCAGAGGGTAGGGCAACTCGCTGCACCCTTCCTTAGGAAGCTAGACGGACTCAGCTCTTCCACAGCTCCAGGGATTCTGTTCTCTCACATTCTACATGCCATGGAAGTCTGCCTCATTGCCCTCTTTGGAGCTACACTAAGAAACACAATCTGCTTCGCCTTCCTTCTAGGGACTCTTCCCCAAGGACCCCATACCTACAGGAGAAAGGAGGCTTGCATTCCTACTGGAACAAAATCACAGATTTTCCTGTTACACTGCAGGACTTTAGAATAGGCTTAGGCCTGATGGCAAACATAGAACGTTCCCAGGGTGAGGGAGTTCGATACATGCAGAACACCCCGCGAAGAAAAGTTGATTCAGCAAGGGGCCAGGGTGTAGCTAAAGTCCCTTTTGACTTGTTAGAAATCAGAAGGTGTTCGGCTGCATGTTCACCGGAAAAGAACACCTGATGCCACAAACCTTGCTCTCCCATTTTAAAAGCTGTATGCGTGCTGCACTGAAGATACCTAAATAACACTGTTTTTGACTGGCCTCTAGTCACTGTGGGCAGCCCTCTGGAGAGAAATGGAGTTTTCTCTAAGGAAACACGGTGCTTCCATAGCATGGGTGGGAGCTCCTCCATTCATGCTCTAGAGCTACAGGGAAATTTGACGAGAGTCCTTGCCTCAAGCTAAAGCCTGAAAAGCCCTGCTGAAGCGAAAGCATGTAGCAGTTTCCATTAGGTCGTATTCGCAGTTCTGCTTTACTTTAAGGTTTTTCACTTTTCCAGACACTAGGCAGCCTCGTGTAGGCACTCTTTTTCCTACAAATACAGTGAGTACCAGCAGTCTCCTTTGCCCTTCTAAGAAACATCCAGACCTAGAAGCCTTTCCCAGTCACTCTATGTGTTCAGCGTGTAGGGTAACTCGCTGTCCCCTTCCTTAGGAAGTTAGATGGACTCAGCTCTTCAACAGTTCCAGGGATTCTGTTCTCTCACGTCCTACAACCCATGGAAGTCTGCCTCATTGCCCTCATTGGAGCTACACTAAGAAACACAATCTGCTTCGCCTTCCTTCTAGGAACTCTTACCCAAGGATCCCATACCTACAGGAGAAAGGAGGCTTGCATTCCGACAGGAACCAATGCAAAGTTTTTCCTGTTACCCTGCAGGACTTTAGAATCGGCTTAGGCCCGAAGGGTTACATAGAGCGTTCCAAGGATGAGAGAGTTCGCTACATGCAGAACACCCTGTGAAGAAAAGTTGATTCCGCAAGGGACCATGGTGTAGCGAGAGTCTCTTTTGACTTGTTAGAAATCAGAAGGGTTTCGATAGCATGGTCACCGGAAAGGAAGACCTGATTGCACAAACCTTACTTTCCCATTTTAAAAGCTTTATCCATGCTGCACTGAAGATACCTAAATAACACTGTTTTTGACTGGCCTCTAGTTACTGTAGGCAGCCCTCTGGAAAGAAAAGCAGTTTTCTCTAAGGAAACACGGTGCTTCGATAGCCTGGGTGGGAGCTCCTCCTGTCTCGCTCTAGAGCTACAGGGAAACTTGACGTGAGTCCTTGCCTCAAGCTAAGGCCTGACAAGCCCTGCTGAAGGGAAAGCGCTTAGCAGTTTCCATTAGGTCGTACTCGCAGTTCTGCTTTACTTTAACGTTTCTTCACTTTTCTAGACACGTATCAGCCTCCTGTAGGCACACTTTTGCCTACAAATACAGTGAGTACCAGCAGGCTCCTCTGCCTTTCTAAGAAACATCCAGGCTCAGTAGTCTTTCCCAGTCAGTCTATGTATTCAGAGGGTAGGGCAACACACTGCACCCTTCCTTGGGAAAGCTAGATGTCCTCAGCGCTCCAACAGCTCCACGGATTCTGTTCTCTAAAGTCCTACATGCCATGGAAGTCTGCCTCATTGCCCTCATTGGAGCTACACTAAGAAACACAATCTGCTTCGCCCTCCTCTAGGAACTCTTACCCAAGGACCCCATACCTATAGGAGAAAGGAGCCTTGCATTCCTAGTGGAACCAAAGCATAGTTTTTCCTGTTACACTGCAGGAATTTAGAATTGGCTTAAGCCCGATAGCATACATAGAACGTTCCAAGGACGAGGGAGTTCGATACATGAAGAACACCCTGTGAAGAAAACTTGTTTCAGCAAGGGACCAGGGTGTAGCTAGGGTCCTTTTGACTTGTGAGAAATCAGAACGTGTTCGGCTGCATGTTCACCAGAAAAAACACCTGATGCCACAAACCTTGCTCTCCCATTTTAAAAGCTCTATGCGTGCTGCACTGAAGATACCTAAATAACACTGTTTTTGACTGGCCTCTAGTCACTGTGGGCAGCCCTCTGGAGAGAAATGGAGTTTTCTCTAAGGAAACACGGTGCTTCCATAGCATGTGTGGGAGCTCCTCCATTCATGCTCTAGAGCTACAGGGAAATTTGACGTGAGTCCTTGCCTCAAGCTAAGGCCTGACAAGCCCTGGTGAAGCGAAAGCGTGTAGCAGTTTCCATTAGGTCGTATTGGCAGTTCTGCTTTTCTTTAACGTTTCTTCACTTTTCCAGACACTAGGCACCCTCGTGTAGGCACTCTTTTCCCTACAAATACAGTGAGTACCAGCAGGCTCCTCTGCCTTTCTAAGAAACATCCAGGCTCAGTAGTCTTTCCCAGTCAGTCTATGTATTCAGAGGGTAGGGCAACACACTGCACCCTTCCTTTGAAAAGCTAGATGTCCTCAGTGCTCCAACAGCTCCACGAATTCTGTTCTCTCACGTCCTACATGCCATGGAAGTCTGCCTCATTGCCTTCATTGGAGCTACACTAAGAAACACAATCTGCTTCGCCTTCCTCTAGGAACTCTTACCCTAGGACCCCATACCTACCGGAGAAAGGAGACTTGCATTCCTAGTGGAACCAAAGCACAGTTTTTCCTGTTACACTGCAGGACTTTAGAATAGGCATAGGCTCGATAGCATACATAGAACGTTCCAAGGACGAGGGAGTTCGATACATGCAGAACACCCTGTGAAGAAAACTTGTTTCAGACGGGACCAGGGTGTAGCTAGAGTCCTTTTGACTTGTGAGAAATCAGAACGTGTTCGGCTGCATGTTCACCATAAAAGAACACCTGATGGCACAAACCTTGCTTTCCCATTTTAAAAGCTCTATCCATGCTGCACTGAAGATACCTACATAACACTGTTTTTGACTGGCCTCTAGTCACTGTGGGCAGCCCTCTGGAAAGAAAAGGAGTTTTCTCTAAGGAAACACGGTGCTTCCATAGCATGGGTGGGAGCTCCTCCTGTCATGCTCTAGAGCTACAGGGAAACTTGACGTGAGTCCTTGCCTCAAGCTAAAGCCTGAAAAGCCCTGCTGAAGCGAAAGCGCTTATCAGTTTCCATTATGTCGTATTCGCCGTTCTGCTTTACTTTAACGATTCTTCACTTTTCCAGACACTAGGCACCCTCGTGTAGGCATCCTTTTTCCTACAAATACAGTGAGTACCAGCAGTCTCCTTTTCCCTTCCAAGAAACATCCAGGCCTAGAAGTCTTTATCAGTCACTCTATGTATTCAGAGGGTAGGGCAACTCGCTGCACCCTTCCTTAGGAAGCTAGACGGACTCAGCTCTTCCACAGCTCCAGGGATTCTGTTCTCTCACATTCTACATGCCATGGAAGTCTGCCTCATTGCCCTCTTTGGAGCTACACTAAGAAACACAATCTGCTTCGCCTTCCTTCTAGGGACTCTTACCCAAGGACCCCGTACCTACAGGAGAAAGGAGGCTTGCATTCCTACTGGAACAAAATCACAGATTTTCCTGTTACACTGCAGGACTTTAGAATAGGCTTAGGCCTGATGGCAAACATAGAACGTTCCCAGGATGAGGGAGTTCGATACATGCAGAACACCCCGCGAAGAAAAGTTGATTCAGCAAGGGGCCAGGGTGTAGCTAAAGTCCCTTTTGACTTGTTAGAAATCAGAAGGTGTTCGGCTGCATGTTCACCGGAAAAGAACACCTGATGCCACAAACCTTGCTCTCCCATTTTAAAAGCTGTATGCGTGCTGCACTGAAGATACCTAAATAACACTGTTTTTGACTGGCCTCTAGTCACTGTGGGCAGCCCTCTGGAGAGAAATGGAGTTTTCTCTAAGGAAACACGGTGCTTCCATAGCATGTGTGGGAGCTCCTCCATTCATGCTCTAGAGCTACAGGGAAATTTGACGTGAGTCCTTGCCTCAAGCTAAGGCCTGACAAGCCCTGGTGAAGCGAAAGCGTGTAGCAGTTTCCATTAGGTCGTATTGGCAGTTCTGCTTTTCTTTAACGTTTCTTCACTTTTCCAGACACTAGGCACCCTCGTGTAGGCACTCTTTTCCCTACAAATACAGTGAGTACCAGCAGGCTCCTCTGCCTTTCTAAGAAACATCCAGGCTCAGTAGTCTTTCCCAGTCAGTCTATGTATTCAGAGGGTAGGGCAACACACTGCACCCTTCCTTTGAAAAGCTAGATGTCCTCAGTGCTCCAACAGCTCCACGAATTCTGTTCTCTCACGTCCTACATGCCATGGAAGTCTGCCTCATTGCCTTCATTGGAGCTACACTAAGAAACACAATCTGCTTCGCCTTCCTCTAGGAACTCTTACCCTAGGACCCCATACCTACCGGAGAAAGGAGACTTGCATTCCTAGTGGAACCAAAGCACAGTTTTTCCTGTTACACTGCAGGACTTTAGAATAGGCATAGGCTCGATAGCATACATAGAACGTTCCAAGGACGAGGGAGTTCGATACATGCAGAACACCCTGTGAAGAAAACTTGTTTCAGACGGGACCAGGGTGTAGCTAGAGTCCTTTTGACTTGTGAGAAATCAGAACGTGTTCGGCTGCATGTTCACCATAAAAGAACACCTGATGGCACAAACCTTGCTTTCCCATTTTAAAAGCTCTATCCATGCTGCACTGAAGATACCTACATAACACTGTTTTTGACTGGCCTCTAGTCACTGTGGGCAGCCCTCTGGAAAGAAAAGGAGTTTTCTCTAAGGAAACACGGTGCTTCCATAGCATGGGTGGGAGCTCCTCCTGTCATGCTCTAGAGCTACAGGGAAACTTGACGTGAGTCCTTGCCTCAAGCTAAAGCCTGAAAAGCCCTGCTGAAGCGAAAGCGCTTATCAGTTTCCATTATGTCGTATTCGCCGTTCTGCTTTACTTTAACGATTCTTCACTTTTCCAGACACTAGGCACCCTCGTGTAGGCATCCTTTTTCCTACAAATACAGTGAGTACCAGCAGTCTCCTTTTCCCTTCCAAGAAACATCCAGGCCTAGAAGTCTTTATCAGTCACTCTATGTATTCAGAGGGTAGGGCAACTCGCTGCACCCTTCCTTAGGAAGCTAGACGGACTCAGCTCTTCCACAGCTCCAGGGATTCTGTTCTCTCACATTCTACATGCCATGGAAGTCTGCCTCATTGCCCTCTTTGGAGCTACACTAAGAAACACAATCTGCTTCGCCTTCCTTCTAGGGACTCTTACCCAAGGACCCCATACCTACAGGAGAAAGGAGGCTTGCATTCCTACTGGAACAAAATCACAGATTTTCCTGTTACACTGCAGGACTTTAGAATAGGCTTAGGCCTGATGGCAAACATAGAACGTTCCCAGGATGAGGGAGTTCGATACATGCAGAACACCCCGCGAAGAAAAGTTGATTCAGCAAGGGGCCAGGGTGTAGCTAAAGTCCCTTTTGACTTGTTAGAAATCAGAAGGTGTTCGGCTGCATGTTCACCGGAAAAGAACACCTGATGCCACAAACCTTGCTCTCCCATTTTAAAAGCTGTATGCGTGCTGCACTGAAGATACCTAAATAACACTGTTTTTGACTGGCCTCTAGTCACTGTGGGCAGCCCTCTGGAGAGAAATGGAGTTTTCTCTAAGGAAACACGGTGCTTCCATAGCATGGGTGGGAGCTCCTCCATTCATGCTCTAGAGCTACAGGGAAATTTGACGAGAGTCCTTGCCTCAAGCTAAAGCCTGAAAAGCCCTGCTGAAGCGAAAGCATGTAGCAGTTTCCATTAGGTCGTATTCGCAGTTCTGCTTTACTTTAAGGTTTTTCACTTTTCCAGACACTAGGCAGCCTCGTGTAGGCACTCTTTTTCCTACAAATACAGTGAGTACCAGCAGTCTCCTTTGCCCTTCTAAGAAACATCCAGACCTAGAAGCCTTTCCCAGTCACTCTATGTGTTCAGCGTGTAGGGCAACTCGCTGTCCCCTTCCTTAGGAAGTTAGATGGACTCAGCTCTTCAACAGTTCCAGGGATTCTGTTCTCTCACGTCCTACAACCCATGGAAGTCTGCCTCATTGCCCTCATTGGAGCTACACTAAGAAACACAATCTGCTTCGCCTTCCTTCTAGGAACTCTTACCCAAGGATCCCATACCTACAGGAGAAAGGAGGCTTGCATTCCGACAGGAACCAATGCAAAGTTTTTCCTGTTACCCTGCAGGACTTTAGAATCGGCTTAGGCCCGAAGGGTTACATAGAGCGTTCCAAGGATGAGAGAGTTCGCTACATGCAGAACACCCTGTGAAGAAAAGTTGATTCCGCAAGGGACCATGGTGTAGCGAGAGTCTCTTTTGACTTGTTAGAAATCAGAAGGGTTTCGATAGCATGGTCACCGGAAAGGAAGACCTGATTGCACAAACCTTACTTTCCCATTTTAAAAGCTTTATCCATGCTGCACTGAAGATACCTAAATAACACTGTTTTTGACTGGCCTCTAGTTACTGTAGGCAGCCCTCTGGAAAGAAAAGCAGTTTTCTCTAAGGAAACACGGTGCTTCGATAGCCTGGGTGGGAGCTCCTCCTGTCTCGCTCTAGAGCTACAGGGAAACTTGACGTGAGTCCTTGCCTCAAGCTAAGGCCTGACAAGCCCTGCTGAAGGGAAAGCGCTTAGCAGTTTCCATTAGGTCGTACTCGCAGTTCTGCTTTACTTTAACGTTTCTTCACTTTTCTAGACACGTATCAGCCTCCTGTAGGCACACTTTTGCCTACAAATACAGTGAGTACCAGCAGGCTCCTCTGCCTTTCTAAGAAACATCCAGGCTCAGTAGTCTTTCCCAGTCAGTCTATGTATTCAGAGGGTAGGGCAACACACTGCACCCTTCCTTGGGAAAGCTAGATGTCCTCAGCGCTCCAACAGCTCCACGGATTCTGTTCTCTAAAGTCCTACATGCCATGGAAGTCTGCCTCATTGCCCTCATTGGAGCTACACTAAGAAACACAATCTGCTTCGCCCTCCTCTAGGAACTCTTACCCAAGGACCCCATACCTATAGGAGAAAGGAGCCTTGCATTCCTAGTGGAACCAAAGCATAGTTTTTCCTGTTACACTGCAGGAATTTAGAATTGGCTTAAGCCCGATAGCATACATAGAACGTTCCAAGGACGAGGGAGTTCGATACATGAAGAACACCCTGTGAAGAAAACTTGTTTCAGCAAGGGACCAGGGTGTAGCTAGGGTCCTTTTGACTTGTGAGAAATCAGAACGTGTTCGGCTGCATGTTCACCAGAAAAAACACCTGATGCCACAAACCTTGCTCTCCCATTTTAAAAGCTCTATGCGTGCTGCACTGAAGATACCTAAATAACACTGTTTTTGACTGGCCTCTAGTCACTGTGGGCAGCCCTCTGGAGAGAAATGGAGTTTTCTCTAAGCAAACACGGTGCTTCCATAGCATGTGTGGGAGCTCCTCCATTCATGCTCTAGAGCTACAGGGAAATTTGACGTGAGTCCTTGCCTCAAGCTAAGGCCTGACAAGCCCTGGTGAAGCGAAAGCGTGTAGCAGTTTCCATTAGGTCGTATTGGCAGTTCTGCTTTTCTTTAACGTTTCTTCACTTTTCCAGACACTAGGCACCCTCGTGTAGGCACTCTTTTCCCTACAAATACAGTGAGTACCAGCAGGCTCCTCTGCCTTTCTAAGAAACATCCAGGCTCAGTAGTCTTTCCCAGTCAGTCTATGTATTCAGAGGGTAGGGCAACACACTGCACCCTTCCTTTGAAAAGCTAGATGTCCTCAGTGCTCCAACAGCTCCACGAATTCTGTTCTCTCACGTCCTACATGCCATGGAAGTCTGCCTCATTGCCCTCATTGGAGCTACACTAAGAAACACAATCTGCTTCGCCTTCCTCTAGGAACTCTTACCCTAGGACCCCATACCTACCGGAGAAAGGAGACTTGCATTCCTAGTGGAACCAAAGCACAGTTTTTCCTGTTACACTGCAGGACTTTAGAATAGGCATAGGCTCGATAGCATACATACAACGTTCCAAGGACGAGGGAGTTCGATACATGCAGAACACCCTGTGAAGAAAACTTGTTTCAGACGGGACCAGGGTGTAGCTAGAGTCCTTTTGACTTGTGAGAAATCAGAACGTGTTCGGCTGCATGTTCACCATAAAAGAACACCTGATGGCACAAACCTTGCTTTCCCATTTTAAAAGCTCTATCCATGCTGCACTGAAGATACCTACATAACACTGTTTTTGACTGGCCTCTAGTCACTGTGGGCAGCCCTCTGGAAAGAAAAGGAGTTTTCTCTAAGGAAACACGGTGCTTCCATAGCATGGGTGGGAGCTCCTCCTGTCATGCTCTAGAGCTACAGGGAAACTTGACGTGAGTCCTTGCCTCAAGCTAAAGCCTGAAAAGCCCTGCTGAAGCGAAAGCGCTTATCAGTTTCCATTATGTCGTATTCGCCGTTCTGCTTTACTTTAACGATTCTTCACTTTTCCAGACACTAGGCACCCTCGTGTAGGCATCCTTTTTCCTACAAATACAGTGAGTACCAGCAGTCTCCTTTTCCCTTCCAAGAAACATCCAGGCCTAGAAGTCTTTATCAGTCACTCTATGTATTCAGAGGGTAGGGCAACTCGCTGCACCCTTCCTTAGGAAGCTAGACGGACTCAGCTCTTCCACAGCTCCAGGGATTCTGTTCTCTCACATTCTACATGCCATGGAAGTCTGCCTCATTGCCCTCTTTGGAGCTACACTAAGAAACACAATCTGCTTCGCCTTCCTTCTAGGGACTCTTACCCAAGGACCCCGTACCTACAGGAGAAAGGAGGCTTGCATTCCTACTGGAACAAAATCACAGATTTTCCTGTTACACTGCAGGACTTTAGAATAGGCTTAGGCCTGATGGCAAACATAGAACGTTCCCAGGATGAGGGAGTTCGATACATGCAGAACACCCCGCGAAGAAAAGTTGATTCAGCAAGGGGCCAGGGTGTAGCTAAAGTCCCTTTTGACTTGTTAGAAATCAGAAGGTGTTCGGCTGCATGTTCACCGGAAAAGAACACCTGATGCCACAAACCTTGCTCTCCCATTTTAAAAGCTGTATGCGTGCTGCACTGAAGATACCTAAATAACACTGTTTTTGACTGGCCTCTAGTCACTGTGGGCAGCCCTCTGGAGAGAAATGGAGTTTTCTCTAAGGAAACACGGTGCTTCCATAGCATGGGTGGGAGCTCCTCCATTCATGCTCTAGAGCTACAGGGAAATTTGACGAGAGTCCTTGCCTCAAGCTAAAGCCTGAAAAGCCCTGCTGAAGCGAAAGCATGTAGCAGTTTCCATTAGGTCGTATTCGCAGTTCTGCTTTACTTTAAGGTTTTTCACTTTTCCAGACACTAGGCAGCCTCGTGTAGGCACTCTTTTTCCTACAAATACAGTGAGTACCAGCAGTCTCCTTTGCCCTTCTAAGAAACATCCAGACCTAGAAGCCTTTCCCAGTCACTCTATGTGTTCAGCGTGTAGGGCAACTCGCTGTCCCCTTCCTTAGGAAGTTAGATGGACTCAGCTCTTCAACAGTTCCAGGGATTCTGTTCTCTCACGTCCTACAACCCATGGAAGTCTGCCTCATTGCCCTCATTGGAGCTACACTAAGAAACACAATCTGCTTCGCCTTCCTTCTAGGAACTCTTACCCAAGGATCCCATACCTACAGGAGAAAGGAGGCTTGCATTCCGACAGGAACCAATGCAAAGTTTTTCCTGTTACCCTGCAGGACTTTAGAATCGGCTTAGGCCCGAAGGGTTACATAGAGCGTTCCAAGGATGAGAGAGTTCGCTACATGCAGAACACCCTGTGAAGAAAAGTTGATTCCGCAAGGGACCATGGTGTAGCGAGAGTCTCTTTTGACTTGTTAGAAATCAGAAGGGTTTCGATAGCATGGTCACCGGAAAGGAAGACCTGATTGCACAAACCTTACTTTCCCATTTTAAAAGCTTTATCCATGCTGCACTGAAGATACCTAAATAACACTGTTTTTGACTGGCCTCTAGTTACTGTAGGCAGCCCTCTGGAAAGAAAAGCAGTTTTCTCTAAGGAAACACGGTGCTTCGATAGCCTGGGTGGGAGCTCCTCCTGTCTCGCTCTAGAGCTACAGGGAAACTTGACGTGAGTCCTTGCCTCAAGCTAAGGCCTGACAAGCCCTGCTGAAGGGAAAGCGCTTAGCAGTTTCCATTAGGTCGTACTCGCAGTTCTGCTTTACTTTAACGTTTCTTCACTTTTCTAGACACGTATCAGCCTCCTGTAGGCACACTTTTGCCTACAAATACAGTGAGTACCAGCAGGCTCCTCTGCCTTTCTAAGAAACATCCAGGCTCAGTAGTCTTTCCCAGTCAGTCTATGTATTCAGAGGGTAGGGCAACACACTGCACCCTTCCTTGGGAAAGCTAGATGTCCTCAGCGCTCCAACAGCTCCACGGATTCTGTTCTCTAAAGTCCTACATGCCATGGAAGTCTGCCTCATTGCCCTCATTGGAGCTACACTAAGAAACACAATCTGCTTCGCCCTCCTCTAGGAACTCTTACCCAAGGACCCCATACCTATAGGAGAAAGGAGCCTTGCATTCCTAGTGGAACCAAAGCATAGTTTTTCCTGTTACACTGCAGGAATTTAGAATTGGCTTAAGCCCGATAGCATACATAGAACGTTCCAAGGACGAGGGAGTTCGATACATGAAGAACACCCTGTGAAGAAAACTTGTTTCAGCAAGGGACCAGGGTGTAGCTAGGGTCCTTTTGACTTGTGAGAAATCAGAACGTGTTCGGCTGCATGTTCACCAGAAAAAACACCTGATGCCACAAACCTTGCTCTCCCATTTTAAAAGCTCTATGCGTGCTGCACTGAAGATACCTAAATAACACTGTTTTTGACTGGCCTCTAGTCACTGTGGGCAGCCCTCTGGAGAGAAATGGAGTTTTCTCTAAGGAAACACGGTGCTTCCATAGCATGTGTGGGAGCTCCTCCATTCATGCTCTAGAGCTACAGGGAAATTTGACGTGAGTCCTTGCCTCAAGCTAAGGCCTGACAAGCCCTGGTGAAGCGAAAGCGTGTAGCAGTTTCCATTAGGTCGTATTGGCAGTTCTGCTTTTCTTTAACGTTTCTTCACTTTTCCAGACACTAGGCACCCTCGTGTAGGCACTCTTTTCCCTACAAATACAGTGAGTACCAGCAGGCTCCTCTGCCTTTCTAAGAAACATCCAGGCTCAGTAGTCTTTCCCAGTCAGTCTATGTATTCAGAGGGTAGGGCAACACACTGCACCCTTCCTTTGAAAAGCTAGATGTCCTCAGTGCTCCAACAGCTCCACGAATTCTGTTCTCTCACGTCCTACATGCCATGGAAGTCTGCCTCATTGCCCTCATTGGAGCTACACTAAGAAACACAATCTGCTTCGCCTTCCTCTAGGAACTCTTACCCTAGGACCCCATACCTACCGGAGAAAGGAGACTTGCATTCCTAGTGGAACCAAAGCACAGTTTTTCCTGTTACACTGCAGGACTTTAGAATAGGCATAGGCTCGATAGCATACATACAACGTTCCAAGGACGAGGGAGTTCGATACATGCAGAACACCCTGTGAAGAAAACTTGTTTCAGACGGGACCAGGGTGTAGCTAGAGTCCTTTTGACTTGTGAGAAATCAGAACGTGTTCGGCTGCATGTTCACCATAAAAGAACACCTGATGGCACAAACCTTGCTTTCCCATTTTAAAAGCTCTATCCATGCTGCACTGAAGATACCTACATAACACTGTTTTTGACTGGCCTCTAGTCACTGTGGGCAGCCCTCTGGAAAGAAAAGGAGTTTTCTCTAAGGAAACACGGTGCTTCCATAGCATGGGTGGGAGCTCCTCCTGTCATGCTCTAGAGCTACAGGGAAACTTGACGTGAGTCCTTGCCTCAAGCTAAAGCCTGAAAAGCCCTGCTGAAGCGAAAGCGCTTATCAGTTTCCATTATGTCGTATTCGCCGTTCTGCTTTACTTTAACGATTCTTCACTTTTCCAGACACTAGGCACCCTCGTGTAGGCATCCTTTTTCCTACAAATACAGTGAGTACCAGCAGTCTCCTTTTCCCTTCCAAGAAACATCCAGGCCTAGAAGTCTTTATCAGTCACTCTATGTATTCAGAGGGTAGGGCAACTCGCTGCACCCTTCCTTAGGAAGCTAGAGGGACTCAGCTCTTCCACAGCTCCAGGGATTCTGTTCTCTCACATTCTACATGCCATGGAAGTCTGCCTCATTGCCCTCTTTGGAGCTACACTAAGAAACACAATCTGCTTCGCCTTCCTTCTAGGGACTCTTACCCAAGGACCCCGTACCTACAGGAGAAAGGAGGCTTGCATTCCTACTGGAACAAAATCACAGATTTTCCTGTTACACTGCAGGACTTTAGAATAGGCTTAGGCCTGATGGCAAACATAGAACGTTCCCAGGATGAGGGAGTTCGATACATGCAGAACACCCCGCGAAGAAAAGTTGATTCAGCAAGGGGCCAGGGTGTAGCTAAAGTCCCTTTTGACTTGTTAGAAATCAGAAGGTGTTCGGCTGCATGTTCACCGGAAAAGAACACCTGATGCCACAAACCTTGCTCTCCCATTTTAAAAGCTGTATGCGTGCTGCACTGAAGATACCTAAATAACACTGTTTTTGACTGGCCTCTAGTCACTGTGGGCAGCCCTCTGGAGAGAAATGGAGTTTTCTCTAAGGAAACACGGTGCTTCCATAGCATGGGTGGGAGCTCCTCCATTCATGCTCTAGAGCTACAGGGAAATTTGACGAGAGTCCTTGCCTCAAGCTAAAGCCTGAAAAGCCCTGCTGAAGCGAAAGCATGTAGCAGTTTCCATTAGGTCGTATTCGCAGTTCTGCTTTACTTTAAGGTTTTTCACTTTTCCAGACACTAGGCAGCCTCGTGTAGGCACTCTTTTTCCTACAAATACAGTGAGTACCAGCAGTCTCCTTTGCCCTTCTAAGAAACATCCAGACCTAGAAGCCTTTCCCAGTCACTCTATGTGTTCAGCGTGTAGGGCAACTCGCTGTCCCCTTCCTTAGGAAGTTAGATGGACTCAGCTCTTCAACAGTTCCAGGGATTCTGTTCTCTCACGTCCTACAACCCATGGAAGTCTGCCTCATTGCCCTCATTGGAGCTACACTAAGAAACACAATCTGCTTCGCCTTCCTTCTAGGAACTCTTACCCAAGGATCCCATACCTACAGGAGAAAGGAGGCTTGCATTCCGACAGGAACCAATGCAAAGTTTTTCCTGTTACCCTGCAGGACTTTAGAATCGGCTTAGGCCCGAAGGGTTACATAGAGCGTTCCAAGGATGAGAGAGTTCGCTACATGCAGAACACCCTGTGAAGAAAAGTTGATTCCGCAAGGGACCATGGTGTAGCGAGAGTCTCTTTTGACTTGTTAGAAATCAGAAGGGTTTCGATAGCATGGTCACCGGAAAGGAAGACCTGATTGCACAAACCTTACTTTCCCATTTTAAAAGCTTTATCCATGCTGCACTGAAGATACCTAAATAACACTGTTTTTGACTGGCCTCTAGTTACTGTAGGCAGCCCTCTGGAAAGAAAAGCAGTTTTCTCTAAGGAAACACGGTGCTTCGATAGCCTGGGTGGGAGCTCCTCCTGTCTCGCTCTAGAGCTACAGGGAAACTTGACGTGAGTCCTTGCCTCAAGCTAAGGCCTGACAAGCCCTGCTGAAGGGAAAGCGCTTAGCAGTTTCCATTAGGTCGTACTCGCAGTTCTGCTTTACTTTAACGTTTCTTCACTTTTCTAGACACGTATCAGCCTCCTGTAGGCACACTTTTGCCTACAAATACAGTGAGTACCAGCAGGCTCCTCTGCCTTTCTAAGAAACATCCAGGCTCAGTAGTCTTTCCCAGTCAGTCTATGTATTCAGAGGGTAGGGCAACACACTGCACCCTTCCTTGGGAAAGCTAGATGTCCTCAGCGCTCCAACAGCTCCACGGATTCTGTTCTCTAAAGTCCTACATGCCATGGAAGTCTGCCTCATTGCCCTCATTGGAGCTACACTAAGAAACACAATCTGCTTCGCCCTCCTCTAGGAACTCTTACCCAAGGACCCCATACCTATAGGAGAAAGGAGCCTTGCATTCCTAGTGGAACCAAAGCATAGTTTTTCCTGTTACACTGCAGGAATTTAGAATTGGCTTAAGCCCGATAGCATACATAGAACGTTCCAAGGACGAGGGAGTTCGATACATGAAGAACACCCTGTGAAGAAAACTTGTTTCAGCAAGGGACCAGGGTGTAGCTAGGGTCCTTTTGACTTGTGAGAAATCAGAACGTGTTCGGCTGCATGTTCACCAGAAAAAACACCTGATGCCACAAACCTTGCTCTCCCATTTTAAAAGCTCTATGCGTGCTGCACTGAAGATACCTAAATAACACTGTTTTTGACTGGCCTCTAGTCACTGTGGGCAGCCCTCTGGAGAGAAATGGAGTTTTCTCTAAGGAAACACGGTGCTTCCATAGCATGTGTGGGAGCTCCTCCATTCATGCTCTAGAGCTACAGGGAAATTTGACGTGAGTCCTTGCCTCAAGCTAAGGCCTGACAAGCCCTGGTGAAGCGAAAGCGTGTAGCAGTTTCCATTAGGTCGTATTGGCAGTTCTGCTTTTCTTTAACGTTTCTTCACTTTTCCAGACACTAGGCACCCTCGTGTAGGCACTCTTTTCCCTACAAATACAGTGAGTACCAGCAGGCTCCTCTGCCTTTCTAAGAAACATCCAGGCTCAGTAGTCTTTCCCAGTCAGTCTATGTATTCAGAGGGTAGGGCAACACACTGCACCCTTCCTTTGAAAAGCTAGATGTCCTCAGTGCTCCAACAGCTCCACGAATTCTGTTCTCTCACGTCCTACATGCCATGGAAGTCTGCCTCATTGCCCTCATTGGAGCTACACTAAGAAACACAATCTGCTTCGCCTTCCTCTAGGAACTCTTACCCTAGGACCCCATACCTACCGGAGAAAGGAGACTTGCATTCCTAGTGGAACCAAAGCACAGTTTTTCCTGTTACACTGCAGGACTTTAGAATAGGCATAGGCTCGATAGCATACATACAACGTTCCAAGGACGAGGGAGTTCGATACATGCAGAACACCCTGTGAAGAAAACTTGTTTCAGACGGGACCAGGGTGTAGCTAGAGTCCTTTTGACTTGTGAGAAATCAGAACGTGTTCGGCTGCATGTTCACCATAAAAGAACACCTGATGGCACAAACCTTGCTTTCCCATTTTAAAAGCTCTATCCATGCTGCACTGAAGATACCTACATAACACTGTTTTTGACTGGCCTCTAGTCACTGTGGGCAGCCCTCTGGAAAGAAAAGGAGTTTTCTCTAAGGAAACACGGTGCTTCCATAGCATGGGTGGGAGCTCCTCCTGTCATGCTCTAGAGCTACAGGGAAACTTGACGTGAGTCCTTGCCTCAAGCTAAAGCCTGAAAAGCCCTGCTGAAGCGAAAGCGCTTATCAGTTTCCATTATGTCGTATTCGCCGTTCTGCTTTACTTTAACGATTCTTCACTTTTCCAGACACTAGGCACCCTCGTGTAGGCATCCTTTTTCCTACAAATACAGTGAGTACCAGCAGTCTCCTTTTCCCTTCCAAGAAACATCCAGGCCTAGAAGTCTTTATCAGTCACTCTATGTATTCAGAGGGTAGGGCAACTCGCTGCACCCTTCCTTAGGAAGCTAGACGGACTCAGCTCTTCCACAGCTCCAGGGATTCTGTTCTCTCACATTCTACATGCCATGGAAGTCTGCCTCATTGCCCTCTTTGGAGCTACACTAAGAAACACAATCTGCTTCGCCTTCCTTCTAGGGACTCTTACCCAAGGACCCCGTACCTACAGGAGAAAGGAGGCTTGCATTCCTACTGGAACAAAATCACAGATTTTCCTGTTACACTGCAGGACTTTAGAATAGGCTTAGGCCTGATGGCAAACATAGAACGTTCCCAGGATGAGGGAGTTCGATACATGCAGAACACCCCGCGAAGAAAAGTTGATTCAGCAAGGGGCCAGGGTGTAGCTAAAGTCCCTTTTGACTTGTTAGAAATCAGAAGGTGTTCGGCTGCATGTTCACCGGAAAAGAACACCTGATGCCACAAACCTTGCTCTCCCATTTTAAAAGCTGTATGCGTGCTGCACTGAAGATACCTAAATAACACTGTTTTTGACTGGCCTCTAGTCACTGTGGGCAGCCCTCTGGAGAGAAATGGAGTTTTCTCTAAGGAAACACGGTGCTTCCATAGCATGGGTGGGAGCTCCTCCATTCATGCTCTAGAGCTACAGGGAAATTTGACGAGAGTCCTTGCCTCAAGCTAAAGCCTGAAAAGCCCTGCTGAAGCGAAAGCATGTAGCAGTTTCCATTAGGTCGTATTCGCAGTTCTGCTTTACTTTAAGGTTTTTCACTTTTCCAGACACTAGGCAGCCTCGTGTAGGCACTCTTTTTCCTACAAATACAGTGAGTACCAGCAGTCTCCTTTGCCCTTCTAAGAAACATCCAGACCTAGAAGCCTTTCCCAGTCACTCTATGTGTTCAGCGTGTAGGGCAACTCGCTGTCCCCTTCCTTAGGAAGTTAGATGGACTCAGCTCTTCAACAGTTCCAGGGATTCTGTTCTCTCACGTCCTACAACCCATGGAAGTCTGCCTCATTGCCCTCATTGGAGCTACACTAAGAAACACAATCTGCTTCGCCTTCCTTCTAGGAACTCTTACCCAAGGATCCCATACCTACAGGAGAAAGGAGGCTTGCATTCCGACAGGAACCAATGCAAAGTTTTTCCTGTTACCCTGCAGGACTTTAGAATCGGCTTAGGCCCGAAGGGTTACATAGAGCGTTCCAAGGATGAGAGAGTTCGCTACATGCAGAACACCCTGTGAAGAAAAGTTGATTCCGCAAGGGACCATGGTGTAGCGAGAGTCTCTTTTGACTTGTTAGAAATCAGAAGGGTTTCGATAGCATGGTCACCGGAAAGGAAGACCTGATTGCACAAACCTTACTTTCCCATTTTAAAAGCTTTATCCATGCTGCACTGAAGATACCTAAATAACACTGTTTTTGACTGGCCTCTAGTTACTGTAGGCAGCCCTCTGGAAAGAAAAGCAGTTTTCTCTAAGGAAACACGGTGCTTCGATAGCCTGGGTGGGAGCTCCTCCTGTCTCGCTCTAGAGCTACAGGGAAACTTGACGTGAGTCCTTGCCTCAAGCTAAGGCCTGACAAGCCCTGCTGAAGGGAAAGCGCTTAGCAGTTTCCATTAGGTCGTACTCGCAGTTCTGCTTTACTTTAACGTTTCTTCACTTTTCTAGACACGTATCAGCCTCCTGTAGGCACACTTTTGCCTACAAATACAGTGAGTACCAGCAGGCTCCTCTGCCTTTCTAAGAAACATCCAGGCTCAGTAGTCTTTCCCAGTCAGTCTATGTATTCAGAGGGTAGGGCAACACACTGCACCCTTCCTTGGGAAAGCTAGATGTCCTCAGCGCTCCAACAGCTCCACGGATTCTGTTCTCTAAAGTCCTACATGCCATGGAAGTCTGCCTCATTGCCCTCATTGGAGCTACACTAAGAAACACAATCTGCTTCGCCCTCCTCTAGGAACTCTTACCCAAGGACCCCATACCTATAGGAGAAAGGAGCCTTGCATTCCTAGTGGAACCAAAGCATAGTTTTTCCTGTTACACTGCAGGAATTTAGAATTGGCTTAAGCCCGATAGCATACATAGAACGTTCCAAGGACGAGGGAGTTCGATACATGAAGAACACCCTGTGAAGAAAACTTGTTTCAGCAAGGGACCAGGGTGTAGCTAGGGTCCTTTTGACTTGTGAGAAATCAGAACGTGTTCGGCTGCATGTTCACCAGAAAAAACACCTGATGCCACAAACCTTGCTCTCC
The DNA here is from genome assembly GCF_028023285.1 of Balaenoptera ricei. Taxonomy (NCBI): domain Eukaryota; kingdom Metazoa; phylum Chordata; class Mammalia; order Artiodactyla; family Balaenopteridae; genus Balaenoptera; species Balaenoptera ricei. The sequence goes on from NC_082659.1 coordinate 36,640,710, forward strand.
CATTTTAAAAGCTCTATGCGTGCTGCACTGAAGATACCTAAATAACACTGTTTTTGACTGGCCTCTAGTCACTGTGGGCAGCCCTCTGGAGAGAAATGGAGTTTTCTCTAAGGAAACACGGTGCTTCCATAGCATGTGTGGGAGCTCCTCCATTCATGCTCTAGAGCTACAGGGAAATTTGACGTGAGTCCGTGCCTCAAGCTAAGGCCTGACAAGCCCTGGTGAAGCGAAAGCGTGTAGCAGTTTCCATTAGGTCGTATTGGCAGTTCTGCTTTTCTTTAACGTTTCTTCACTTTTCCAGACACTAGGCACCCTCGTGTAGGCACTCTTTTCCCTACAAATACAGTGAGTACCAGCAGGCTCCTCTGCCTTTCTAAGAAACATCCAGGCTCAGTAGTCTTTCCCAGTCAGTCTATGTATTCAGAGGGTAGGGCAACACACTGCACCCTTCCTTTGAAAAGCTAGATGTCCTCAGTGCTCCAACAGCTCCACGAATTCTGTTCTCTCACGTCCTACATGCCATGGAAGTCTGCCTCATTGCCCTCATTGGAGCTACACTAAGAAACACAATCTGCTTCGCCTTCCTCTAGGAACTCTTACCCTAGGACCCCATACCTACCGGAGAAAGGAGACTTGCATTCCTAGTGGAACCAAAGCACAGTTTTTCCTGTTACACTGCAGGACTTTAGAATAGGCATAGGCTCGATAGCATACATACAACGTTCCAAGGACGAGGGAGTTCGATACATGCAGAACACCCTGTGAAGAAAACTTGTTTCAGACGGGACCAGGGTGTAGCTAGAGTCCTTTTGACTTGTGAGAAATCAGAACGTGTTCGGCTGCATGTTCACCATAAAAGAACACCTGATGGCACAAACCTTGCTTTCCCATTTTAAAAGCTCTATCCATGCTGCACTGAAGATACCTACATAACACTGTTTTTGACTGGCCTCTAGTCACTGTGGGCAGCCCTCTGGAAAGAAAAGGAGTTTTCTCTAAGGAAACACGGTGCTTCCATAGCATGGGTGGGAGCTCCTCCTGTCATGCTCTAGAGCTACAGGGAAACTTGACGTGAGTCCTTGCCTCAAGCTAAAGCCTGAAAAGCCCTGCTGAAGCGAAAGCGCTTATCAGTTTCCATTATGTCGTATTCGCCGTTCTGCTTTACTTTAACGATTCTTCACTTTTCCAGACACTAGGCACCCTCGTGTAGGCATCCTTTTTCCTACAAATACAGTGAGTACCAGCAGTCTCCTTTTCCCTTCCAAGAAACATCCAGGCCTAGAAGTCTTTATCAGTCACTCTATGTATTCAGAGGGTAGGGCAACTCGCTGCACCCTTCCTTAGGAAGCTAGACGGACTCAGCTCTTCCACAGCTCCAGGGATTCTGTTCTCTCACATTCTACATGCCATGGAAGTCTGCCTCATTGCCCTCTTTGGAGCTACACTAAGAAACACAATCTGCTTCGCCTTCCTTCTAGGGACTCTTACCCAAGGACCCCGTACCTACAGGAGAAAGGAGGCTTGCATTCCTACTGGAACAAAATCACAGATTTTCCTGTTACACTGCAGGACTTTAGAATAGGCTTAGGCCTGATGGCAAACATAGAACGTTCCCAGGATGAGGGAGTTCGATACATGCAGAACACCCCGCGAAGAAAAGTTGATTCAGCAAGGGGCCAGGGTGTAGCTAAAGTCCCTTTTGACTTGTTAGAAATCAGAAGGTGTTCGGCTGCATGTTCACCGGAAAAGAACACCTGATGCCACAAACCTTGCTCTCCCATTTTAAAAGCTGTATGCGTGCTGCACTGAAGATACCTAAATAACACTGTTTTTGACTGGCCTCTAGTCACTGTGGGCAGCCCTCTGGAGAGAAATGGAGTTTTCTCTAAGGAAACACGGTGCTTCCATAGCATGGGTGGGAGCTCCTCCATTCATGCTCTAGAGCTACAGGGAAATTTGACGAGAGTCCTTGCCTCAAGCTAAAGCCTGAAAAGCCCTGCTGAAGCGAAAGCATGTAGCAGTTTCCATTAGGTCGTATTCGCAGTTCTGCTTTACTTTAAGGTTTTTCACTTTTCCAGACACTAGGCAGCCTCGTGTAGGCACTCTTTTTCCTACAAATACAGTGAGTACCAGCAGTCTCCTTTGCCCTTCTAAGAAACATCCAGACCTAGAAGCCTTTCCCAGTCACTCTATGTGTTCAGCGTGTAGGGCAACTCGCTGTCCCCTTCCTTAGGAAGTTAGATGGACTCAGCTCTTCAACAGTTCCAGGGATTCTGTTCTCTCACGTCCTACAACCCATGGAAGTCTGCCTCATTGCCCTCATTGGAGCTACACTAAGAAACACAATCTGCTTCGCCTTCCTTCTAGGAACTCTTACCCAAGGATCCCATACCTACAGGAGAAAGGAGGCTTGCATTCCGACAGGAACCAATGCAAAGTTTTTCCTGTTACCCTGCAGGACTTTAGAATCGGCTTAGGCCCGAAGGGTTACATAGAGCGTTCCAAGGATGAGAGAGTTCGCTACATGCAGAACACCCTGTGAAGAAAAGTTGATTCCGCAAGGGACCATGGTGTAGCGAGAGTCTCTTTTGACTTGTTAGAAATCAGAAGGGTTTCGATAGCATGGTCACCGGAAAGGAAGACCTGATTGCACAAACCTTACTTTCCCATTTTAAAAGCTTTATCCATGCTGCACTGAAGATACCTAAATAACACTGTTTTTGACTGGCCTCTAGTTACTGTAGGCAGCCCTCTGGAAAGAAAAGCAGTTTTCTCTAAGGAAACACGGTGCTTCGATAGCCTGGGTGGGAGCTCCTCCTGTCTCGCTCTAGAGCTACAGGGAAACTTGACGTGAGTCCTTGCCTCAAGCTAAGGCCTGACAAGCCCTGCTGAAGGGAAAGCGCTTAGCAGTTTCCATTAGGTCGTACTCGCAGTTCTGCTTTACTTTAACGTTTCTTCACTTTTCTAGACACGTATCAGCCTCCTGTAGGCACACTTTTGCCTACAAATACAGTGAGTACCAGCAGGCTCCTCTGCCTTTCTAAGAAACATCCAGGCTCAGTAGTCTTTCCCAGTCAGTCTATGTATTCAGAGGGTAGGGCAACACACTGCACCCTTCCTTGGGAAAGCTAGATGTCCTCAGCGCTCCAACAGCTCCACGGATTCTGTTCTCTAAAGTCCTACATGCCATGGAAGTCTGCCTCATTGCCCTCATTGGAGCTACACTAAGAAACACAATCTGCTTCGCCCTCCTCTAGGAACTCTTACCCAAGGACCCCATACCTATAGGAGAAAGGAGCCTTGCATTCCTAGTGGAACCAAAGCATAGTTTTTCCTGTTACACTGCAGGAATTTAGAATTGGCTTAAGCCCGATAGCATACATAGAACGTTCCAAGGACGAGGGAGTTCGATACATGAAGAACACCCTGTGAAGAAAACTTGTTTCAGCAAGGGACCAGGGTGTAGCTAGGGTCCTTTTGACTTGTGAGAAATCAGAACGTGTTCGGCTGCATGTTCACCAGAAAAAACACCTGATGCCACAAACCTTGCTCTCCCATTTTAAAAGCTCTATGCGTGCTGCACTGAAGATACCTAAATAACACTGTTTTTGACTGGCCTCTAGTCACTGTGGGCAGCCCTCTGGAGAGAAATGGAGTTTTCTCTAAGGAAACACGGTGCTTCCATAGCATGTGTGGGAGCTCCTCCATTCATGCTCTAGAGCTACAGGGAAATTTGACGTGAGTCCTTGCCTCAAGCTAAGGCCTGACAAGCCCTGGTGAAGCGAAAGCGTGTAGCAGTTTCCATTAGGTCGTATTGGCAGTTCTGCTTTTCTTTAACGTTTCTTCACTTTTCCAGACACTAGGCACCCTCGTGTAGGCACTCTTTTCCCTACAAATACAGTGAGTACCAGCAGGCTCCTCTGCCTTTCTAAGAAACATCCAGGCTCAGTAGTCTTTCCCAGTCAGTCTATGTATTCAGAGGGTAGGGCAACACACTGCACCCTTCCTTTGAAAAGCTAGATGTCCTCAGTGCTCCAACAGCTCCACGAATTCTGTTCTCTCACGTCCTACATGCCATGGAAGTCTGCCTCATTGCCCTCATTGGAGCTACACTAAGAAACACAATCTGCTTCGCCTTCCTCTAGGAACTCTTACCCTAGGACCCCATACCTACCGGAGAAAGGAGACTTGCATTCCTAGTGGAACCAAAGCACAGTTTTTCCTGTTACACTGCAGGACTTTAGAATAGGCATAGGCTCGATAGCATACATACAACGTTCCAAGGACGAGGGAGTTCGATACATGCAGAACACCCTGTGAAGAAAACTTGTTTCAGACGGGACCAGGGTGTAGCTAGAGTCCTTTTGACTTGTGAGAAATCAGAACGTGTTCGGCTGCATGTTCACCATAAAAGAACACCTGATGGCACAAACCTTGCTTTCCCATTTTAAAAGCTCTATCCATGCTGCACTGAAGATACCTACATAACACTGTTTTTGACTGGCCTCTAGTCACTGTGGGCAGCCCTCTGGAAAGAAAAGGAGTTTTCTCTAAGGAAACACGGTGCTTCCATAGCATGGGTGGGAGCTCCTCCTGTCATGCTCTAGAGCTACAGGGAAACTTGACGTGAGTCCTTGCCTCAAGCTAAAGCCTGAAAAGCCCTGCTGAAGCGAAAGCGCTTATCAGTTTCCATTATGTCGTATTCGCCGTTCTGCTTTACTTTAACGATTCTTCACTTTTCCAGACACTAGGCACCCTCGTGTAGGCATCCTTTTTCCTACAAATACAGTGAGTACCAGCAGTCTCCTTTTCCCTTCCAAGAAACATCCAGGCCTAGAAGTCTTTATCAGTCACTCTATGTATTCAGAGGGTAGGGCAACTCGCTGCACCCTTCCTTAGGAAGCTAGACGGACTCAGCTCTTCCACAGCTCCAGGGATTCTGTTCTCTCACATTCTACATGCCATGGAAGTCTGCCTCATTGCCCTCTTTGGAGCTACACTAAGAAACACAATCTGCTTCGCCTTCCTTCTAGGGACTCTTACCCAAGGACCCCGTACCTACAGGAGAAAGGAGGCTTGCATTCCTACTGGAACAAAATCACAGATTTTCCTGTTACACTGCAGGACTTTAGAATAGGCTTAGGCCTGATGGCAAACATAGAACGTTCCCAGGATGAGGGAGTTCGATACATGCAGAACACCCCGCGAAGAAAAGTTGATTCAGCAAGGGGCCAGGGTGTAGCTAAAGTCCCTTTTGACTTGTTAGAAATCAGAAGGTGTTCGGCTGCATGTTCACCGGAAAAGAACACCTGATGCCACAAACCTTGCTCTCCCATTTTAAAAGCTGTATGCGTGCTGCACTGAAGATACCTAAATAACACTGTTTTTGACTGGCCTCTAGTCACTGTGGGCAGCCCTCTGGAGAGAAATGGAGTTTTCTCTAAGGAAACACGGTGCTTCCATAGCATGGGTGGGAGCTCCTCCATTCATGCTCTAGAGCTACAGGGAAATTTGACGAGAGTCCTTGCCTCAAGCTAAAGCCTGAAAAGCCCTGCTGAAGCGAAAGCATGTAGCAGTTTCCATTAGGTCGTATTCGCAGTTCTGCTTTACTTTAAGGTTTTTCACTTTTCCAGACACTAGGCAGCCTCGTGTAGGCACTCTTTTTCCTACAAATACAGTGAGTACCAGCAGTCTCCTTTGCCCTTCTAAGAAACATCCAGACCTAGAAGCCTTTCCCAGTCACTCTATGTGTTCAGCGTGTAGGGCAACTCGCTGTCCCCTTCCTTAGGAAGTTAGATGGACTCAGCTCTTCAACAGTTCCAGGGATTCTGTTCTCTCACGTCCTACAACCCATGGAAGTCTGCCTCATTGCCCTCATTGGAGCTACACTAAGAAACACAATCTGCTTCGCCTTCCTTCTAGGAACTCTTACCCAAGGATCCCATACCTACAGGAGAAAGGAGGCTTGCATTCCGACAGGAACCAATGCAAAGTTTTTCCTGTTACCCTGCAGGACTTTAGAATCGGCTTAGGCCCGAAGGGTTACATAGAGCGTTCCAAGGATGAGAGAGTTCGCTACATGCAGAACACCCTGTGAAGAAAAGTTGATTCCGCAAGGGACCATGGTGTAGCGAGAGTCTCTTTTGACTTGTTAGAAATCAGAAGGGTTTCGATAGCATGGTCACCGGAAAGGAAGACCTGATTGCACAAACCTTACTTTCCCATTTTAAAAGCTTTATCCATGCTGCACTGAAGATACCTAAATAACACTGTTTTTGACTGGCCTCTAGTTACTGTAGGCAGCCCTCTGGAAAGAAAAGCAGTTTTCTCTAAGGAAACACGGTGCTTCGATAGCCTGGGTGGGAGCTCCTCCTGTCTCGCTCTAGAGCTACAGGGAAACTTGACGTGAGTCCTTGCCTCAAGCTAAGGCCTGACAAGCCCTGCTGAAGGGAAAGCGCTTAGCAGTTTCCATTAGGTCGTACTCGCAGTTCTGCTTTACTTTAACGTTTCTTCACTTTTCTAGACACGTATCAGCCTCCTGTAGGCACACTTTTGCCTACAAATACAGTGAGTACCAGCAGGCTCCTCTGCCTTTCTAAGAAACATCCAGGCTCAGTAGTCTTTCCCAGTCAGTCTATGTATTCAGAGGGTAGGGCAACACACTGCACCCTTCCTTGGGAAAGCTAGATGTCCTCAGCGCTCCAACAGCTCCACGGATTCTGTTCTCTAAAGTCCTACATGCCATGGAAGTCTGCCTCATTGCCCTCATTGGAGCTACACTAAGAAACACAATCTGCTTCGCCCTCCTCTAGGAACTCTTACCCAAGGACCCCATACCTATAGGAGAAAGGAGCCTTGCATTCCTAGTGGAACCAAAGCATAGTTTTTCCTGTTACACTGCAGGAATTTAGAATTGGCTTAAGCCCGATAGCATACATAGAACGTTCCAAGGACGAGGGAGTTCGATACATGAAGAACACCCTGTGAAGAAAACTTGTTTCAGCAAGGGACCAGGGTGTAGCTAGGGTCCTTTTGACTTGTGAGAAATCAGAACGTGTTCGGCTGCATGTTCACCAGAAAAAACACCTGATGCCACAAACCTTGCTCTCCCATTTTAAAAGCTCTATGCGTGCTGCACTGAAGATACCTAAATAACACTGTTTTTGACTGGCCTCTAGTCACTGTGGGCAGCCCTCTGGAGAGAAATGGAGTTTTCTCTAAGGAAACACGGTGCTTCCATAGCATGTGTGGGAGCTCCTCCATTCATGCTCTAGAGCTACAGGGAAATTTGACGTGAGTCCTTGCCTCAAGCTAAGGCCTGACAAGCCCTGGTGAAGCGAAAGCGTGTAGCAGTTTCCATTAGGTCGTATTGGCAGTTCTGCTTTTCTTTAACGTTTCTTCACTTTTCCAGACACTAGGCACCCTCGTGTAGGCACTCTTTTCCCTACAAATACAGTGAGTACCAGCAGGCTCCTCTGCCTTTCTAAGAAACATCCAGGCTCAGTAGTCTTTCCCAGTCAGTCTATGTATTCAGAGGGTAGGGCAACACACTGCACCCTTCCTTTGAAAAGCTAGATGTCCTCAGTGCTCCAACAGCTCCACGAATTCTGTTCTCTCACGTCCTACATGCCATGGAAGTCTGCCTCATTGCCCTCATTGGAGCTACACTAAGAAACACAATCTGCTTCGCCTTCCTCTAGGAACTCTTACCCTAGGACCCCATACCTACCGGAGAAAGGAGACTTGCATTCCTAGTGGAACCAAAGCACAGTTTTTCCTGTTACACTGCAGGACTTTAGAATAGGCATAGGCTCGATAGCATACATAGAACGTTCCAAGGACGAGGGAGTTCGATACATGCAGAACACCCTGTGAAGAAAACTTGTTTCAGACGGGACCAGGGTGTAGCTAGAGTCCTTTTGACTTGTGAGAAATCAGAACGTGTTCGGCTGCATGTTCACCATAAAAGAACACCTGATGGCACAAACCTTGCTTTCCCATTTTAAAAGCTCTATCCATGCTGCACTGAAGATACCTACATAACACTGTTTTTGACTGGCCTCTAGTCACTGTGGGCAGCCCTCTGGAAAGAAAAGGAGTTTTCTCTAAGGAAACACGGTGCTTCCATAGCATGGGTGGGAGCTCCTCCTGTCATGCTCTAGAGCTACAGGGAAACTTGACGTGAGTCCTTGCCTCAAGCTAAAGCCTGAAAAGCCCTGCTGAAGCGAAAGCGCTTATCAGTTTCCATTATGTCGTATTCGCCGTTCTGCTTTACTTTAACGATTCTTCACTTTTCCAGACACTAGGCACCCTCGTGTAGGCATCCTTTTTCCTACAAATACAGTGAGTACCAGCAGTCTCCTTTTCCCTTCCAAGAAACATCCAGGCCTAGAAGTCTTTATCAGTCACTCTATGTATTCAGAGGGTAGGGCAACTCGCTGCACCCTTCCTTAGGAAGCTAGACGGACTCAGCTCTTCCACAGCTCCAGGGATTCTGTTCTCTCACATTCTACATGCCATGGAAGTCTGCCTCATTGCCCTCTTTGGAGCTACACTAAGAAACACAATCTGCTTCGCCTTCCTTCTAGGGACTCTTACCCAAGGACCCCGTACCTACAGGAGAAAGGAGGCTTGCATTCCTACTGGAACAAAATCACAGATTTTCCTGTTACACTGCAGGACTTTAGAATAGGCTTAGGCCTGATGGCAAACATAGAACGTTCCCAGGATGAGGGAGTTCGATACATGCAGAACACCCCGCGAAGAAAAGTTGATTCAGCAAGGGGCCAGGGTGTAGCTAAAGTCCCTTTTGACTTGTTAGAAATCAGAAGGTGTTCGGCTGCATGTTCACCGGAAAAGAACACCTGATGCCACAAACCTTGCTCTCCCATTTTAAAAGCTGTATGCGTGCTGCACTGAAGATACCTAAATAACACTGTTTTTGACTGGCCTCTAGTCACTGTGGGCAGCCCTCTGGAGAGAAATGGAGTTTTCTCTAAGGAAACACGGTGCTTCCATAGCATGGGTGGGAGCTCCTCCATTCATGCTCTAGAGCTACAGGGAAATTTGACGAGAGTCCTTGCCTCAAGCTAAAGCCTGAAAAGCCCTGCTGAAGCGAAAGCATGTAGCAGTTTCCATTAGGTCGTATTCGCAGTTCTGCTTTACTTTAAGGTTTTTCACTTTTCCAGACACTAGGCAGCCTCGTGTAGGCACTCTTTTTCCTACAAATACAGTGAGTACCAGCAGTCTCCTTTGCCCTTCTAAGAAACATCCAGACCTAGAAGCCTTTCCCAGTCACTCTATGTGTTCAGCGTGTAGGGCAACTCGCTGTCCCCTTCCTTAGGAAGTTAGATGGACTCAGCTCTTCAACAGTTCCAGGGATTCTGTTCTCTCACGTCCTACAACCCATGGAAGTCTGCCTCATTGCCCTCATTGGAGCTACACTAAGAAACACAATCTGCTTCGCCTTCCTTCTAGGAACTCTTACCCAAGGATCCCATACCTACAGGAGAAAGGAGGCTTGCATTCCGACAGGAACCAATGCAAAGTTTTTCCTGTTACCCTGCAGGACTTTAGAATCGGCTTAGGCCCGAAGGGTTACATAGAGCGTTCCAAGGATGAGAGAGTTCGCTACATGCAGAACACCCTGTGAAGAAAAGTTGATTCCGCAAGGGACCATGGTGTAGCGAGAGTCTCTTTTGACTTGTTAGAAATCAGAAGGGTTTCGATAGCATGGTCACCGGAAAGGAAGACCTGATTGCACAAACCTTACTTTCCCATTTTAAAAGCTTTATCCATGCTGCACTGAAGATACCTAAATAACACTGTTTTTGACTGGCCTCTAGTTACTGTAGGCAGCCCTCTGGAAAGAAAAGCAGTTTTCTCTAAGGAAACACGGTGCTTCGATAGCCTGGGTGGGAGCTCCTCCTGTCTCGCTCTAGAGCTACAGGGAAATTTGACGTGAGTCCTTGCCTCAAGCTAAGGCCTGACAAGCCCTGGTGAAGCGAAAGCGTGTAGCAGTTTCCATTAGGTCGTATTCGCAGTTCTGCTTTTCTTTAACGTTTCTTCACTTTTCCAGACACTAGGCACCCTCGTGTAGGCACTCTTTTCCCTACAAATACAGTGAGTACCAGCAGGCTCCTCTGCCTTTCTAAGAAACATCCAGGCTCAGTAGTCTTTCCCAGTCAGTCTATGTATTCAGAGGGTAGGGCAACACACTGCACCCTTCCTTGGGAAAGCTAGATGTCCTCAGCGCTCCAACAGCTCCACGGATTCTGTTCTCTAAAGTCCTACATGCCATGGAAGTCTGCCTCATTGCCCTCATTGGAGCTACACTAAGAAACACAATCTGCTTCGCCCTCCTCTAGGAACTCTTACCCAAGGACCCCATACCTATAGGAGAAAGGAGCCTTGCATTCCTAGTGGAACCAAAGCATAGTTTTTCCTGTTACACTGCAGGAATTTAGAATTGGCTTAAGCCCGATAGCATACATAGAACGTTCCAAGGACGAGGGAGTTCGATACATGAAGAACACCCTGTGAAGAAAACTTGTTTCAGCAAGGGACCAGGGTGTAGCTAGGGTCCTTTTGACTTGTGAGAAATCAGAACGTGTTCGGCTGCATGTTCACCAGAAAAAACACCTGATGCCACAAACCTTGCTCTCCCATTTTAAAAGCTGTATGCGTGCTGCACTGAAGATACCTAAATAACACTGTTTTTGACTGGCCTCTAGTCACTGTGGGCAGCCCTCTGGAGAGAAATGGAGTTTTCTCTAAGGAAACACGGTGCTTCCATAGCATGGGTGGGAGCTCCTCCATTCATGCTCTAGAGCTACAGGGAAATTTGACGAGAGTCCTTGCCTCAAGCTAAAGCCTGAAAAGCCCTGCTGAAGCGAAAGCATGTAGCAGTTTCCATTAGGTCGTATTCGCAGTTCTGCTTTACTTTAAGGTTTTTCACTTTTCCAGACACTAGGCAGCCTCGTGTAGGCACTCTTTTTCCTACAAATACAGTGAGTACCAGCAGTCTCCTTTGCCCTTCTAAGAAACATCCAGACCTAGAAGCCTTTCCCAGTCACTCTATGTGTTCAGCGTGTAGGGCAACTCGCTGTCCCCTTCCTTAGGAAGTTAGATGGACTCAGCTCTTCAACAGTTCCAGGGATTCTGTTCTCTCACGTCCTACAACCCATGGAAGTCTGCCTCATTGCCCTCATTGGAGCTACACTAAGAAACACAATCTGCTTCGCCTTCCTTCTAGGAACTCTTACCCAAGGATCCCATACCTACAGGAGAAAGGAGGCTTGCATTCCGACAGGAACCAATGCAAAGTTTTTCCTGTTACCCTGCAGGACTTTAGAATCGGCTTAGGCCCGAAGGGTTACATAGAGCGTTCCAAGGATGAGAGAGTTCGCTACATGCAGAACACCCTGTGAAGAAAAGTTGATTCCGCAAGGGACCATGGTGTAGCGAGAGTCTCTTTTGACTTGTTAGAAATCAGAAGGGTTTCGATAGCATGGTCACCGGAAAGGAAGACCTGATTGCACAAACCTTACTTTCCCATTTTAAAAGCTTTATCCATGCTGCACTGAAGATACCTAAATAACACTGTTTTTGACTGGCCTCTAGTTACTGTAGGCAGCCCTCTGGAAAGAAAAGCAGTTTTCTCTAAGGAAACACGGTGCTTCGATAGCCTGGGTGGGAGCTCCTCCTGTCTCGCTCTAGAGCTACAGGGAAATTTGACGTGAGTCCTTGCCTCAAGCTAAGGCCTGACAAGCCCTGGTGAAGCGAAAGCGTGTAGCAGTTTCCATTAGGTCGTATTCGCAGTTCTGCTTTTCTTTAACGTTTCTTCACTTTTCCAGACACTAGGCACCCTCGTGTAGGCACTCTTTTCCCTACAAATACAGTGAGTACCAGCAGGCTCCTCTGCCTTTCTAAGAAACATCCAGGCTCAGTAGTCTTTCCCAGTCAGTCTATGTATTCAGAGGGTAGGGCAACACACTGCACCCTTCCTTGGGAAAGCTAGATGTCCTCAGCGCTCCAACAGCTCCACGGATTCTGTTCTCTAAAGTCCTACATGCCATGGAAGTCTGCCTCATTGCCCTCATTGGAGCTACACTAAGAAACACAATCTGCTTCGCCCTCCTCTAGGAACTCTTACCCAAGGACCCCATACCTATAGGAGAAAGGAGCCTTGCATTCCTAGTGGAACCAAAGCATAGTTTTTCCTGTTACACTGCAGGAATTTAGAATTGGCTTAAGCCCGATAGCATACATAGAACGTTCCAAGGACGAGGGAGTTCGATACATGAAGAACACCCTGTGAAGAAAACTTGTTTCAGCAAGGGACCAGGGTGTAGCTAGGGTCCTTTTGACTTGTGAGAAATCAGAACGTGTTCGGCTGCATGTTCACCAGAAAAAACACCTGATGCCACAAACCTTGCTCTCCCATTTTAAAAGCTGTATGCGTGCTGCACTGAAGATACCTAAATAACACTGTTTTTGACTGGCCTCTAGTCACTGTGGGCAGCCCTCTGGAGAGAAATGGAGTTTTCTCTAAGGAAACACGGTGCTTCCATAGCATGGGTGGGAGCTCCTCCATTCATGCTCTAGAGCTACAGGGAAATTTGACGAGAGTCCTTGCCTCAAGCTAAAGCCTGAAAAGCCCTGCTGAAGCGAAAGCATGTAGCAGTTTCCATTAGGTCGTATTCGCAGTTCTGCTTTACTTTAAGGTTTTTCACTTTTCCAGACACTAGGCAGCCTCGTGTAGGCACTCTTTTTCCTACAAATACAGTGAGTACCAGCAGTCTCCTTTGCCCTTCTAAGAAACATCCAGACCTAGAAGCCTTTCCCAGTCACTCTATGTGTTCAGCGTGTAGGGCAACTCGCTGTCCCCTTCCTTAGGAAGTTAGATGGACTCAGCTCTTCAACAGTTCCAGGGATTCTGTTCTCTCACGTCCTACAACCCATGGAAGTCTGCCTCATTGCCCTCATTGGAGCTACACTAAGAAACACAATCTGCTTCGCCTTCCTTCTAGGAACTCTTACCCAAGGATCCCATACCTACAGGAGAAAGGAGGCTTGCATTCCGACAGGAACCAATGCAAAGTTTTTCCTGTTACCCTGCAGGACTTTAGAATCGGCTTAGGCCCGAAGGGTTACATAGAGCGTTCCAAGGATGAGAGAGTTCGCTACATGCAGAACACCCTGTGAAGAAAAGTTGATTCCGCAAGGGACCATGGTGTAGCGAGAGTCTCTTTTGACTTGTTAGAAATCAGAAGGGTTTCGATAGCATGGTCACCGGAAAGGAAGACCTGATTGCACAAACCTTACTTTCCCATTTTAAAAGCTTTATCCATGCTGCACTGAAGATACCTAAATAACACTGTTTTTGACTGGCCTCTAGTTACTGTAGGCAGCCCTCTGGAAAGAAAAGCAGTTTTCTCTAAGGAAACACGGTGCTTCGATAGCCTGGGTGGGAGCTCCTCCTGTCTCGCTCTAGAGCTACAGGGAAATTTGACGTGAGTCCTTGCCTCAAGCTAAGGCCTGACAAGCCCTGGTGAAGCGAAAGCGTGTAGCAGTTTCCATTAGGTCGTATTCGCAGTTCTGCTTTTCTTTAACGTTTCTTCACTTTTCCAGACACTAGGCACCCTCGTGTAGGCACTCTTTTCCCTACAAATACAGTGAGTACCAGCAGGCTCCTCTGCCTTTCTAAGAAACATCCAGGCTCAGTAGTCTTTCCCAGTCAGTCTATGTATTCAGAGGGTAGGGCAACACACTGAACCCTTCCTTGGGAAAGCTAGATGTCCTCAGCGCTCCAACAGCTCCACGGATTCTGTTCTCTAAAGTCCTACATGCCATGGAAGTCTGCCTCATTGCCCTCATTGGAGCTACACTAAGAAACACAATCTGCTTCGCCCTCCTCTAGGAACTCTTACCCAAGGACCCCATACCTATAGGAGAAAGGAGCCTTGCATTCCTAGTGGAACCAAAGCATAGTTTTTCCTGTTACACTGCAGGAATTTAGAATTGGCTTAAGCCCGATAGCATACATAGAACGTTCCAAGGACGAGGGAGTTCGATACATGAAGAACACCCTGTGAAGAAAACTTGTTTCAGCAAGGGACCAGGGTGTAGCTAGGGTCCTTTTGACTTGTGAGAAATCAGAACGTGTTCGGCTGCATGTTCACCAGAAAAAACACCTGATGCCACAAACCTTGCTCTCCCATTTTAAAAGCTCTATGCGTGCTGCACTGAAGATACCTAAATAACACTGTTTTTGACTGGCCTCTAGTCACTGTGGGCAGCCCTCTGGAGAGAAATGGAGTTTTCTCTAAGGAAACACGGTGCTTCCATAGCATGTGTGGGAGCTCCTCCATTCATGCTCTAGAGCTACAGGGAAATTTGACGTGAGTCCTTGCCTCAAGCTAAGGCCTGACAAGCCCTGGTGAAGCGAAAGCGTGTAGCAGTTTCCATTAGGTCGTATTGGCAGTTCTGCTTTTCTTTAACGTTTCTTCACTTTTCCAGACACTAGGCACCCTCGTGTAGGCACTCTTTTCCCTACAAATACAGTGAGTACCAGCAGGCTCCTCTGCCTTTCTAAGAAACATCCAGGCTCAGTAGTCTTTCCCAGTCAGTCTATGTATTCAGAAGGTAGGGCAACACACTGCACCCTTCCTTTGAAAAGCTAGATGTCCTCAGTGCTCCAACAGCTCCACGAATTCTGTTCTCTCACGTCCTACATGCCATGGAAGTCTGCCTCATTGCCCTCATTGGAGCTACACTAAGAAACACAATCTGCTTCGCCTTCCTCTAGGAACTCTTACCCTAGGACCCCATACCTACCGGAGAAAGGAGACTTGCATTCCTAGTGGAACCAAAGCACAGTTTTTCCTGTTACACTGCAGGACTTTAGAATAGGCATAGGCTCGATAGCATACATAGAACGTTCCAAGGACGAGGGAGTTCGATACATGCAGAACACCCTGTGAAGAAAACTTGTTTCAGACGGGACCAGGGTGTAGCTAGAGTCCTTTTGACTTGTGAGAAATCAGAACGTGTTCGGCTGCATGTTCACCATAAAAGAACACCTGATGGCACAAACCTTGCTTTCCCATTTTAAAAGCTCTATCCATGCTGCACTGAAGATACCTACATAACACTGTTTTTGACTGGCCTCTAGTCACTGTGGGCAGCCCTCTGGAAAGAAAAGGAGTTTTCTCTAAGGAAACACGGTGCTTCCATAGCATGGGTGGGAGCTCCTCCTGTCATGCTCTAGAGCTACAGGGAAACTTGACGTGAGTCCTTGCCTCAAGCTAAAGCCTGAAAAGCCCTGCTGAAGCGAAAGCGCTTATCAGTTTCCATTATGTCGTATTCGCCGTTCTGCTTTACTTTAACGATTCTTCACTTTTCCAGACACTAGGCACCCTCGTGTAGGCATCCTTTTTCCTACAAATACAGTGAGTACCAGCAGTCTCCTTTTCCCTTCCAAGAAACATCCAGGCCTAGAAGTCTTTATCAGTCACTCTATGTATTCAGAGGGTAGGGCAACTCGCTGCACCCTTCCTTAGGAAGCTAGACGGACTCAGCTCTTCCACAGCTCCAGGGATTCTGTTCTCTCACATTCTACATGCCATGGAAGTCTGCCTCATTGCCCTCTTTGGAGCTACACTAAGAAACACAATCTGCTTCGCCTTCCTTCTAGGGACTCTTACCCAAGGACCCCGTACCTACAGGAGAAAGGAGGCTTGCATTCCTACTGGAACAAAATCACAGATTTTCCTGTTACACTGCAGGACTTTAGAATAGGCTTAGGCCTGATGGCAAACATAGAACGTTCCCAGGATGAGGGAGTTCGATACATGCAGAACACCCCGCGAAGAAAAGTTGATTCAGCAAGGGGCCAGGGTGTAGCTAAAGTCCCTTTTGACTTGTTAGAAATCAGAAGGTGTTCGGCTGCATGTTCACCGGAAAAGAACACCTGATGCCACAAACCTTGCTCTCCCATTTTAAAAGCTGTATGCGTGCTGCACTGAAGATACCTAAATAACACTGTTTTTGACTGGCCTCTAGTCACTGTGGGCAGCCCTCTGGAGAGAAATGGAGTTTTCTCTAAGGAAACACGGTGCTTCCATAGCATGGGTGGGAGCTCCTCCATTCATGCTCTAGAGCTACAGGGAAATTTGACGAGAGTCCTTGCCTCAAGCTAAAGCCTGAAAAGCCCTGCTGAAGCGAAAGCATGTAGCAGTTTCCATTAGGTCGTATTCGCAGTTCTGCTTTACTTTAAGGTTTTTCACTTTTCCAGACACTAGGCAGCCTCGTGTAGGCACTCTTTTTCCTACAAATACAGTGAGTACCAGCAGTCTCCTTTGCCCTTCTAAGAAACATCCAGACCTAGAAGCCTTTCCCAGTCACTCTATGTGTTCAGCGTGTAGGGCAACTCGCTGTCCCCTTCCTTAGGAAGTTAGATGGACTCAGCTCTTCAACAGTTCCAGGGATTCTGTTCTCTCACGTCCTACAACCCATGGAAGTCTGCCTCATTGCCCTCATTGGAGCTACACTAAGAAACACAATCTGCTTCGCCTTCCTTCTAGGAACTCTTACCCAAGGATCCCATACCTACAGGAGAAAGGAGGCTTGCATTCCGACAGGAACCAATGCAAAGTTTTTCCTGTTACCCTGCAGGACTTTAGAATCGGCTTAGGCCCGAAGGGTTACATAGAGCGTTCCAAGGATGAGAGAGTTCGCTACATGCAGAACACCCTGTGAAGAAAAGTTGATTCCGCAAGGGACCATGGTGTAGCGAGAGTCTCTTTTGACTTGTTAGAAATCAGAAGGGTTTCGATAGCATGGTCACCGGAAAGGAAGACCTGATTGCACAAACCTTACTTTCCCATTTTAAAAGCTTTATCCATGCTGCACTGAAGATACCTAAATAACACTGTTTTTGACTGGCCTCTAGTTACTGTAGGCAGCCCTCTGGAAAGAAAAGCAGTTTTCTCTAAGGAAACACGGTGCTTCGATAGCCTGGGTGGGAGCTCCTCCTGTCTCGCTCTAGAGCTACAGGGAAATTTGACGTGAGTCCTTGCCTCAAGCTAAGGCCTGACAAGCCCTGGTGAAGCGAAAGCGTGTAGCAGTTTCCATTAGGTCGTATTCGCAGTTCTGCTTTTCTTTAACGTTTCTTCACTTTTCCAGACACTAGGCACCCTCGTGTAGGCACTCTTTTCCCTACAAATACAGTGAGTACCAGCAGGCTCCTCTGCCTTTCTAAGAAACATCCAGGCTCAGTAGTCTTTCCCAGTCAGTCTATGTATTCAGAGGGTAGGGCAACACACTGCACCCTTCCTTGGGAAAGCTAGATGTCCTCAGCGCTCCAACAGCTCCACGGATTCTGTTCTCTAAAGTCCTACATGCCATGGAAGTCTGCCTCATTGCCCTCATTGGAGCTACACTAAGAAACACAATCTGCTTCGCCCTCCTCTAGGAACTCTTACCCAAGGACCCCATACCTATAGGAGAAAGGAGCCTTGCATTCCTAGTGGAACCAAAGCATAGTTTTTCCTGTTACACTGCAGGAATTTAGAATTGGCTTAAGCCCGATAGCATACATAGAACGTTCCAAGGACGAGGGAGTTCGATACATGAAGAACACCCTGTGAAGAAAACTTGTTTCAGCAAGGGACCAGGGTGTAGCTAGGGTCCTTTTGACTTGTGAGAAATCAGAACGTGTTCGGCTGCATGTTCACCAGAAAAAACACCTGATGCCACAAACCTTGCTCTCCCATTTTAAAAGCTGTATGCGTGCTGCACTGAAGATACCTAAATAACACTGTTTTTGACTGGCCTCTAGTCACTGTGGGCAGCCCTCTGGAGAGAAATGGAGTTTTCTCTAAGGAAACACGGTGCTTCCATAGCATGGGTGGGAGCTCCTCCATTCATGCTCTAGAGCTACAGGGAAATTTGACGAGAGTCCTTGCCTCAAGCTAAAGCCTGAAAAGCCCTGCTGAAGCGAAAGCATGTAGCAGTTTCCATTAGGTCGTATTCGCAGTTCTGCTTTACTTTAAGGTTTTTCACTTTTCCAGACACTAGGCAGCCTCGTGTAGGCACTCTTTTTCCTACAAATACAGTGAGTACCAGCAGTCTCCTTTGCCCTTCTAAGAAACATCCAGACCTAGAAGCCTTTCCCAGTCACTCTATGTGTTCAGCGTGTAGGGCAACTCGCTGTCCCCTTCCTTAGGAAGTTAGATGGACTCAGCTCTTCAACAGTTCCAGGGATTCTGTTCTCTCACGTCCTACAACCCATGGAAGTCTGCCTCATTGCCCTCATTGGAGCTACACTAAGAAACACAATCTGCTTCGCCTTCCTTCTAGGAACTCTTACCCAAGGATCCCATACCTACAGGAGAAAGGAGGCTTGCATTCCGACAGGAACCAATGCAAAGTTTTTCCTGTTACCCTGCAGGACTTTAGAATCGGCTTAGGCCCGAAGGGTTACATAGAGCGTTCCAAGGATGAGAGAGTTCGCTACATGCAGAACACCCTGTGAAGAAAAGTTGATTCCGCAAGGGACCATGGTGTAGCGAGAGTCTCTTTTGACTTGTTAGAAATCAGAAGGGTTTCGATAGCATGGTCACCGGAAAGGAAGACCTGATTGCACAAACCTTACTTTCCCATTTTAAAAGCTTTATCCATGCTGCACTGAAGATACCTAAATAACACTGTTTTTGACTGGCCTCTAGTTACTGTAGGCAGCCCTCTGGAAAGAAAAGCAGTTTTCTCTAAGGAAACACGGTGCTTCGATAGCCTGGGTGGGAGCTCCTCCTGTCTCGCTCTAGAGCTACAGGGAAATTTGACGTGAGTCCTTGCCTCAAGCTAAGGCCTGACAAGCCCTGGTGAAGCGAAAGCGTGTAGCAGTTTCCATTAGGTCGTATTCGCAGTTCTGCTTTTCTTTAACGTTTCTTCACTTTTCCAGACACTAGGCACCCTCGTGTAGGCACTCTTTTCCCTACAAATACAGTGAGTACCAGCAGGCTCCTCTGCCTTTCTAAGAAACATCCAGGCTCAGTAGTCTTTCCCAGTCAGTCTATGTATTCAGAGGGTAGGGCAACACACTGCACCCTTCCTTGGGAAAGCTAGATGTCCTCAGCGCTCCAACAGCTCCACGGATTCTGTTCTCTAAAGTCCTACATGCCATGGAAGTCTGCCTCATTGCCCTCATTGGAGCTACACTAAGAAACACAATCTGCTTCGCCCTCCTCTAGGAACTCTTACCCAAGGACCCCATACCTATAGGAGAAAGGAGCCTTGCATTCCTAGTGGAACCAAAGCATAGTTTTTCCTGTTACACTGCAGGAATTTAGAATTGGCTTAAGCCCGATAGCATACATAGAACGTTCCAAGGACGAGGGAGTTCGATACATGAAGAACACCCTGTGAAGAAAACTTGTTTCAGCAAGGGACCAGGGTGTAGCTAGGGTCCTTTTGACTTGTGAGAAATCAGAACGTGTTCGGCTGCATGTTCACCAGAAAAAACACCTGATGCCACAAACCTTGCTCTCCCATTTTAAAAGCTGTATGCGTGCTGCACTGAAGATACCTAAATAACACTGTTTTTGACTGGCCTCTAGTCACTGTGGGCAGCCCTCTGGAGAGAAATGGAGTTTTCTCTAAGGAAACACGGTGCTTCCATAGCATGGGTGGGAGCTCCTCCATTCATGCTCTAGAGCTACAGGGAAATTTGACGAGAGTCCTTGCCTCAAGCTAAAGCCTGAAAAGCCCTGCTGAAGCGAAAGCATGTAGCAGTTTCCATTAGGTCGTATTCGCAGTTCTGCTTTACTTTAAGGTTTTTCACTTTTCCAGACACTAGGCAGCCTCGTGTAGGCACTCTTTTTCCTACAAATACAGTGAGTACCAGCAGTCTCCTTTGCCCTTCTAAGAAACATCCAGACCTAGAAGCCTTTCCCAGTCACTCTATGTGTTCAGCGTGTAGGGCAACTCGCTGTCCCCTTCCTTAGGAAGTTAGATGGACTCAGCTCTTCAACAGTTCCAGGGATTCTGTTCTCTCACGTCCTACAACCCATGGAAGTCTGCCTCATTGCCCTCATTGGAGCTACACTAAGAAACACAATCTGCTTCGCCTTCCTTCTAGGAACTCTTACCCAAGGATCCCATACCTACAGGAGAAAGGAGGCTTGCATTCCGACAGGAACCAATGCAAAGTTTTTCCTGTTACCCTGCAGGACTTTAGAATCGGCTTAGGCCCGAAGGGTTACATAGAGCGTTCCAAGGATGAGAGAGTTCGCTACATGCAGAACACCCTGTGAAGAAAAGTTGATTCCGCAAGGGACCATGGTGTAGCGAGAGTCTCTTTTGACTTGTTAGAAATCAGAAGGGTTTCGATAGCATGGTCACCGGAAAGGAAGACCTGATTGCACAAACCTTACTTTCCCATTTTAAAAGCTTTATCCATGCTGCACTGAAGATACCTAAATAACACTGTTTTTGACTGGCCTCTAGTTACTGTAGGCAGCCCTCTGGAAAGAAAAGCAGTTTTCTCTAAGGAAACACGGTGCTTCGATAGCCTGGGTGGGAGCTCCTCCTGTCTCGCTCTAGAGCTACAGGGAAATTTGACGTGAGTCCTTGCCTCAAGCTAAGGCCTGACAAGCCCTGGTGAAGCGAAAGCGTGTAGCAGTTTCCATTAGGTCGTATTCGCAGTTCTGCTTTTCTTTAACGTTTCTTCACTTTTCCAGACACTAGGCACCCTCGTGTAGGCACTCTTTTCCCTACAAATACAGTGAGTACCAGCAGGCTCCTCTGCCTTTCTAAGAAACATCCAGGCTCAGTAGTCTTTCCCAGTCAGTCTATGTATTCAGAGGGTAGGGCAACACACTGAACCCTTCCTTGGGAAAGCTAGATGTCCTCAGCGCTCCAACAGCTCCACGGATTCTGTTCTCTAAAGTCCTACATGCCATGGAAGTCTGCCTCATTGCCCTCATTGGAGCTACACTAAGAAACACAATCTGCTTCGCCCTCCTCTAGGAACTCTTACCCAAGGACCCCATACCTATAGGAGAAAGGAGCCTTGCATTCCTAGTGGAACCAAAGCATAGTTTTTCCTGTTACACTGCAGGAATTTAGAATTGGCTTAAGCCCGATAGCATACATAGAACGTTCCAAGGACGAGGGAGTTCGATACATGAAGAACACCCTGTGAAGAAAACTTGTTTCAGCAAGGGACCAGGGTGTAGCTAGGGTCCTTTTGACTTGTGAGAAATCAGAACGTGTTCGGCTGCATGTTCACCAGAAAAAACACCTGATGCCACAAACCTTGCTCTCCCATTTTAAAAGCTCTATGCGTGCTGCACTGAAGATACCTAAATAACACTGTTTTTGACTGGCCTCTAGTCACTGTGGGCAGCCCTCTGGAGAGAAATGGAGTTTTCTCTAAGGAAACACGGTGCTTCCATAGCATGTGTGGGAGCTCCTCCATTCATGCTCTAGAGCTACAGGGAAATTTGACGTGAGTCCTTGCCTCAAGCTAAGGCCTGACAAGCCCTGGTGAAGCGAAAGCGTGTAGCAGTTTCCATTAGGTCGTATTGGCAGTTCTGCTTTTCTTTAACGTTTCTTCACTTTTCCAGACACTAGGCACCCTCGTGTAGGCACTCTTTTCCCTACAAATACAGTGAGTACCAGCAGGCTCCTCTGCCTTTCTAAGAAACATCCAGGCTCAGTAGTCTTTCCCAGTCAGTCTATGTATTCAGAAGGTAGGGCAACACACTGCACCCTTCCTTTGAAAAGCTAGATGTCCTCAGTGCTCCAACAGCTCCACGAATTCTGTTCTCTCACGTCCTACATGCCATGGAAGTCTGCCTCATTGCCCTCATTGGAGCTACACTAAGAAACACAATCTGCTTCGCCTTCCTCTAGGAACTCTTACCCTAGGACCCCATACCTACCGGAGAAAGGAGACTTGCATTCCTAGTGGAACCAAAGCACAGTTTTTCCTGTTACACTGCAGGACTTTAGAATAGGCATAGGCTCGATAGCATACATACAACGTTCCAAGGACGAGGGAGTTCGATACATGCAGAACACCCTGTGAAGAAAACTTGTTTCAGACGGGACCAGGGTGTAGCTAGAGTCCTTTTGACTTGTGAGAAATCAGAACGTGTTCGGCTGCATGTTCACCATAAAAGAACACCTGATGGCACAAACCTTGCTTTCCCATTTTAAAAGCTCTATCCATGCTGCACTGAAGATACCTACATAACACTGTTTTTGACTGGCCTCTAGTCACTGTGGGCAGCCCTCTGGAAAGAAAAGGAGTTTTCTCTAAGGAAACACGGTGCTTCCATAGCATGGGTGGGAGCTCCTCCTGTCATGCTCTAGAGCTACAGGGAAACTTGACGTGAGTCCTTGCCTCAAGCTAAAGCCTGAAAAGCCCTGCTGAAGCGAAAGCGCTTATCAGTTTCCATTATGTCGTATTCGCCGTTCTGCTTTACTTTAACGATTCTTCACTTTTCCAGACACTAGGCACCCTCGTGTAGGCATCCTTTTTCCTACAAATACAGTGAGTACCAGCAGTCTCCTTTTCCCTTCCAAGAAACATCCAGGCCTAGAAGTCTTTATCAGTCACTCTATGTATTCAGAGGGTAGGGCAACTCGCTGCACCCTTCCTTAGGAAGCTAGACGGACTCAGCTCTTCCACAGCTCCAGGGATTCTGTTCTCTCACATTCTACATGCCATGGAAGTCTGCCTCATTGCCCTCTTTGGAGCTACACTAAGAAACACAATCTGCTTCGCCTTCCTTCTAGGGACTCTTACCCAAGGACCCCATACCTACAGGAGAAAGGAGGCTTGCATTCCTACTGGAACAAAATCACAGATTTTCCTGTTACACTGCAGGACTTTAGAATAGGCTTAGGCCTGATGGCAAACATAGAACGTTCCCAGGATGAGGGAGTTCGATACATGCAGAACACCCCGCGAAGAAAAGTTGATTCAGCAAGGGGCCAGGGTGTAGCTAAAGTCCCTTTTGACTTGTTAGAAATCAGAAGGTGTTCGGCTGCATGTTCACCGGAAAAGAACACCTGATGCCACAAACCTTGCTCTCCCATTTTAAAAGCTGTATGCGTGCTGCACTGAAGATACCTAAATAACACTGTTTTTGACTGGCCTCTAGTCACTGTGGGCAGCCCTCTGGAGAGAAATGGAGTTTTCTCTAAGGAAACACGGTGCTTCCATAGCATGGGTGGGAGCTCCTCCATTCATGCTCTAGAGCTACAGGGAAATTTGACGAGAGTCCTTGCCTCAAGCTAAAGCCTGAAAAGCCCTGCTGAAGCGAAAGCATGTAGCAGTTTCCATTAGGTCGTATTCGCAGTTCTGCTTTACTTTAAGGTTTTTCACTTTTCCAGACACTAGGCAGCCTCGTGTAGGCACTCTTTTTCCTACAAATACAGTGAGTACCAGCAGTCTCCTTTGCCCTTCTAAGAAACATCCAGACCTAGAAGCCTTTCCCAGTCACTCTATGTGTTCAGCGTGTAGGGCAACTCGCTGTCCCCTTCCTTAGGAAGTTAGATGGACTCAGCTCTTCAACAGTTCCAGGGATTCTGTTCTCTCACGTCCTACAACCCATGGAAGTCTGCCTCATTGCCCTCATTGGAGCTACACTAAGAAACACAATCTGCTTCGCCTTCCTTCTAGGAACTCTTACCCAAGGATCCCATACCTACAGGAGAAAGGAGGCTTGCATTCCGACAGGAACCAATGCAAAGTTTTTCCTGTTACCCTGCAGGACTTTAGAATCGGCTTAGGCCCGAAGGGTTACATAGAGCGTTCCAAGGATGAGAGAGTTCGCTACATGCAGAACACCCTGTGAAGAAAAGTTGATTCCGCAAGGGACCATGGTGTAGCGAGAGTCTCTTTTGACTTGTTAGAAATCAGAAGGGTTTCGATAGCATGGTCACCGGAAAGGAAGACCTGATTGCACAAACCTTACTTTCCCATTTTAAAAGCTTTATCCATGCTGCACTGAAGATACCTAAATAACACTGTTTTTGACTGGCCTCTAGTTACTGTAGGCAGCCCTCTGGAAAGAAAAGCAGTTTTCTCTAAGGAAACACGGTGCTTCGATAGCCTGGGTGGGAGCTCCTCCTGTCTCGCTCTAGAGCTACAGGGAAACTTGACGTGAGTCCTTGCCTCAAGCTAAGGCCTGACAAGCCCTGCTGAAGGGAAAGCGCTTAGCAGTTTCCATTAGGTCGTACTCGCAGTTCTGCTTTACTTTAACGTTTCTTCACTTTTCTAGACACGTATCAGCCTCCTGTAGGCACACTTTTGCCTACAAATACAGTGAGTACCAGCAGGCTCCTCTGCCTTTCTAAGAAACATCCAGGCTCAGTAGTCTTTCCCAGTCAGTCTATGTATTCAGAGGGTAGGGCAACACACTGCACCCTTCCTTGGGAAAGCTAGATGTCCTCAGCGCTCCAACAGCTCCACGGATTCTGTTCTCTAAAGTCCTACATGCCATGGAAGTCTGCCTCATTGCCCTCATTGGAGCTACACTAAGAAACACAATCTGCTTCGCCCTCCTCTAGGAACTCTTACCCAAGGACCCCATACCTATAGGAGAAAGGAGCCTTGCATTCCTAGTGGAACCAAAGCATAGTTTTTCCTGTTACACTGCAGGAATTTAGAATTGGCTTAAGCCCGATAGCATACATAGAACGTTCCAAGGACGAGGGAGTTCGATACATGAAGAACACCCTGTGAAGAAAACTTGTTTCAGCAAGGGACCAGGGTGTAGCTAGGGTCCTTTTGACTTGTGAGAAATCAGAACGTGTTCGGCTGCATGTTCACCAGAAAAAACACCTGATGCCACAAACCTTGCTCTCCCATTTTAAAAGCTCTATGCGTGCTGCACTGAAGATACCTAAATAACACTGTTTTTGACTGGCCTCTAGTCACTGTGGGCAGCCCTCTGGAGAGAAATGGAGTTTTCTCTAAGGAAACACGGTGCTTCCATAGCATGTGTGGGAGCTCCTCCATTCATGCTCTAGAGCTACAGGGAAATTTGACGTGAGTCCTTGCCTCAAGCTAAGGCCTGACAAGCCCTGGTGAAGCGAAAGCGTGTAGCAGTTTCCATTAGGTCGTATTGGCAGTTCTGCTTTTCTTTAACGTTTCTTCACTTTTCCAGACACTAGGCACCCTCGTGTAGGCACTCTTTTCCCTACAAATACAGTGAGTACCAGCAGGCTCCTCTGCCTTTCTAAGAAACATCCAGGCTCAGTAGTCTTTCCCAGTCAGTCTATGTATTCAGAGGGTAGGGCAACACACTGCACCCTTCCTTTGAAAAGCTAGATGTCCTCAGTGCTCCAACAGCTCCACGAATTCTGTTCTCTCACGTCCTACATGCCATGGAAGTCTGCCTCATTGCCCTCATTGGAGCTACACTAAGAAACACAATCTGCTTCGCCTTCCTCTAGGAACTCTTACCCTAGGACCCCATACCTACCGGAGAAAGGAGACTTGCATTCCTAGTGGAACCAAAGCACAGTTTTTCCTGTTACACTGCAGGACTTTAGAATAGGCATAGGCTCGATAGCATACATAGAACGTTCCAAGGACGAGGGAGTTCGATACATGCAGAACACCCTGTGAAGAAAACTTGTTTCAGACGGGACCAGGGTGTAGCTAGAGTCCTTTTGACTTGTGAGAAATCAGAACGTGTTCGGCTGCATGTTCACCATAAAAGAACACCTGATGGCACAAACCTTGCTTTCCCATTTTAAAAGCTCTATCCATGCTGCACTGAAGATACCTACATAACACTGTTTTTGACTGGCCTCTAGTCACTGTGGGCAGCCCTCTGGAAAGAAAAGGAGTTTTCTCTAAGGAAACACGGTGCTTCCATAGCATGGGTGGGAGCTCCTCCTGTCATGCTCTAGAGCTACAGGGAAACTTGACGTGAGTCCTTGCCTCAAGCTAAAGCCTGAAAAGCCCTGCTGAAGCGAAAGCGCTTATCAGTTTCCATTATGTCGTATTCGCCGTTCTGCTTTACTTTAACGATTCTTCACTTTTCCAGACACTAGGCACCCTCGTGTAGGCATCCTTTTTCCTACAAATACAGTGAGTACCAGCAGTCTCCTTTTCCCTTCCAAGAAACATCCAGGCCTAGAAGTCTTTATCAGTCACTCTATGTATTCAGAGGGTAGGGCAACTCGCTGCACCCTTCCTTAGGAAGCTAGACGGACTCAGCTCTTCCACAGCTCCAGGGATTCTGTTCTCTCACATTCTACATGCCATGGAAGTCTGCCTCATTGCCCTCTTTGGAGCTACACTAAGAAACACAATCTGCTTCGCCTTCCTTCTAGGGACTCTTACCCAAGGACCCCGTACCTACAGGAGAAAGGAGGCTTGCATTCCTACTGGAACAAAATCACAGATTTTCCTGTTACACTGCAGGACTTTAGAATAGGCTTAGGCCTGATGGCAAACATAGAACGTTCCCAGGATGAGGGAGTTCGATACATGCAGAACACCCCGCGAAGAAAAGTTGATTCAGCAAGGGGCCAGGGTGTAGCTAAAGTCCCTTTTGACTTGTTAGAAATCAGAAGGTGTTCGGCTGCATGTTCACCGGAAAAGAACACCTGATGCCACAAACCTTGCTCTCCCATTTTAAAAGCTGTATGCGTGCTGCACTGAAGATACCTAAATAACACTGTTTTTGACTGGCCTCTAGTCACTGTGGGCAGCCCTCTGGAGAGAAATGGAGTTTTCTCTAAGGAAACACGGTGCTTCCATAGCATGGGTGGGAGCTCCTCCATTCATGCTCTAGAGCTACAGGGAAATTTGACGAGAGTCCTTGCCTCAAGCTAAAGCCTGAAAAGCCCTGCTGAAGCGAAAGCATGTAGCAGTTTCCATTAGGTCGTATTCGCAGTTCTGCTTTACTTTAAGGTTTTTCACTTTTCCAGACACTAGGCAGCCTCGTGTAGGCACTCTTTTTCCTACAAATACAGTGAGTACCAGCAGTCTCCTTTGCCCTTCTAAGAAACATCCAGACCTAGAAGCCTTTCCCAGTCACTCTATGTGTTCAGCGTGTAGGGCAACTCGCTGTCCCCTTCCTTAGGAAGTTAGATGGACTCAGCTCTTCAACAGTTCCAGGGATTCTGTTCTCTCACGTCCTACAACCCATGGAAGTCTGCCTCATTGCCCTCATTGGAGCTACACTAAGAAACACAATCTGCTTCGCCTTCCTTCTAGGAACTCTTACCCAAGGATCCCATACCTACAGGAGAAAGGAGGCTTGCATTCCGACAGGAACCAATGCAAAGTTTTTCCTGTTACCCTGCAGGACTTTAGAATCGGCTTAGGCCCGAAGGGTTACATAGAGCGTTCCAAGGATGAGAGAGTTCGCTACATGCAGAACACCCTGTGAAGAAAAGTTGATTCCGCAAGGGACCATGGTGTAGCGAGAGTCTCTTTTGACTTGTTAGAAATCAGAAGGGTTTCGATAGCATGGTCACCGGAAAGGAAGACCTGATTGCACAAACCTTACTTTCCCATTTTAAAAGCTTTATCCATGCTGCACTGAAGATACCTAAATAACACTGTTTTTGACTGGCCTCTAGTTACTGTAGGCAGCCCTCTGGAAAGAAAAGCAGTTTTCTCTAAGGAAACACGGTGCTTCGATAGCCTGGGTGGGAGCTCCTCCTGTCTCGCTCTAGAGCTACAGGGAAACTTGACGTGAGTCCTTGCCTCAAGCTAAGGCCTGACAAGCCCTGGTGAAGCGAAAGCGTGTAGCAGTTTCCATTAGGTCGTATTCGCAGTTCTGCTTTTCTTTAACGTTTCTTCACTTTTCCAGACACTAGGCACCCTCGTGTAGGCACTCTTTTCCCTACAAATACAGTGAGTACCAGCAGGCTCCTCTGCCTTTCTAAGAAACATCCAGGCTCAGTAGTCTTTCCCAGTCAGTCTATGTATTCAGAGGGTAGGGCAACACACTGCACCCTTCCTTGGGAAAGCTAGATGTCCTCAGCGCTCCAACAGCTCCACGGATTCTGTTCTCTAAAGTCCTACATGCCATGGAAGTCTGCCTCATTGCCCTCATTGGAGCTACACTAAGAAACACAATCTGCTTCGCCCTCCTCTAGGAACTCTTACCCAAGGACCCCATACCTATAGGAGAAAGGAGCCTTGCATTCCTAGTGGAACCAAAGCATAGTTTTTCCTGTTACACTGCAGGAATTTAGAATTGGCTTAAGCCCGATAGCATACATAGAACGTTCCAAGGACGAGGGAGTTCGATACATGAAGAACACCCTGTGAAGAAAACTTGTTTCAGCAAGGGACCAGGGTGTAGCTAGGGTCCTTTTGACTTGTGAGAAATCAGAACGTGTTCAGCTGCATGTTCACCAGAAAAAACACCTGATGCCACAAACCTTGCTCTCCCATTTTAAAAGCTGTATGCGTGCTGCACTGAAGATACCTAAATAACACTGTTTTTGACTGGCCTCTAGTCACTGTGGGCAGCCCTCTGGAGAGAAATGGAGTTTTCTCTAAGGAAACACGGTGCTTCCATAGCATGTGTGGGAGCTCCTCCATTCATGCTCTAGAGCTACAGGGAAATTTGACGTGAGTCCTTGCCTCAAGCTAAGGCCTGACTAGCCCTGGTGAAGCGAAAGCGTGTAGCAGTTTCCATTAGGTCGTACTCGCAGTTCTGCTTTTCTTTAACGTTTCTTCACTTTTCCAGACACTAGGCACCCTCGTGTAGGCACTCTTTTCCCTACAAATACAGTGAGTACCAGCAGGCTCCTCTGCCTTTCTAAGAAACATCCAGGCTCAGTAGTCTTTCCCAGTCAGTCTATGTATTCAGAGGGTAGGGCAACACACTGCACCCTTCCTTTGAAAAGCTAGATGTCCTCAGTGCTCCAACAGCTCCACGAATTCTGTTCTCTCACGTCCTACATGCCATGGAAGTCTGCCTCATTGCCCTCATTGGAGCTACACTAAAAAACACAATCTGCTTCGCCTTCCTCTAGGAACTCTTACCCTAGGACCCCATACCTACCGGAGAAAGGAGACTTGCATTCCTAGTGGAACCAAAGCACAGTTTTTCCTGTTACACTGCAGGACTTTAGAATAGGCATAGGCTCGATAGCATACATAGAACGTTCCAAGGACGAGGGAGTTCGATACATGCAGAACACCCTGTGAAGAAAACTTGTTTCAGACGGGACCAGGGTGTAGCTAGAGTCCTTTTGACTTGTGAGAAATCAGAACGTGTTCGGCTGCATGTTCACCATAAAAGAACACCTGATGGCACAAACCTTGCTTTCCCATTTTAAAAGCTCTATCCATGCTGCACTGAAGATACCTACATAACACTGTTTTTGACTGGCCTCTAGTCACTGTGGGCAGCCCTCTGGAAAGAAAAGGAGTTTTCTCTAAGGAAACACGGTGCTTCCATAGCATGGGTGGGAGCTCCTCCTGTCATGCTCTAGAGCTACAGGGAAACTTGACGTGAGTCCTTGCCTCAAGCTAAAGCCTGAAAAGCCCTGCTGAAGCGAAAGCGCTTATCAGTTTCCATTATGTCGTATTCGCCGTTCTGCTTTACTTTAACGATTCTTCACTTTTCCAGACACTAGGCACCCTCGTGTAGGCATCCTTTTTCCTACAAATACAGTGAGTACCAGCAGTCTCCTTTTCCCTTCCAAGAAACATCCAGGCCTAGAAGTCTTTATCAGTCACTCTATGTATTCAGAGGGTAGGGCAACTCGCTGCACCCTTCCTTAGGAAGCTAGACGGACTCAGCTCTTCCACAGCTCCAGGGATTCTGTTCTCTCACATTCTACATGCCATGGAAGTCTGCCTCATTGCCCTCTTTGGAGCTACACTAAGAAACACAATCTGCTTCGCCTTCCTTCTAGGGACTCTTACCCAAGGACCCCGTACCTACAGGAGAAAGGAGGCTTGCATTCCTACTGGAACAAAATCACAGATTTTCCTGTTACACTGCAGGACTTTAGAATAGGCTTAGGCCTGATGGCAAACATAGAACGTTCCCAGGATGAGGGAGTTCGATACATGCAGAACACCCCGCGAAGAAAAGTTGATTCAGCAAGGGGCCAGGGTGTAGCTAAAGTCCCTTTTGACTTGTTAGAAATCAGAAGGTGTTCGGCTGCATGTTCACCGGAAAAGAACACCTGATGCCACAAACCTTGCTCTCCCATTTTAAAAGCTGTATGCGTGCTGCACTGAAGATACCTAAATAACACTGTTTTTGACTGGCCTCTAGTCACTGTGGGCAGCCCTCTGGAGAGAAATGGAGTTTTCTCTAAGGAAACACGGTGCTTCCATAGCATGGGTGGGAGCTCCTCCATTCATGCTCTAGAGCTACAGGGAAATTTGACGAGAGTCCTTGCCTCAAGCTAAAGCCTGAAAAGCCCTGCTGAAGCGAAAGCATGTAGCAGTTTCCATTAGGTCGTATTCGCAGTTCTGCTTTACTTTAAGGTTTTTCACTTTTCCAGACACTAGGCAGCCTCGTGTAGGCACTCTTTTTCCTACAAATACAGTGAGTACCAGCAGTCTCCTTTGCCCTTCTAAGAAACATCCAGACCTAGAAGCCTTTCCCAGTCACTCTATGTGTTCAGCGTGTAGGGCAACTCGCTGTCCCCTTCCTTAGGAAGTTAGATGGACTCAGCTCTTCAACAGTTCCAGGGATTCTGTTCTCTCACGTCCTACAACCCATGGAAGTCTGCCTCATTGCCCTCATTGGAGCTACACTAAGAAACACAATCTGCTTCGCCTTCCTTCTAGGAACTCTTACCCAAGGATCCCATACCTACAGGAGAAAGGAGGCTTGCATTCCGACAGGAACCAATGCAAAGTTTTTCCTGTTACCCTGCAGGACTTTAGAATCGGCTTAGGCCCGAAGGGTTACATAGAGCGTTCCAAGGATGAGAGAGTTCGCTACATGCAGAACACCCTGTGAAGAAAAGTTGATTCCGCAAGGGACCATGGTGTAGCGAGAGTCTCTTTTGACTTGTTAGAAATCAGAAGGGTTTCGATAGCATGGTCACCGGAAAGGAAGACCTGATTGCACAAACCTTACTTTCCCATTTTAAAAGCTTTATCCATGCTGCACTGAAGATACCTAAATAACACTGTTTTTGACTGGCCTCTAGTTACTGTAGGCAGCCCTCTGGAAAGAAAAGCAGTTTTCTCTAAGGAAACACGGTGCTTCGATAGCCTGGGTGGGAGCTCCTCCTGTCTCGCTCTAGAGCTACAGGGAAACTTGACGTGAGTCCTTGCCTCAAGCTAAGGCCTGACAAGCCCTGCTGAAGGGAAAGCGCTTAGCAGTTTCCATTAGGTCGTACTCGCAGTTCTGCTTTACTTTAACGTTTCTTCACTTTTCTAGACACGTATCAGCCTCCTGTAGGCACACTTTTGCCTACAAATACAGTGAGTACCAGCAGGCTCCTCTGCCTTTCTAAGAAACATCCAGGCTCAGTAGTCTTTCCCAGTCAGTCTATGTATTCAGAGGGTAGGGCAACACACTGCACCCTTCCTTGGGAAAGCTAGATGTCCTCAGCGCTCCAACAGCTCCACGGATTCTGTTCTCTAAAGTCCTACATGCCATGGAAGTCTGCCTCATTGCCCTCATTGGAGCTACACTAAGAAACACAATCTGCTTCGCCCTCCTCTAGGAACTCTTACCCAAGGACCCCATACCTATAGGAGAAAGGAGCCTTGCATTCCTAGTGGAACCAAAGCATAGTTTTTCCTGTTACACTGCAGGAATTTAGAATTGGCTTAAGCCCGATAGCATACATAGAACGTTCCAAGGACGAGGGAGTTCGATACATGAAGAACACCCTGTGAAGAAAACTTGTTTCAGCAAGGGACCAGGGTGTAGCTAGGGTCCTTTTGACTTGTGAGAAATCAGAACGTGTTCGGCTGCATGTTCACCAGAAAAAACACCTGATGCCACAAACCTTGCTCTCCCATTTTAAAAGCTCTATGCGTGCTGCACTGAAGATACCTAAATAACACTGTTTTTGACTGGCCTCTAGTCACTGTGGGCAGCCCTCTGGAGAGAAATGGAGTTTTCTCTAAGGAAACACGGTGCTTCCATAGCATGTGTGGGAGCTCCTCCATTCATGCTCTAGAGCTACAGGGAAATTTGACGTGAGTCCGTGCCTCAAGCTAAGGCCTGACAAGCCCTGGTGAAGCGAAAGCGTGTAGCAGTTTCCATTAGGTCGTATTGGCAGTTCTGCTTTTCTTTAACGTTTCTTCACTTTTCCAGACACTAGGCACCCTCGTGTAGGCACTCTTTTCCCTACAAATACAGTGAGTACCAGCAGGCTCCTCTGCCTTTCTAAGAAACATCCAGGCTCAGTAGTCTTTCCCAGTCAGTCTATGTATTCAGAGGGTAGGGCAACACACTGCACCCTTCCTTTGAAAAGCTAGATGTCCTCAGTGCTCCAACAGCTCCACGAATTCTGTTCTCTCACGTCCTACATGCCATGGAAGTCTGCCTCATTGCCCTCATTGGAGCTACACTAAGAAACACAATCTGCTTCGCCTTCCTCTAGGAACTCTTACCCTAGGACCCCATACCTACCGGAGAAAGGAGACTTGCATTCCTAGTGGAACCAAAGCACAGTTTTTCCTGTTACACTGCAGGACTTTAGAATAGGCATAGGCTCGATAGCATACATAGAACGTTCCAAGGACGAGGGAGTTCGATACATGCAGAACACCCTGTGAAGAAAACTTGTTTCAGACGGGACCAGGGTGTAGCTAGAGTCCTTTTGACTTGTGAGAAATCAGAACGTGTTCGGCTGCATGTTCACCATAAAAGAACACCTGATGGCACAAACCTTGCTTTCCCATTTTAAAAGCTCTATCCATGCTGCACTGAAGATACCTACATAACACTGTTTTTGACTGGCCTCTAGTCACTGTGGGCAGCCCTCTGGAAAGAAAAGGAGTTTTCTCTAAGGAAACACGGTGCTTCCATAGCATGGGTGGGAGCTCCTCCTGTCATGCTCTAGAGCTACAGGGAAACTTGACGTGAGTCCTTGCCTCAAGCTAAAGCCTGAAAAGCCCTGCTGAAGCGAAAGCGCTTATCAGTTTCCATTATGTCGTATTCGCCGTTCTGCTTTACTTTAACGATTCTTCACTTTTCCAGACACTAGGCACCCTCGTGTAGGCATCCTTTTTCCTACAAATACAGTGAGTACCAGCAGTCTCCTTTTCCCTTCCAAGAAACATCCAGGCCTAGAAGTCTTTATCAGTCACTCTATGTATTCAGAGGGTAGGGCAACTCGCTGCACCCTTCCTTAGGAAGCTAGACGGACTCAGCTCTTCCACAGCTCCAGGGATTCTGTTCTCTCACATTCTACATGCCATGGAAGTCTGCCTCATTGCCCTCTTTGGAGCTACACTAAGAAACACAATCTGCTTCGCCTTCCTTCTAGGGACTCTTACCCAAGGACCCCGTACCTACAGGAGAAAGGAGGCTTGCATTCCTACTGGAACAAAATCACAGATTTTCCTGTTACACTGCAGGACTTTAGAATAGGCTTAGGCCTGATGGCAAACATAGAACGTTCCCAGGGTGAGGGAGTTCGATACATGCAGAACACCCCGCGAAGAAAAGTTGATTCAGCAAGGGGCCAGGGTGTAGCTAAAGTCCCTTTTGACTTGTTAGAAATCAGAAGGTGTTCGGCTGCATGTTCACCGGAAAAGAACACCTGATGCCACAAACCTTGCTCTCCCATTTTAAAAGCTGTATGCGTGCTGCACTGAAGATACCTAAATAACACTGTTTTTGACTGGCCTCTAGTCACTGTGGGCAGCCCTCTGGAGAGAAATGGAGTTTTCTCTAAGGAAACACGGTGCTTCCATAGCATGGGTGGGAGCTCCTCCATTCATGCTCTAGAGCTACAGGGAAATTTGACGAGAGTCCTTGCCTCAAGCTAAAGCCTGAAAAGCCCTGCTGAAGCGAAAGCATGTAGCAGTTTCCATTAGGTCGTATTCGCAGTTCTGCTTTACTTTAAGGTTTTTCACTTTTCCAGACACTAGGCAGCCTCGTGTAGGCACTCTTTTTCCTACAAATACAGTGAGTACCAGCAGTCTCCTTTGCCCTTCTAAGAAACATCCAGACCTAGAAGCCTTTCCCAGTCACTCTATGTGTTCAGCGTGTAGGGCAACTCGCTGTCCCCTTCCTTAGGAAGTTAGATGGACTCAGCTCTTCAACAGTTCCAGGGATTCTGTTCTCTCACGTCCTACAACCCATGGAAGTCTGCCTCATTGCCCTCATTGGAGCTACACTAAGAAACACAATCTGCTTCGCCTTCCTTCTAGGAACTCTTACCCAAGGATCCCATACCTACAGGAGAAAGGAGGCTTGCATTCCGACAGGAACCAATGCAAAGTTTTTCCTGTTACCCTGCAGGACTTTAGAATCGGCTTAGGCCCGAAGGGTTACATAGAGCGTTCCAAGGATGAGAGAGTTCGCTACATGCAGAACACCCTGTGAAGAAAAGTTGATTCCGCAAGGGACCATGGTGTAGCGAGAGTCTCTTTTGACTTGTTAGAAATCAGAAGGGTTTCGATAGCATGGTCACCGGAAAGGAAGACCTGATTGCACAAACCTTACTTTCCCATTTTAAAAGCTTTATCCATGCTGCACTGAAGATACCTAAATAACACTGTTTTTGACTGGCCTCTAGTTACTGTAGGCAGCCCTCTGGAAAGAAAAGCAGTTTTCTCTAAGGAAACACGGTGCTTCGATAGCCTGGGTGGGAGCTCCTCCTGTCTCGCTCTAGAGCTACAGGGAAACTTGACGTGAGTCCTTGCCTCAAGCTAAGGCCTGACAAGCCCTGGTGAAGCGAAAGCGTGTAGCAGTTTCCATTAGGTCGTATTCGCAGTTCTGCTTTTCTTTAACGTTTCTTCACTTTTCCAGACACTAGGCACCCTCGTGTAGGCACTCTTTTCCCTACAAATACAGTGAGTACCAGCAGGCTCCTCTGCCTTTCTAAGAAACATCCAGGCTCAGTAGTCTTTCCCAGTCAGTCTATGTATTCAGAGGGTAGGGCAACACACTGCACCCTTCCTTGGGAAAGCTAGATGTCCTCAGCGCTCCAACAGCTCCACGGATTCTGTTCTCTAAAGTCCTACATGCCATGGAAGTCTGCCTCATTGCCCTCATTGGAGCTACACTAAGAAACACAATCTGCTTCGCCCTCCTCTAGGAACTCTTACCCAAGGACCCCATACCTATAGGAGAAAGGAGCCTTGCATTCCTAGTGGAACCAAAGCATAGTTTTTCCTGTTACACTGCAGGAATTTAGAATTGGCTTAAGCCCGATAGCATACATAGAACGTTCCAAGGACGAGGGAGTTCGATACATGAAGAACACCCTGTGAAGAAAACTTGTTTCAGCAAGGGACCAGGGTGTAGCTAGGGTCCTTTTGACTTGTGAGAAATCAGAACGTGTTCGGCTGCATGTTCACCAGAAAAAACACCTGATGCCACAAACCTTGCTCTCCCATTTTAAAAGCTGTATGCGTGCTGCACTGAAGATACCTAAATAACACTGTTTTTGACTGGCCTCTAGTCACTGTGGGCAGCCCTCTGGAGAGAAATGGAGTTTTCTCTAAGGAAACACGGTGCTTCCATAGCATGTGTGGGAGCTCCTCCATTCATGCTCTAGAGCTACAGGGAAATTTGACGTGAGTCCTTGCCTCAAGCTAAGGCCTGACTAGCCCTGGTGAAGCGAAAGCGTGTAGCAGTTTCCATTAGGTCGTACTCGCAGTTCTGCTTTTCTTTAACGTTTCTTCACTTTTCCAGACACTAGGCACCCTCGTGTAGGCACTCTTTTCCCTACAAATACAGTGAGTACCAGCAGGCTCCTCTGCCTTTCTAAGAAACATCCAGGCTCAGTAGTCTTTCCCAGTCAGTCTATGTATTCAGAGGGTAGGGCAACACACTGCACCCTTCCTTTGAAAAGCTAGATGTCCTCAGTGCTCCAACAGCTCCACGAATTCTGTTCTCTCACGTCCTACATGCCATGGAAGTCTGCCTCATTGCCCTCATTGGAGCTACACTAAGAAACACAATCTGCTTCGCCTTCCTCTAGGAACTCTTACCCTAGGACCCCATACCTACCGGAGAAAGGAGACTTGCATTCCTAGTGGAACCAAAGCACAGTTTTTCCTGTTACACTGCAGGACTTTAGAATAGGCATAGGCTCGATAGCATACATACAACGTTCCAAGGACGAGGGAGTTCGATACATGCAGAACACCCTGTGAAGAAAACTTGTTTCAGACGGGACCAGGGTGTAGCTAGAGTCCTTTTGACTTGTGAGAAATCAGAACGTGTTCGGCTGCATGTTCACCATAAAAGAACACCTGATGGCACAAACCTTGCTTTCCCATTTTAAAAGCTCTATCCATGCTGCACTGAAGATACCTACATAACACTGTTTTTGACTGGCCTCTAGTCACTGTGGGCAGCCCTCTGGAAAGAAAAGGAGTTTTCTCTAAGGAAACACGGTGCTTCCATAGCATGGGTGGGAGCTCCTCCTGTCATGCTCTAGAGCTACAGGGAAACTTGACGTGAGTCCTTGCCTCAAGCTAAAGCCTGAAAAGCCCTGCTGAAGCGAAAGCGCTTATCAGTTTCCATTATGTCGTATTCGCCGTTCTGCTTTACTTTAACGATTCTTCACTTTTCCAGACACTAGGCACCCTCGTGTAGGCATCCTTTTTCCTACAAATACAGTGAGTACCAGCAGTCTCCTTTTCCCTTCCAAGAAACATCCAGGCCTAGAAGTCTTTATCAGTCACTCTATGTATTCAGAGGGTAGGGCAACTCGCTGCACCCTTCCTTAGGAAGCTAGACGGACTCAGCTCTTCCACAGCTCCAGGGATTCTGTTCTCTCACATTCTACATGCCATGGAAGTCTGCCTCATTGCCCTCTTTGGAGCTACACTAAGAAACACAATCTGCTTCGCCTTCCTTCTAGGGACTCTTACCCAAGGACCCCGTACCTACAGGAGAAAGGAGGCTTGCATTCCTACTGGAACAAAATCACAGATTTTCCTGTTACACTGCAGGACTTTAGAATAGGCTTAGGCCTGATGGCAAACATAGAACGTTCCCAGGATGAGGGAGTTCGATACATGCAGAACACCCCGCGAAGAAAAGTTGATTCAGCAAGGGGCCAGGGTGTAGCTAAAGTCCCTTTTGACTTGTTAGAAATCAGAAGGTGTTCGGCTGCATGTTCACCGGAAAAGAACACCTGATGCCACAAACCTTGCTCTCCCATTTTAAAAGCTGTATGCGTGCTGCACTGAAGATACCTAAATAACACTGTTTTTGACTGGCCTCTAGTCACTGTGGGCAGCCCTCTGGAGAGAAATGGAGTTTTCTCTAAGGAAACACGGTGCTTCCATAGCATGGGTGGGAGCTCCTCCATTCATGCTCTAGAGCTACAGGGAAATTTGACGAGAGTCCTTGCCTCAAGCTAAAGCCTGAAAAGCCCTGCTGCAGCGAAAGCATGTAGCAGTTTCCATTAGGTCGTATTCGCAGTTCTGCTTTACTTTAAGGTTTTTCACTTTTCCAGACACTAGGCAGCCTCGTGTAGGCACTCTTTTTCCTACAAATACAGTGAGTACCAGCAGTCTCCTTTGCCCTTCTAAGAAACATCCAGACCTAGAAGCCTTTCCCAGTCACTCTATGTGTTCAGCGTGTAGGGCAACTCGCTGTCCCCTTCCTTAGGAAGTTAGATGGACTCAGCTCTTCAACAGTTCCAGGGATTCTGTTCTCTCACGTCCTACAACCCATGGAAGTCTGCCTCATTGCCCTCATTGGAGCTACACTAAGAAACACAATCTGCTTCGCCTTCCTTCTAGGAACTCTTACCCAAGGATCCCATACCTACAGGAGAAAGGAGGCTTGCATTCCGACAGGAACCAATGCAAAGTTTTTCCTGTTACCCTGCAGGACTTTAGAATCGGCTTAGGCCCGAAGGGTTACATAGAGCGTTCCAAGGATGAGAGAGTTCGCTACATGCAGAACACCCTGTGAAGAAAAGTTGATTCCGCAAGGGACCATGGTGTAGCGAGAGTCTCTTTTGACTTGTTAGAAATCAGAAGGGTTTCGATAGCATGGTCACCGGAAAGGAAGACCTGATTGCACAAACCTTACTTTCCCATTTTAAAAGCTTTATCCATGCTGCACTGAAGATACCTAAATAACACTGTTTTTGACTGGCCTCTAGTTACTGTAGGCAGCCCTCTGGAAAGAAAAGCAGTTTTCTCTAAGGAAACACGGTGCTTCGATAGCCTGGGTGGGAGCTCCTCCTGTCTCGCTCTAGAGCTACAGGGAAACTTGACGTGAGTCCTTGCCTCAAGCTAAGGCCTGACAAGCCCTGCTGAAGGGAAAGCGCTTAGCAGTTTCCATTAGGTCGTACTCGCAGTTCTGCTTTACTTTAACGTTTCTTCACTTTTCTAGACACGTATCAGCCTCCTGTAGGCACACTTTTGCCTACAAATACAGTGAGTACCAGCAGGCTCCTCTGCCTTTCTAAGAAACATCCAGGCTCAGTAGTCTTTCCCAGTCAGTCTATGTATTCAGAGGGTAGGGCAACACACTGCACCCTTCCTTGGGAAAGCTAGATGTCCTCAGCGCTCCAACAGCTCCACGGATTCTGTTCTCTAAAGTCCTACATGCCATGGAAGTCTGCCTCATTGCCCTCATTGGAGCTACACTAAGAAACACAATCTGCTTCGCCCTCCTCTAGGAACTCTTACCCAAGGACCCCATACCTATAGGAGAAAGGAGCCTTGCATTCCTAGTGGAACCAAAGCATAGTTTTTCCTGTTACACTGCAGGAATTTAGAATTGGCTTAAGCCCGATAGCATACATAGAACGTTCCAAGGACGAGGGAGTTCGATACATGAAGAACACCCTGTGAAGAAAACTTGTTTCAGCAAGGGACCAGGGTGTAGCTAGGGTCCTTTTGACTTGTGAGAAATCAGAACGTGTTCGGCTGCATGTTCACCAGAAAAAACACCTGATGCCACAAACCTTGCTCTCCCATTTTAAAAGCTCTATGCGTGCTGCACTGAAGATACCTAAATAACACTGTTTTTGACTGGCCTCTAGTCACTGTGGGCAGCCCTCTGGAGAGAAATGGAGTTTTCTCTAAGGAAACACGGTGCTTCCATAGCATGTGTGGGAGCTCCTCCATTCATGCTCTAGAGCTACAGGGAAATTTGACGTGAGTCCTTGCCTCAAGCTAAGGCCTGACAAGCCCTGGTGAAGCGAAAGCGTGTAGCAGTTTCCATTAGGTCGTATTGGCAGTTCTGCTTTTCTTTAACGTTTCTTCACTTTTCCAGACACTAGGCACCCTCGTGTAGGCACTCTTTTCCCTACAAATACAGTGAGTACCAGCAGGCTCCTCTGCCTTTCTAAGAAACATCCAGGCTCAGTAGTCTTTCCCAGTCAGTCTATGTATTCAGAGGGTAGGGCAACACACTGCACCCTTCCTTTGAAAAGCTAGATGTCCTCAGTGCTCCAACAGCTCCACGAATTCTGTTCTCTCACGTCCTACATGCCATGGAAGTCTGCCTCATTGCCCTCATTGGAGCTACACTAAGAAACACAATCTGCTTCGCCTTCCTCTAGGAACTCTTACCCTAGGACCCCATACCTACCGGAGAAAGGAGACTTGCATTCCTAGTGGAACCAAAGCACAGTTTTTCCTGTTACACTGCAGGACTTTAGAATAGGCATAGGCTCGATAGCATACATACAACGTTCCAAGGACGAGGGAGTTCGATACATGCAGAACACCCTGTGAAGAAAACTTGTTTCAGACGGGACCAGGGTGTAGCTAGAGTCCTTTTGACTTGTGAGAAATCAGAACGTGTTCGGCTGCATGTTCACCATAAAAGAACACCTGATGGCACAAACCTTGCTTTCCCATTTTAAAAGCTCTATCCATGCTGCACTGAAGATACCTACATAACACTGTTTTTGACTGGCCTCTAGTCACTGTGGGCAGCCCTCTGGAAAGAAAAGGAGTTTTCTCTAAGGAAACACGGTGCTTCCATAGCATGGGTGGGAGCTCCTCCTGTCATGCTCTAGAGCTACAGGGAAACTTGACGTGAGTCCTTGCCTCAAGCTAAAGCCTGAAAAGCCCTGCTGAAGCGAAAGCGCTTATCAGTTTCCATTATGTCGTATTCGCCGTTCTGCTTTACTTTAACGATTCTTCACTTTTCCAGACACTAGGCACCCTCGTGTAGGCATCCTTTTTCCTACAAATACAGTGAGTACCAGCAGTCTCCTTTTCCCTTCCAAGAAACATCCAGGCCTAGAAGTCTTTATCAGTCACTCTATGTATTCAGAGGGTAGGGCAACTCGCTGCACCCTTCCTTAGGAAGCTAGACGGACTCAGCTCTTCCACAGCTCCAGGGATTCTGTTCTCTCACATTCTACATGCCATGGAAGTCTGCCTCATTGCCCTCTTTGGAGCTACACTAAGAAACACAATCTGCTTCGCCTTCCTTCTAGGGACTCTTACCCAAGGACCCCGTACCTACAGGAGAAAGGAGGCTTGCATTCCTACTGGAACAAAATCACAGATTTTCCTGTTACACTGCAGGACTTTAGAATAGGCTTAGGCCTGATGGCAAACATAGAACGTTCCCAGGGTGAGGGAGTTCGATACATGCAGAACACCCCGCGAAGAAAAGTTGATTCAGCAAGGGGCCAGGGTGTAGCTAAAGTCCCTTTTGACTTGTTAGAAATCAGAAGGTGTTCGGCTGCATGTTCACCGGAAAAGAACACCTGATGCCACAAACCTTGCTCTCCCATTTTAAAAGCTGTATGCGTGCTGCACTGAAGATACCTAAATAACACTGTTTTTGACTGGCCTCTAGTCACTGTGGGCAGCCCTCTGGAGAGAAATGGAGTTTTCTCTAAGGAAACACGGTGCTTCCATAGCATGGGTGGGAGCTCCTCCATTCATGCTCTAGAGCTACAGGGAAATTTGACGAGAGTCCTTGCCTCAAGCTAAAGCCTGAAAAGCCCTGCTGAAGCGAAAGCATGTAGCAGTTTCCATTAGGTCGTATTCGCAGTTCTGCTTTACTTTAAGGTTTTTCACTTTTCCAGACACTAGGCAGCCTCGTGTAGGCACTCTTTTTCCTACAAATACAGTGAGTACCAGCAGTCTCCTTTGCCCTTCTAAGAAACATCCAGACCTAGAAGCCTTTCCCAGTCACTCTATGTGTTCAGCGTGTAGGGCAACTCGCTGTCCCCTTCCTTAGGAAGTTAGATGGACTCAGCTCTTCAACAGTTCCAGGGATTCTGTTCTCTCACGTCCTACAACCCATGGAAGTCTGCCTCATTGCCCTCATTGGAGCTACACTAAGAAACACAATCTGCTTCGCCTTCCTTCTAGGAACTCTTACCCAAGGATCCCATACCTACAGGAGAAAGGAGGCTTGCATTCCGACAGGAACCAATGCAAAGTTTTTCCTGTTACCCTGCAGGACTTTAGAATCGGCTTAGGCCCGAAGGGTTACATAGAGCGTTCCAAGGATGAGAGAGTTCGCTACATGCAGAACACCCTGTGAAGAAAAGTTGATTCCGCAAGGGACCATGGTGTAGCGAGAGTCTCTTTTGACTTGTTAGAAATCAGAAGGGTTTCGATAGCATGGTCACCGGAAAGGAAGACCTGATTGCACAAACCTTACTTTCCCATTTTAAAAGCTTTATCCATGCTGCACTGAAGATACCTAAATAACACTGTTTTTGACTGGCCTCTAGTTACTGTAGGCAGCCCTCTGGAAAGAAAAGCAGTTTTCTCTAAGGAAACACGGTGCTTCGATAGCCTGGGTGGGAGCTCCTCCTGTCTCGCTCTAGAGCTACAGGGAAACTTGACGTGAGTCCTTGCCTCAAGCTAAGGCCTGACAAGCCCTGCTGAAGGGAAAGCGCTTAGCAGTTTCCATTAGGTCGTACTCGCAGTTCTGCTTTACTTTAACGTTTCTTCACTTTTCTAGACACGTATCAGCCTCCTGTAGGCACACTTTTGCCTACAAATACAGTGAGTACCAGCAGGCTCCTCTGCCTTTCTAAGAAACATCCAGGCTCAGTAGTCTTTCCCAGTCAGTCTATGTATTCAGAGGGTAGGGCAACACACTGCACCCTTCCTTGGGAAAGCTAGATGTCCTCAGCGCTCCAACAGCTCCACGGATTCTGTTCTCTAAAGTCCTACATGCCATGGAAGTCTGCCTCATTGCCCTCATTGGAGCTACACTAAGAAACACAATCTGCTTCGCCCTCCTCTAGGAACTCTTACCCAAGGACCCCATACCTATAGGAGAAAGGAGCCTTGCATTCCTAGTGGAACCAAAGCATAGTTTTTCCTGTTACACTGCAGGAATTTAGAATTGGCTTAAGCCCGATAGCATACATAGAACGTTCCAAGGACGAGGGAGTTCGATACATGAAG
Source organism: Balaenoptera ricei (assembly GCF_028023285.1). NCBI lineage: Eukaryota > Metazoa > Chordata > Mammalia > Artiodactyla > Balaenopteridae > Balaenoptera > Balaenoptera ricei. The sequence continues at coordinate 36,683,233 of NC_082659.1, forward strand.
AACACCCTGTGAAGAAAACTTGTTTCAGCAAGGGACCAGGGTGTAGCTAGGGTCCTTTTGACTTGTGAGAAATCAGAACGTGTTCGGCTGCATGTTCACCAGAAAAAACACCTGATGCCACAAACCTTGCTCTCCCATTTTAAAAGCTCTATGCGTGCTGCACTGAAGATACCTAAATAACACTGTTTTTGACTGGCCTCTAGTCACTGTGGGCAGCCCTCTGGAGAGAAATGGAGTTTTCTCTAAGGAAACACGGTGCTTCCATAGCATGTGTGGGAGCTCCTCCATTCATGCTCTAGAGCTACAGGGAAATTTGACGTGAGTCCTTGCCTCAAGCTAAGGCCTGACAAGCCCTGGTGAAGCGAAAGCGTGTAGCAGTTTCCATTAGGTCGTATTGGCAGTTCTGCTTTTCTTTAACGTTTCTTCACTTTTCCAGACACTAGGCACCCTCGTGTAGGCACTCTTTTCCCTACAAATACAGTGAGTACCAGCAGGCTCCTCTGCCTTTCTAAGAAACATCCAGGCTCAGTAGTCTTTCCCAGTCAGTCTATGTATTCAGAGGGTAGGGCAACACACTGCACCCTTCCTTTGAAAAGCTAGATGTCCTCAGTGCTCCAACAGCTCCACGAATTCTGTTCTCTCACGTCCTACATGCCATGGAAGTCTGCCTCATTGCCCTCATTGGAGCTACACTAAGAAACACAATCTGCTTCGCCTTCCTCTAGGAACTCTTACCCTAGGACCCCATACCTACCGGAGAAAGGAGACTTGCATTCCTAGTGGAACCAAAGCACAGTTTTTCCTGTTACACTGCAGGACTTTAGAATAGGCATAGGCTCGATAGCATACATAGAACGTTCCAAGGACGAGGGAGTTCGATACATGCAGAACACCCTGTGAAGAAAACTTGTTTCAGACGGGACCAGGGTGTAGCTAGAGTCCTTTTGACTTGTGAGAAATCAGAACGTGTTCGGCTGCATGTTCACCATAAAAGAACACCTGATGGCACAAACCTTGCTTTCCCATTTTAAAAGCTCTATCCATGCTGCACTGAAGATACCTACATAACACTGTTTTTGACTGGCCTCTAGTCACTGTGGGCAGCCCTCTGGAAAGAAAAGGAGTTTTCTCTAAGGAAACACGGTGCTTCCATAGCATGGGTGGGAGCTCCTCCTGTCATGCTCTAGAGCTACAGGGAAACTTGACGTGAGTCCTTGCCTCAAGCTAAAGCCTGAAAAGCCCTGCTGAAGCGAAAGCGCTTATCAGTTTCCATTATGTCGTATTCGCCGTTCTGCTTTACTTTAACGATTCTTCACTTTTCCAGACACTAGGCACCCTCGTGTAGGCATCCTTTTTCCTACAAATACAGTGAGTACCAGCAGTCTCCTTTTCCCTTCCAAGAAACATCCAGGCCTAGAAGTCTTTATCAGTCACTCTATGTATTCAGAGGGTAGGGCAACTCGCTGCACCCTTCCTTAGGAAGCTAGACGGACTCAGCTCTTCCACAGCTCCAGGGATTCTGTTCTCTCACATTCTACATGCCATGGAAGTCTGCCTCATTGCCCTCTTTGGAGCTACACTAAGAAACACAATCTGCTTCGCCTTCCTTCTAGGGACTCTTACCCAAGGACCCCATACCTACAGGAGAAAGGAGGCTTGCATTCCTACTGGAACAAAATCACAGATTTTCCTGTTACACTGCAGGACTTTAGAATAGGCTTAGGCCTGATGGCAAACATAGAACGTTCCCAGGGTGAGGGAGTTCGATACATGCAGAACACCCCGCGAAGAAAAGTTGATTCAGCAAGGGGCCAGGGTGTAGCTAAAGTCCCTTTTGACTTGTTAGAAATCAGAAGGTGTTCGGCTGCATGTTCACCGGAAAAGAACACCTGATGCCACAAACCTTGCTCTCCCATTTTAAAAGCTGTATGCGTGCTGCACTGAAGATACCTAAATAACACTGTTTTTGACTGGCCTCTAGTCACTGTGGGCAGCCCTCTGGAGAGAAATGGAGTTTTCTCTAAGGAAACACGGTGCTTCCATAGCATGTGTGGGAGCTCCTCCATTCATGCTCTAGAGCTACAGGGAAATTTGACGAGAGTCCTTGCCTCAAGCTAAAGCCTGAAAAGCCCTGCTGCAGCGAAAGCATGTAGCAGTTTCCATTAGGTCGTATTCGCAGTTCTGCTTTACTTTAAGGTTTTTCACTTTTCCAGACACTAGGCAGCCTCGTGTAGGCACTCTTTTTCCTACAAATACAGTGAGTACCAGCAGTCTCCTTTGCCCTTCTAAGAAACATCCAGACCTAGAAGCCTTTCCCAGTCACTCTATGTGTTCAGCGTGTAGGGCAACTCGCTGTCCCCTTCCTTAGGAAGTTAGATGGACTCAGCTCTTCAACAGTTCCAGGGATTCTGTTCTCTCACGTCCTACAACCCATGGAAGTCTGCCTCATTGCCCTCATTGGAGCTACACTAAGAAACACAATCTGCTTCGCCTTCCTTCTAGGAACTCTTACCCAAGGATCCCATACCTACAGGAGAAAGGAGGCTTGCATTCCGACAGGAACCAATGCAAAGTTTTTCCTGTTACCCTGCAGGACTTTAGAATCGGCTTAGGCCCGAAGGGTTACATAGAGCGTTCCAAGGATGAGAGAGTTCGCTACATGCAGAACACCCTGTGAAGAAAAGTTGATTCCGCAAGGGACCATGGTGTAGCGAGAGTCTCTTTTGACTTGTTAGAAATCAGAAGGGTTTCGATAGCATGGTCACCGGAAAGGAAGACCTGATTGCACAAACCTTACTTTCCCATTTTAAAAGCTTTATCCATGCTGCACTGAAGATACCTAAATAACACTGTTTTTGACTGGCCTCTAGTTACTGTAGGCAGCCCTCTGGAAAGAAAAGCAGTTTTCTCTAAGGAAACACGGTGCTTCGATAGCCTGGGTGGGAGCTCCTCCTGTCTCGCTCTAGAGCTACAGGGAAACTTGACGTGAGTCCTTGCCTCAAGCTAAGGCCTGACAAGCCCTGCTGAAGGGAAAGCGCTTAGCAGTTTCCATTAGGTCGTACTCGCAGTTCTGCTTTACTTTAACGTTTCTTCACTTTTCTAGACACGTATCAGCCTCCTGTAGGCACACTTTTGCCTACAAATACAGTGAGTACCAGCAGGCTCCTCTGCCTTTCTAAGAAACATCCAGGCTCAGTAGTCTTTCCCAGTCAGTCTATGTATTCAGAGGGTAGGGCAACACACTGCACCCTTCCTTGGGAAAGCTAGATGTCCTCAGCGCTCCAACAGCTCCACGGATTCTGTTCTCTAAAGTCCTACATGCCATGGAAGTCTGCCTCATTGCCCTCATTGGAGCTACACTAAGAAACACAATCTGCTTCGCCCTCCTCTAGGAACTCTTACCCAAGGACCCCATACCTATAGGAGAAAGGAGCCTTGCATTCCTAGTGGAACCAAAGCATAGTTTTTCCTGTTACACTGCAGGAATTTAGAATTGGCTTAAGCCCGATAGCATACATAGAACGTTCCAAGGACGAGGGAGTTCGATACATGAAGAACACCCTGTGAAGAAAACTTGTTTCAGCAAGGGACCAGGGTGTAGCTAGGGTCCTTTTGACTTGTGAGAAATCAGAACGTGTTCGGCTGCATGTTCACCAGAAAAAACACCTGATGCCACAAACCTTGCTCTCCCATTTTAAAAGCTCTATGCGTGCTGCACTGAAGATACCTAAATAACACTGTTTTTGACTGGCCTCTAGTCACTGTGGGCAGCCCTCTGGAGAGAAATGGAGTTTTCTCTAAGGAAACACGGTGCTTCCATAGCATGTGTGGGAGCTCCTCCATTCATGCTCTAGAGCTACAGGGAAATTTGACGTGAGTCCGTGCCTCAAGCTAAGGCCTGACAAGCCCTGGTGAAGCGAAAGCGTGTAGCCGTTTCCATTAGGTCGTATTGGCAGTTCTGCTTTTCTTTAACGTTTCTTCACTTTTCCAGACACTAGGCACCCTCGTGTAGGCACTCTTTTCCCTACAAATACAGTGAGTACCAGCAGGCTCCTCTGCCTTTCTAAGAAACATCCAGGCTCAGTAGTCTTTCCCAGTCAGTCTATGTATTCAGAGGGTAGGGCAACACACTGCACCCTTCCTTTGAAAAGCTAGATGTCCTCAGTGCTCCAACAGCTCCACGAATTCTGTTCTCTCACGTCCTACATGCCATGGAAGTCTGCCTCATTGCCCTCATTGGAGCTACACTAAGAAACACAATCTGCTTCGCCTTCCTCTAGGAACTCTTACCCTAGGACCCCATACCTACCGGAGAAAGGAGACTTGCATTCCTAGTGGAACCAAAGCACAGTTTTTCCTGTTACACTGCAGGACTTTAGAATAGGCATAGGCTCGATAGCATACATAGAACGTTCCAAGGACGAGGGAGTTCGATACATGCAGAACACCCTGTGAAGAAAACTTGTTTCAGACGGGACCAGGGTGTAGCTAGAGTCCTTTTGACTTGTGAGAAATCAGAACGTGTTCGGCTGCATGTTCACCATAAAAGAACACCTGATGGCACAAACCTTGCTTTCCCATTTTAAAAGCTCTATCCATGCTGCACTGAAGATACCTACATAACACTGTTTTTGACTGGCCTCTAGTCACTGTGGGCAGCCCTCTGGAAAGAAAAGGAGTTTTCTCTAAGGAAACACGGTGCTTCCATAGCATGGGTGGGAGCTCCTCCTGTCATGCTCTAGAGCTACAGGGAAACTTGACGTGAGTCCTTGCCTCAAGCTAAAGCCTGAAAAGCCCTGCTGAAGCGAAAGCGCTTATCAGTTTCCATTATGTCGTATTCGCCGTTCTGCTTTACTTTAACGATTCTTCACTTTTCCAGACACTAGGCACCCTCGTGTAGGCATCCTTTTTCCTACAAATACAGTGAGTACCAGCAGTCTCCTTTTCCCTTCCAAGAAACATCCAGGCCTAGAAGTCTTTATCAGTCACTCTATGTATTCAGAGGGTAGGGCAACTCGCTGCACCCTTCCTTAGGAAGCTAGACGGACTCAGCTCTTCCACAGCTCCAGGGATTCTGTTCTCTCACATTCTACATGCCATGGAAGTCTGCCTCATTGCCCTCTTTGGAGCTACACTAAGAAACACAATCTGCTTCGCCTTCCTTCTAGGGACTCTTACCCAAGGACCCCGTACCTACAGGAGAAAGGAGGCTTGCATTCCTACTGGAACAAAATCACAGATTTTCCTGTTACACTGCAGGACTTTAGAATAGGCTTAGGCCTGATGGCAAACATAGAACGTTCCCAGGGTGAGGGAGTTCGATACATGCAGAACACCCCGCGAAGAAAAGTTGATTCAGCAAGGGGCCAGGGTGTAGCTAAAGTCCCTTTTGACTTGTTAGAAATCAGAAGGTGTTCGGCTGCATGTTCACCGGAAAAGAACACCTGATGCCACAAACCTTGCTCTCCCATTTTAAAAGCTGTATGCGTGCTGCACTGAAGATACCTAAATAACACTGTTTTTGACTGGCCTCTAGTCACTGTGGGCAGCCCTCTGGAGAGAAATGGAGTTTTCTCTAAGGAAACACGGTGCTTCCATAGCATGGGTGGGAGCTCCTCCATTCATGCTCTAGAGCTACAGGGAAATTTGACGAGAGTCCTTGCCTCAAGCTAAAGCCTGAAAAGCCCTGCTGAAGCGAAAGCATGTAGCAGTTTCCATTAGGTCGTATTCGCAGTTCTGCTTTACTTTAAGGTTTTTCACTTTTCCAGACACTAGGCAGCCTCGTGTAGGCACTCTTTTTCCTACAAATACAGTGAGTACCAGCAGTCTCCTTTGCCCTTCTAAGAAACATCCAGACCTAGAAGCCTTTCCCAGTCACTCTATGTGTTCAGCGTGTAGGGCAACTCGCTGTCCCCTTCCTTAGGAAGTTAGATGGACTCAGCTCTTCAACAGTTCCAGGGATTCTGTTCTCTCACGTCCTACAACCCATGGAAGTCTGCCTCATTGCCCTCATTGGAGCTACACTAAGAAACACAATCTGCTTCGCCTTCCTTCTAGGAACTCTTACCCAAGGATCCCATACCTACAGGAGAAAGGAGGCTTGCATTCCGACAGGAACCAATGCAAAGTTTTTCCTGTTACCCTGCAGGACTTTAGAATCGGCTTAGGCCCGAAGGGTTACATAGAGCGTTCCAAGGATGAGAGAGTTCGCTACATGCAGAACACCCTGTGAAGAAAAGTTGATTCCGCAAGGGACCATGGTGTAGCGAGAGTCTCTTTTGACTTGTTAGAAATCAGAAGGGTTTCGATAGCATGGTCACCGGAAAGGAAGACCTGATTGCACAAACCTTACTTTCCCATTTTAAAAGCTTTATCCATGCTGCACTGAAGATACCTAAATAACACTGTTTTTGACTGGCCTCTAGTTACTGTAGGCAGCCCTCTGGAAAGAAAAGCAGTTTTCTCTAAGGAAACACGGTGCTTCGATAGCCTGGGTGGGAGCTCCTCCTGTCTCGCTCTAGAGCTACAGGGAAACTTGACGTGAGTCCTTGCCTCAAGCTAAGGCCTGACAAGCCCTGCTGAAGGGAAAGCGCTTAGCAGTTTCCATTAGGTCGTACTCGCAGTTCTGCTTTACTTTAACGTTTCTTCACTTTTCTAGACACGTATCAGCCTCCTGTAGGCACACTTTTGCCTACAAATACAGTGAGTACCAGCAGGCTCCTCTGCCTTTCTAAGAAACATCCAGGCTCAGTAGTCTTTCCCAGTCAGTCTATGTATTCAGAGGGTAGGGCAACACACTGCACCCTTCCTTGGGAAAGCTAGATGTCCTCAGCGCTCCAACAGCTCCACGGATTCTGTTCTCTAAAGTCCTACATGCCATGGAAGTCTGCCTCATTGCCCTCATTGGAGCTACACTAAGAAACACAATCTGCTTCGCCCTCCTCTAGGAACTCTTACCCAAGGACCCCATACCTATAGGAGAAAGGAGCCTTGCATTCCTAGTGGAACCAAAGCATAGTTTTTCCTGTTACACTGCAGGAATTTAGAATTGGCTTAAGCCCGATAGCATACATAGAACGTTCCAAGGACGAGGGAGTTCGATACATGAAGAACACCCTGTGAAGAAAACTTGTTTCAGCAAGGGACCAGGGTGTAGCTAGAGTCCTTTTGACTTGTGAGAAATCAGAACGTGTTCGGCTGCATGTTCACCAGAAAAAACACCTGATGCCACAAACCTTGCTCTCCCATTTTAAAAGCTCTATGCGTGCTGCACTGAAGATACCTAAATAACACTGTTTTTGACTGGCCTCTAGTCACTGTGGGCAGCCCTCTGGAGAGAAATGGAGTTTTCTCTAAGGAAACACGGTGCTTCCATAGCATGTGTGGGAGCTCCTCCATTCATGCTCTAGAGCTACAGGGAAATTTGACGTGAGTCCGAGCCTCAAGCTAAGGCCTGAAAAGCCCTGGTGAAGCGAAAGCGTGTAGCCGTTTCCATTAGGTCGTATTCGCAGTTCTGCTTTTCTTTAACGTTTCTTCACTTTTCCAGACACTAGGCACCCTCGTGTAGGCACTCTTTTCCCTACAAATACAGTGAGTACCAGCAGGCTCCTCTGCCTTTCTAAGAAACATCCAGGCTCAGTAGTCTTTCCCAGTCAGTCTATGTATTCAGAGGGTAGGGCAACACACTGCACCCTTCCTTTGAAAAGCTAGATGTCCTCAGTGCTCCAACAGCTCCACGAATTCTGTTCTCTCACGTCCTACATGCCATGGAAGTCTGCCTCATTGCCCTCATTGGAGCTACACTAAGAAACACAATCTGCTTCGCCTTCCTCTAGGAACTCTTACCCTAGGACCCCATACCTACCGGAGAAAGGAGACTTGCATTCCTAGTGGAACCAAAGCACAGTTTTTCCTGTTACACTGCAGGACTTTAGAATAGGCATAGGCTCGATAGCATACATAGAACGTTCCAAGGACGAGGGAGTTCGATACATGCAGAACACCCTGTGAAGAAAACTTGTTTCAGACGGGACCAGGGTGTAGCTAGAGTCCTTTTGACGTGTGAGAAATCAGAACGTGTTCGGCTGCATGTTCACCATAAAAGAACACCTGATGGCACAAACCTTGCTTTCCCATTTTAAAAGCTCTATCCATGCTGCACTGAAGATACCTACATAACACTGTTTTTGACTGGCCTCTAGTCACTGTGGGCAGCCCTCTGGAAAGAAAAGGAGTTTTCTCTAAGGAAACACGGTGCTTCCATAGCATGGGTGGGAGCTCCTCCTGTCATGCTCTAGAGCTACAGGGAAACTTGACGTGAGTCCTTGCCTCAAGCTAAAGCCTGAAAAGCCCTGCTGAAGCGAAAGCGCTTATCAGTTTCCATTATGTCGTATTCGCCGTTCTGCTTTACTTTAACGATTCTTCACTTTTCCAGACACTAGGCACCCTCGTGTAGGCATCCTTTTTCCTACAAATACAGTGAGTACCAGCAGTCTCCTTTTCCCTTCCAAGAAACATCCAGGCCTAGAAGTCTTTATCAGTCACTCTATGTATTCAGAGGGTAGGGCAACTCGCTGCACCCTTCCTTAGGAAGCTAGACGGACTCAGCTCTTCCACAGCTCCAGGGATTCTGTTCTCTCACATTCTACATGCCATGGAAGTCTGCCTCATTGCCCTCTTTGGAGCTACACTAAGAAACACAATCTGCTTCGCCTTCCTTCTAGGGACTCTTACCCAAGGACCCCATACCTACAGGAGAAAGGAGGCTTGCATTCCTACTGGAACAAAATCACAGATTTTCCTGTTACACTGCAGGACTTTAGAATAGGCTTAGGCCTGATGGCAAACATAGAACGTTCCCAGGGTGAGGGAGTTCGATACATGCAGAACACCCCGCGAAGAAAAGTTGATTCAGCAAGGGGCCAGGGTGTAGCTAAAGTCCCTTTTGACTTGTTAGAAATCAGAAGGTGTTCGGCTGCATGTTCACCGGAAAAGAACACCTGATGCCACAAACCTTGCTCTCCCATTTTAAAAGCTGTATGCGTGCTGCACTGAAGATACCTAAATAACACTGTTTTTGACTGGCCTCTAGTCACTGTGGGCAGCCCTCTGGAGAGAAATGGAGTTTTCTCTAAGGAAACACGGTGCTTCCATAGCATGGGTGGGAGCTCCTCCATTCATGCTCTAGAGCTACAGGGAAATTTGACGAGAGTCCTTGCCTCAAGCTAAAGCCTGAAAAGCCCTGCTGCAGCGAAAGCATGTAGCAGTTTCCATTAGGTCGTATTCGCAGTTCTGCTTTACTTTAAGGTTTTTCACTTTTCCAGACACTAGGCAGCCTCGTGTAGGCACTCTTTTTCCTACAAATACAGTGAGTACCAGCAGTCTCCTTTGCCCTTCTAAGAAACATCCAGACCTAGAAGCCTTTCCCAGTCACTCTATGTGTTCAGCGTGTAGGGCAACTCGCTGTCCCCTTCCTTAGGAAGTTAGATGGACTCAGCTCTTCAACAGTTCCAGGGATTCTGTTCTCTCACGTCCTACAACCCATGGAAGTCTGCCTCATTGCCCTCATTGGAGCTACACTAAGAAACACAATCTGCTTCGCCTTCCTTCTAGGAACTCTTACCCAAGGATCCCATACCTACAGGAGAAAGGAGGCTTGCATTCCGACAGGAACCAATGCAAAGTTTTTCCTGTTACCCTGCAGGACTTTAGAATCGGCTTAGGCCCGAAGGGTTACATAGAGCGTTCCAAGGATGAGAGAGTTCGCTACATGCAGAACACCCTGTGAAGAAAAGTTGATTCCGCAAGGGACCATGGTGTAGCGAGAGTCTCTTTTGACTTGTTAGAAATCAGAAGGGTTTCGATAGCATGGTCACCGGAAAGGAAGACCTGATTGCACAAACCTTACTTTCCCATTTTAAAAGCTTTATCCATGCTGCACTGAAGATACCTAAATAACACTGTTTTTGACTGGCCTCTAGTTACTGTAGGCAGCCCTCTGGAAAGAAAAGCAGTTTTCTCTAAGGAAACACGGTGCTTCGATAGCCTGGGTGGGAGCTCCTCCTGTCTCGCTCTAGAGCTACAGGGAAACTTGACGTGAGTCCTTGCCTCAAGCTAAGGCCTGACAAGCCCTGTTGAAGGGAAAGCGCTTAGCAGTTTCCATTAGGTCGTACTCGCAGTTCTGCTTTACTTTAACGTTTCTTCACTTTTCTAGACACGTATCAGCCTCCTGTAGGCACACTTTTGCCTACAAATACAGTGAGTACCAGCAGGCTCCTCTGCCTTTCTAAGAAACATCCAGGCTCAGTAGTCTTTCCCAGTCAGTCTATGTATTCAGAGGGTAGGGCAACACACTGCACCCTTCCTTGGGAAAGCTAGATGTCCTCAGCGCTCCAACAGCTCCACGGATTCTGTTCTCTAAAGTCCTACATGCCATGGAAGTCTGCCTCATTGCCCTCATTGGAGCTACACTAAGAAACACAATCTGCTTCGCCCTCCTCTAGGAACTCTTACCCAAGGACCCCATACCTATAGGAGAAAGGAGCCTTGCATTCCTAGTGGAACCAAAGCATAGTTTTTCCTGTTACACTGCAGGAATTTAGAATTGGCTTAAGCCCGATAGCATACATAGAACGTTCCAAGGACGAGGGAGTTCGATACATGAAGAACACCCTGTGAAGAAAACTTGTTTCAGCAAGGGACCAGGGTGTAGCTAGGGTCCTTTTGACTTGTGAGAAATCAGAACGTGTTCGGCTGCATGTTCACCAGAAAAAACACCTGATGCCACAAACCTTGCTCTCCCATTTTAAAAGCTCTATGCGTGCTGCACTGAAGATACCTAAATAACACTGTTTTTGACTGGCCTCTAGTCACTGTGGGCAGCCCTCTGGAGAGAAATGGAGTTTTCTCTAAGGAAACACGGTGCTTCCATAGCATGTGTGGGAGCTCCTCCATTCATGCTCTAGAGCTACAGGGAAATTTGACGTGAGTCCTTGCCTCAAGCTAAGGCCTGACAAGCCCTGGTGAAGCGAAAGCGTGTAGCCGTTTCCATTAGGTCGTATTGGCAGTTCTGCTTTTCTTTAACGTTTCTTCACTTTTCCAGACACTAGGCACCCTCGTGTAGGCACTCTTTTCCCTACAAATACAGTGAGTACCAGCAGGCTCCTCTGCCTTTCTAAGAAACATCCAGGCTCAGTAGTCTTTCCCAGTCAGTCTATGTATTCAGAGGGTAGGGCAACACACTGCACCCTTCCTTTGAAAAGCTAGATGTCCTCAGTGCTCCAACAGCTCCACGAATTCTGTTCTCTCACGTCCTACATGCCATGGAAGTCTGCCTCATTGCCCTCATTGGAGCTACACTAAGAAACACAATCTGCTTCGCCTTCCTCTAGGAACTCTTACCCTAGGACCCCATACCTACCGGAGAAAGGAGACTTGCATTCCTAGTGGAACCAAAGCACAGTTTTTCCTGTTACACTGCAGGACTTTAGAATAGGCATAGGCTCGATAGCATACATAGAACGTTCCAAGGACGAGGGAGTTCGATACATGCAGAACACCCTGTGAAGAAAACTTGTTTCAGACGGGACCAGGGTGTAGCTAGAGTCCTTTTGACTTGTGAGAAATCAGAACGTGTTCGGCTGCATGTTCACCATAAAAGAACACCTGATGGCACAAACCTTGCTTTCCCATTTTAAAAGCTCTATCCATGCTGCACTGAAGATACCTACATAACACTGTTTTTGACTGGCCTCTAGTCACTGTGGGCAGCCCTCTGGAAAGAAAAGGAGTTTTCTCTAAGGAAACACGGTGCTTCCATAGCATGGGTGGGAGCTCCTCCTGTCATGCTCTAGAGCTACAGGGAAACTTGACGTGAGTCCTTGCCTCAAGCTAAAGCCTGAAAAGCCCTGCTGAAGCGAAAGCGCTTATCAGTTTCCATTATGTCGTATTCGCCGTTCTGCTTTACTTTAACGATTCTTCACTTTTCCAGACACTAGGCACCCTCGTGTAGGCATCCTTTTTCCTACAAATACAGTGAGTACCAGCAGTCTCCTTTTCCCTTCCAAGAAACATCCAGGCCTAGAAGTCTTTATCAGTCACTCTATGTATTCAGAGGGTAGGGCAACTCGCTGCACCCTTCCTTAGGAAGCTAGACGGACTCAGCTCTTCCACAGCTCCAGGGATTCTGTTCTCTCACATTCTACATGCCATGGAAGTCTGCCTCATTGCCCTCTTTGGAGCTACACTAAGAAACACAATCTGCTTCGCCTTCCTTCTAGGGACTCTTACCCAAGGACCCCATACCTACAGGAGAAAGGAGGCTTGCATTCCTACTGGAACAAAATCACAGATTTTCCTGTTACACTGCAGGACTTTAGAATAGGCTTAGGCCTGATGGCAAACATAGAACGTTCCCAGGGTGAGGGAGTTCGATACATGCAGAACACCCCGCGAAGAAAAGTTGATTCAGCAAGGGGCCAGGGTGTAGCTAAAGTCCCTTTTGACTTGTTAGAAATCAGAAGGTGTTCGGCTGCATGTTCACCGGAAAAGAACACCTGATGCCACAAACCTTGCTCTCCCATTTTAAAAGCTGTATGCGTGCTGCACTGAAGATACCTAAATAACACTGTTTTTGACTGGCCTCTAGTCACTGTGGGCAGCCCTCTGGAGAGAAATGGAGTTTTCTCTAAGGAAACACGGTGCTTCCATAGCATGGGTGGGAGCTCCTCCATTCATGCTCTAGAGCTACAGGGAAATTTGACGAGAGTCCTTGCCTCAAGCTAAAGCCTGAAAAGCCCTGCTGAAGCGAAAGCATGTAGCAGTTTCCATTAGGTCGTATTCGCAGTTCTGCTTTACTTTAAGGTTTTTCACTTTTCCAGACACTAGGCAGCCTCGTGTAGGCACTCTTTTTCCTACAAATACAGTGAGTACCAGCAGTCTCCTTTGCCCTTCTAAGAAACATCCAGACCTAGAAGCCTTTCCCAGTCACTCTATGTGTTCAGCGTGTAGGGCAACTCGCTGTCCCCTTCCTTAGGAAGTTAGATGGACTCAGCTCTTCAACAGTTCCAGGGATTCTGTTCTCTCACGTCCTACAACCCATGGAAGTCTGCCTCATTGCCCTCATTGGAGCTACACTAAGAAACACAATCTGCTTCGCCTTCCTTCTAGGAACTCTTACCCAAGGATCCCATACCTACAGGAGAAAGGAGGCTTGCATTCCGACAGGAACCAATGCAAAGTTTTTCCTGTTACCCTGCAGGACTTTAGAATCGGCTTAGGCCCGAAGGGTTACATAGAGCGTTCCAAGGATGAGAGAGTTCGCTACATGCAGAACACCCTGTGAAGAAAAGTTGATTCCGCAAGGGACCATGGTGTAGCGAGAGTCTCTTTTGACTTGTTAGAAATCAGAAGGGTTTCGATAGCATGGTCACCGGAAAGGAAGACCTGATTGCACAAACCTTACTTTCCCATTTTAAAAGCTTTATCCATGCTGCACTGAAGATACCTAAATAACACTGTTTTTGACTGGCCTCTAGTTACTGTAGGCAGCCCTCTGGAAAGAAAAGCAGTTTTCTCTAAGGAAACACGGTGCTTCGATAGCCTGGGTGGGAGCTCCTCCTGTCTCGCTCTAGAGCTACAGGGAAACTTGACGTGAGTCCTTGCCTCAAGCTAAGGCCTGACAAGCCCTGCTGAAGGGAAAGCGCTTAGCAGTTTCCATTAGGTCGTACTCGCAGTTCTGCTTTACTTTAACGTTTCTTCACTTTTCTAGACACGTATCAGCCTCCTGTAGGCACACTTTTGCCTACAAATACAGTGAGTACCAGCAGGCTCCTCTGCCTTTCTAAGAAACATCCAGGCTCAGTAGTCTTTCCCAGTCAGTCTATGTATTCAGAGGGTAGGGCAACACACTGCACCCTTCCTTGGGAAAGCTAGATGTCCTCAGCGCTCCAACAGCTCCACGGATTCTGTTCTCTAAAGTCCTACATGCCATGGAAGTCTGCCTCATTGCCCTCATTGGAGCTACACTAAGAAACACAATCTGCTTCGCCCTCCTCTAGGAACTCTTACCCAAGGACCCCATACCTATAGGAGAAAGGAGCCTTGCATTCCTAGTGGAACCAAAGCATAGTTTTTCCTGTTACACTGCAGGAATTTAGAATTGGCTTAAGCCCGATAGCATACATAGAACGTTCCAAGGACGAGGGAGTTCGATACATGAAGAACACCCTGTGAAGAAAACTTGTTTCAGCAAGGGACCAGGGTGTAGCTAGAGTCCTTTTGACTTGTGAGAAATCAGAACGTGTTCGGCTGCATGTTCACCAGAAAAAACACCTGATGCCACAAACCTTGCTCTCCCATTTTAAAAGCTCTATGCGTGCTGCACTGAAGATACCTAAATAACACTGTTTTTGACTGGCCTCTAGTCACTGTGGGCAGCCCTCTGGAGAGAAATGGAGTTTTCTCTAAGGAAACACGGTGCTTCCATAGCATGTGTGGGAGCTCCTCCATTCATGCTCTAGAGCTACAGGGAAATTTGACGTGAGTCCGAGCCTCAAGCTAAGGCCTGAAAAGCCCTGGTGAAGCGAAAGCGTGTAGCCGTTTCCATTAGGTCGTATTCGCATTTCTGCTTTTCTTTAACGTTTCTTCACTTTTCCAGACACTAGGCACCCTCGTGTAGGCACTCTTTTCCCTACAAATACAGCGAGTACCAGCAGGCTCCTCTGCCTTTCTAAGAAACATCCAGGCTCAGTAGTCTTTCCCAGTCAGTCTATGTATTCAGAGGGTAGGGCAACACACTGCACCCTTCCTTTGAAAAGCTAGATGTCCTCAGTGCTCCAACAGCTCCACGAATTCTGTTCTCTCACGTCCTACATGCCATGGAAGTCTGCCTCATTGCCCTCATTGGAGCTACACTAAGAAACACAATCTGCTTCGCCTTCCTCTAGGAACTCTTACCCTAGGACCCCATACCTACCGGAGAAAGGAGACTTGCATTCCTAGTGGAACCAAAGCACAGTTTTTCCTGTTACACTGCAGGACTTTAGAATAGGCATAGGCTCGATAGCATACATAGAACGTTCCAAGGACGAGGGAGTTCGATACATGCAGAACACCCTGTGAAGAAAACTTGTTTCAGACGGGACCAGGGTGTAGCTAGAGTCCTTTTGACTTGTGAGAAATCAGAACGTGTTCGGCTGCATGTTCACCATAAAAGAACACCTGATGGCACAAACCTTGCTTTCCCATTTTAAAAGCTCTATCCATGCTGCACTGAAGATACCTACATAACACTGTTTTTGACTGGCCTCTAGTCACTGTGGGCAGCCCTCTGGAAAGAAAAGGAGTTTTCTCTAAGGAAACACGGTGCTTCCATAGCATGGGTGGGAGCTCCTCCTGTCATGCTCTAGAGCTACAGGGAAACTTGACGTGAGTCCTTGCCTCAAGCTAAAGCCTGAAAAGCCCTGCTGAAGCGAAAGCGCTTATCAGTTTCCATTATGTCGTATTCGCCGTTCTGCTTTACTTTAACGATTCTTCACTTTTCCAGACACTAGGCACCCTCGTGTAGGCATCCTTTTTCCTACAAATACAGTGAGTACCAGCAGTCTCCTTTTCCCTTCCAAGAAACATCCAGGCCTAGAAGTCTTTATCAGTCACTCTATGTATTCAGAGGGTAGGGCAACTCGCTGCACCCTTCCTTAGGAAGCTAGACGGACTCAGCTCTTCCACAGCTCCAGGGATTCTGTTCTCTCACATTCTACATGCCATGGAAGTCTGCCTCATTGCCCTCTTTGGAGCTACACTAAGAAACACAATCTGCTTCGCCTTCCTTCTAGGGACTCTTCCCCAAGGACCCCATACCTACAGGAGAAAGGAGGCTTGCATTCCTACTGGAACAAAATCACAGATTTTCCTGTTACACTGCAGGACTTTAGAATAGGCTTAGGCCTGATGGCAAACATAGAACGTTCCCAGGGTGAGGGAGTTCGATACATGCAGAACACCCCGCGAAGAAAAGTTGATTCAGCAAGGGGCCAGGGTGTAGCTAAAGTCCCTTTTGACTTGTTAGAAATCAGAAGGTGTTCGGCTGCATGTTCACCGGAAAAGAACACCTGATGCCACAAACCTTGCTCTCCCATTTTAAAAGCTGTATGCGTGCTGCACTGAAGATACCTAAATAACACTGTTTTTGACTGGCCTCTAGTCACTGTGGGCAGCCCTCTGGAGAGAAATGGAGTTTTCTCTAAGGAAACACGGTGCTTCCATAGCATGGGTGGGAGCTCCTCCATTCATGCTCTAGAGCTACAGGGAAATTTGACGAGAGTCCTTGCCTCAAGCTAAAGCCTGAAAAGCCCTGCTGAAGCGAAAGCATGTAGCAGTTTCCATTAGGTCGTATTCGCAGTTCTGCTTTACTTTAAGGTTTTTCACTTTTCCAGACACTAGGCAGCCTCGTGTAGGCACTCTTTTTCCTACAAATACAGTGAGTACCAGCAGTCTCCTTTGCCCTTCTAAGAAACATCCAGACCTAGAAGCCTTTCCCAGTCACTCTATGTGTTCAGCGTGTAGGGCAACTCGCTGTCCCCTTCCTTAGGAAGTTAGATGGACTCAGCTCTTCAACAGTTCCAGGGATTCTGTTCTCTCACGTCCTACAACCCATGGAAGTCTGCCTCATTGCCCTCATTGGAGCTACACTAAGAAACACAATCTGCTTCGCCTTCCTTCTGGGAACTCTTACCCAAGGATCCCATACCTACAGGAGAAAGGAGGCTTGCATTCCGACAGGAACCAATGCAAAGTTTTTCCTGTTACCCTGCAGGACTTTAGAATCGGCTTAGGCCCGAAGGGTTACATAGAGCGTTCCAAGGATGAGAGAGTTCGCTACATGCAGAACACCCTGTGAAGAAAAGTTGATTCCGCAAGGGACCATGGTGTAGCGAGAGTCTCTTTTGACTTGTTAGAAATCAGAAGGGTTTCGATAGCATGGTCACCGGAAAGGAAGACCTGATTGCACAAACCTTACTTTCCCATTTTAAAAGCTTTATCCATGCTGCACTGAAGATACCTAAATAACACTGTTTTTGACTGGCCTCTAGTTACTGTAGGCAGCCCTCTGGAAAGAAAAGCAGTTTTCTCTAAGGAAACACGGTGCTTCGATAGCCTGGGTGGGAGCTCCTCCTGTCTCGCTCTAGAGCTACAGGGAAACTTGACGTGAGTCCTTGCCTCAAGCTAAGGCCTGACAAGCCCTGCTGAAGGGAAAGCGCTTAGCAGTTTCCATTAGGTCGTACTCGCAGTTCTGCTTTACTTTAACGTTTCTTCACTTTTCTAGACACGTATCAGCCTCCTGTAGGCACACTTTTGCCTACAAATACAGTGAGTACCAGCAGGCTCCTCTGCCTTTCTAAGAAACATCCAGGCTCAGTAGTCTTTCCCAGTCAGTCTATGTATTCAGAGGGTAGGGCAACACACTGCACCCTTCCTTGGGAAAGCTAGATGTCCTCAGCGCTCCAACAGCTCCACGGATTCTGTTCTCTAAAGTCCTACATGCCATGGAAGTCTGCCTCATTGCCCTCTTTGGAGCTACACTAAGAAACACAATCTGCTTCGCCCTCCTCTAGGAACTCTTACCCAAGGACCCCATACCTATAGGAGAAAGGAGCCTTGCATTCCTAGTGGAACCAAAGCATAGTTTTTCCTGTTACACTGCAGGAATTTAGAATTGGCTTAAGCCCGATAGCATACATAGAACGTTCCAAGGACGAGGGAGTTCGATACATGAAGAACACCCTGTGAAGAAAACTTGTTTCAGCAAGGGACCAGGGTGTAGCTAGGGTCCTTTTGACTTGTGAGAAATCAGAACGTGTTCGGCTGCATGTTCACCAGAAAAAACACCTGATGCCACAAACCTTGCTCTCCCATTTTAAAAGCTCTATGCGTGCTGCACTGAAGATACCTAAATAACACTGTTTTTGACTGGCCTCTAGTCACTGTGGGCAGCCCTCTGGAGAGAAATGGAGTTTTCTCTAAGGAAACACGGTGCTTCCATAGCATGTGTGGGAGCTCCTCCATTCATGCTCTAGAGCTACAGGGAAATTTGACGTGAGTCCTTGCCTCAAGCTAAGGCCTGACAAGCCCTGGTGAAGCGAAAGCGTGTAGCAGTTTCCATTAGGTCGTATTGGCAGTTCTGCTTTTCTTTAACGTTTCTTCACTTTTCCAGACACTAGGCACCCTCGTGTAGGCACTCTTTTCCCTACAAATACAGTGAGTACCAGCAGGCTCCTCTGCCTTTCTAAGAAACATCCAGGCTCAGTAGTCTTTCCCAGTCAGTCTATGTATTCAGAGGGTAGGGCAACACACTGCACCCTTCCTTTGAAAAGCTAGATGTCCTCAGTGCTCCAACAGCTCCACGAATTCTGTTCTCTCACGTCCTACATGCCATGGAAGTCTGCCTCATTGCCCTCATTGGAGCTACACTAAGAAACACAATCTGCTTCGCCTTCCTCTAGGAACTCTTACCCTAGGACCCCATACCTACCGGAGAAAGGAGACTTGCATTCCTAGTGGAACCAAAGCACAGTTTTTCCTGTTACACTGCAGGACTTTAGAATAGGCATAGGCTCGATAGCATACATACAACGTTCCAAGGACGAGGGAGTTCGATACATGCAGAACACCCTGTGAAGAAAACTTGTTTCAGACGGGACCAGGGTGTAGCTAGAGTCCTTTTGACTTGTGAGAAATCAGAACGTGTTCGGCTGCATGTTCACCATAAAAGAACACCTGATGGCACAAACCTTGCTTTCCCATTTTAAAAGCTCTATCCATGCTGCACTGAAGATACCTACATAACACTGTTTTTGACTGGCCTCTAGTCACTGTGGGCAGCCCTCTGGAAAGAAAAGGAGTTTTCTCTAAGGAAACACGGTGCTTCCATAGCATGGGTGGGAGCTCCTCCTGTCATGCTCTAGAGCTACAGGGAAACTTGACGTGAGTCCTTGCCTCAAGCTAAAGCCTGAAAAGCCCTGCTGAAGCGAAAGCGCTTATCAGTTTCCATTATGTCGTATTCGCCGTTCTGCTTTACTTTAACGATTCTTCACTTTTCCAGACACTAGGCACCCTCGTGTAGGCATCCTTTTTCCTACAAATACAGTGAGTACCAGCAGTCTCCTTTTCCCTTCCAAGAAACATCCAGGCCTAGAAGTCTTTATCAGTCACTCTATGTATTCAGAGGGTAGGGCAACTCGCTGCACCCTTCCTTAGGAAGCTAGACGGACTCAGCTCTTCCACAGCTCCAGGGATTCTGTTCTCTCACATTCTACATGCCATGGAAGTCTGCCTCATTGCCCTCTTTGGAGCTACACTAAGAAACACAATCTGCTTCGCCTTCCTTCTAGGGACTCTTACCCAAGGACCCCGTACCTACAGGAGAAAGGAGGCTTGCATTCCTACTGGAACAAAATCACAGATTTTCCTGTTACACTGCAGGACTTTAGAATAGGCTTAGGCCTGATGGCAAACATAGAACGTTCCCAGGGTGAGGGAGTTCGATACATGCAGAACACCCCGCGAAGAAAAGTTGATTCAGCAAGGGGCCAGGGTGTAGCTAAAGTCCCTTTTGACTTGTTAGAAATCAGAAGGTGTTCGGCTGCATGTTCACCGGAAAAGAACACCTGATGCCACAAACCTTGCTCTCCCATTTTAAAAGCTGTATGCGTGCTGCACTGAAGATACCTAAATAACACTGTTTTTGACTGGCCTCTAGTCACTGTGGGCAGCCCTCTGGAGAGAAATGGAGTTTTCTCTAAGGAAACACGGTGCTTCCATAGCATGGGTGGGAGCTCCTCCATTCATGCTCTAGAGCTACAGGGAAATTTGACGAGAGTCCTTGCCTCAAGCTAAAGCCTGAAAAGCCCTGCTGAAGCGAAAGCATGTAGCAGTTTCCATTAGGTCGTATTCGCAGTTCTGCTTTACTTTAAGGTTTTTCACTTTTCCAGACACTAGGCAGCCTCGTGTAGGCACTCTTTTTCCTACAAATACAGTGAGTACCAGCAGTCTCCTTTGCCCTTCTAAGAAACATCCAGACCTAGAAGCCTTTCCCAGTCACTCTATGTGTTCAGCGTGTAGGGCAACTCGCTGTCCCCTTCCTTAGGAAGTTAGATGGACTCAGCTCTTCAACAGTTCCAGGGATTCTGTTCTCTCACGTCCTACAACCCATGGAAGTCTGCCTCATTGCCCTCATTGGAGCTACACTAAGAAACACAATCTGCTTCGCCTTCCTTCTGGGAACTCTTACCCAAGGATCCCATACCTACAGGAGAAAGGAGGCTTGCATTCCGACAGGAACCAATGCAAAGTTTTTCCTGTTACCCTGCAGGACTTTAGAATCGGCTTAGGCCCGAAGGGTTACATAGAGCGTTCCAAGGATGAGAGAGTTCGCTACATGCAGAACACCCTGTGAAGAAAAGTTGATTCCGCAAGGGACCATGGTGTAGCGAGAGTCTCTTTTGACTTGTTAGAAATCAGAAGGGTTTCGATAGCATGGTCACCGGAAAGGAAGACCTGATTGCACAAACCTTACTTTCCCATTTTAAAAGCTTTATCCATGCTGCACTGAAGATACCTAAATAACACTGTTTTTGACTGGCCTCTAGTTACTGTAGGCAGCCCTCTGGAAAGAAAAGCAGTTTTCTCTAAGGAAACACGGTGCTTCGATAGCCTGGGTGGGAGCTCCTCCTGTCTCGCTCTAGAGCTACAGGGAAACTTGACGTGAGTCCTTGCCTCAAGCTAAGGCCTGACAAGCCCTGCTGAAGGGAAAGCGCTTAGCAGTTTCCATTAGGTCGTACTCGCAGTTCTGCTTTACTTTAACGTTTCTTCACTTTTCTAGACACGTATCAGCCTCCTGTAGGCACACTTTTGCCTACAAATACAGTGAGTACCAGCAGGCTCCTCTGCCTTTCTAAGAAACATCCAGGCTCAGTAGTCTTTCCCAGTCAGTCTATGTATTCAGAGGGTAGGGCAACACACTGCACCCTTCCTTGGGAAAGCTAGATGTCCTCAGCGCTCCAACAGCTCCACGGATTCTGTTCTCTAAAGTCCTACATGCCATGGAAGTCTGCCTCATTGCCCTCATTGGAGCTACACTAAGAAACACAATCTGCTTCGCCCTCCTCTAGGAACTCTTACCCAAGGACCCCATACCTATAGGAGAAAGGAGCCTTGCATTCCTAGTGGAACCAAAGCATAGTTTTTCCTGTTACACTGCAGGAATTTAGAATTGGCTTAAGCCCGATAGCATACATAGAACGTTCCAAGGACGAGGGAGTTCGATACATGAAGAACACCCTGTGAAGAAAACTTGTTTCAGCAAGGGACCAGGGTGTAGCTAGGGTCCTTTTGACTTGTGAGAAATCAGAACGTGTTCGGCTGCATGTTCACCAGAAAAAACACCTGATGCCACAAACCTTGCTCTCCCATTTTAAAAGCTCTATGCGTGCTGCACTGAAGATACCTAAATAACACTGTTTTTGACTGGCCTCTAGTCACTGTGGGCAGCCCTCTGGAGAGAAATGGAGTTTTCTCTAAGGAAACACGGTGCTTCCATAGCATGTGTGGGAGCTCCTCCATTCATGCTCTAGAGCTACAGGGAAATTTGACGTGAGTCCTTGCCTCAAGCTAAGGCCTGACAAGCCCTGGTGAAGCGAAAGCGTGTAGCAGTTTCCATTAGGTCGTATTGGCAGTTCTGCTTTTCTTTAACGTTTCTTCACTTTTCCAGACACTAGGCACCCTCGTGTAGGCACTCTTTTCCCTACAAATACAGTGAGTACCAGCAGGCTCCTCTGCCTTTCTAAGAAACATCCAGGCTCAGTAGTCTTTCCCAGTCAGTCTATGTATTCAGAGGGTAGGGCAACACACTGCACCCTTCCTTTGAAAAGCTAGATGTCCTCAGTGCTCCAACAGCTCCACGAATTCTGTTCTCTCACGTCCTACATGCCATGGAAGTCTGCCTCATTGCCCTCATTGGAGCTACACTAAGAAACACAATCTGCTTCGCCTTCCTCTAGGAACTCTTACCCTAGGACCCCATACCTACCGGAGAAAGGAGACTTGCATTCCTAGTGGAACCAAAGCACAGTTTTTCCTGTTACACTGCAGGACTTTAGAATAGGCATAGGCTCGATAGCATACATACAACGTTCCAAGGACGAGGGAGTTCGATACATGCAGAACACCCTGTGAAGAAAACTTGTTTCAGACGGGACCAGGGTGTAGCTAGAGTCCTTTTGACTTGTGAGAAATCAGAACGTGTTCGGCTGCATGTTCACCATAAAAGAACACCTGATGGCACAAACCTTGCTTTCCCATTTTAAAAGCTCTATCCATGCTGCACTGAAGATACCTACATAACACTGTTTTTGACTGGCCTCTAGTCACTGTGGGCAGCCCTCTGGAAAGAAAAGGAGTTTTCTCTAAGGAAACACGGTGCTTCCATAGCATGGGTGGGAGCTCCTCCTGTCATGCTCTAGAGCTACAGGGAAACTTGACGTGAGTCCTTGCCTCAAGCTAAAGCCTGAAAAGCCCTGCTGAAGCGAAAGCGCTTATCAGTTTCCATTATGTCGTATTCGCCGTTCTGCTTTACTTTAACGATTCTTCACTTTTCCAGACACTAGGCACCCTCGTGTAGGCATCCTTTTTCCTACAAATACAGTGAGTACCAGCAGTCTCCTTTTCCCTTCCAAGAAACATCCAGGCCTAGAAGTCTTTATCAGTCACTCTATGTATTCAGAGGGTAGGGCAACTCGCTGCACCCTTCCTTAGGAAGCTAGACGGACTCAGCTCTTCCACAGCTCCAGGGATTCTGTTCTCTCACATTCTACATGCCATGGAAGTCTGCCTCATTGCCCTCTTTGGAGCTACACTAAGAAACACAATCTGCTTCGCCTTCCTTCTAGGGACTCTTACCCAAGGACCCCGTACCTACAGGAGAAAGGAGGCTTGCATTCCTACTGGAACAAAATCACAGATTTTCCTGTTACACTGCAGGACTTTAGAATAGGCTTAGGCCTGATGGCAAACATAGAACGTTCCCAGGGTGAGGGAGTTCGATACATGCAGAACACCCCGCGAAGAAAAGTTGATTCAGCAAGGGGCCAGGGTGTAGCTAAAGTCCCTTTTGACTTGTTAGAAATCAGAAGGTGTTCGGCTGCATGTTCACCGGAAAAGAACACCTGATGCCACAAACCTTGCTCTCCCATTTTAAAAGCTGTATGCGTGCTGCACTGAAGATACCTAAATAACACTGTTTTTGACTGGCCTCTAGTCACTGTGGGCAGCCCTCTGGAGAGAAATGGAGTTTTCTCTAAGGAAACACGGTGCTTCCATAGCATGGGTGGGAGCTCCTCCATTCATGCTCTAGAGCTACAGGGAAATTTGACGAGAGTCCTTGCCTCAAGCTAAAGCCTGAAAAGCCCTGCTGCAGCGAAAGCATGTAGCAGTTTCCATTAGGTCGTATTCGCAGTTCTGCTTTACTTTAAGGTTTTTCACTTTTCCAGACACTAGGCAGCCTCGTGTAGGCACTCTTTTTCCTACAAATACAGTGAGTACCAGCAGTCTCCTTTGCCCTTCTAAGAAACATCCAGACCTAGAAGCCTTTCCCAGTCACTCTATGTGTTCAGCGTGTAGGGCAACTCGCTGTCCCCTTCCTTAGGAAGTTAGATGGACTCAGCTCTTCAACAGTTCCAGGGATTCTGTTCTCTCACGTCCTACAACCCATGGAAGTCTGCCTCATTGCCCTCATTGGAGCTACACTAAGAAACACAATCTGCTTCGCCTTCCTTCTAGGAACTCTTACCCAAGGATCCCATACCTACAGGAGAAAGGAGGCTTGCATTCCGACAGGAACCAATGCAAAGTTTTTCCTGTTACCCTGCAGGACTTTAGAATCGGCTTAGGCCCGAAGGGTTACATAGAGCGTTCCAAGGATGAGAGAGTTCGCTACATGCAGAACACCCTGTGAAGAAAAGTTGATTCCGCAAGGGACCATGGTGTAGCGAGAGTCTCTTTTGACTTGTTAGAAATCAGAAGGGTTTCGATAGCATGGTCACCGGAAAGGAAGACCTGATTGCACAAACCTTACTTTCCCATTTTAAAAGCTTTATCCATGCTGCACTGAAGATACCTAAATAACACTGTTTTTGACTGGCCTCTAGTTACTGTAGGCAGCCCTCTGGAAAGAAAAGCAGTTTTCTCTAAGGAAACACGGTGCTTCGATAGCCTGGGTGGGAGCTCCTCCTGTCTCGCTCTAGAGCTACAGGGAAACTTGACGTGAGTCCTTGCCTCAAGCTAAGGCCTGACAAGCCCTGCTGAAGGGAAAGCGCTTAGCAGTTTCCATTAGGTCGTACTCGCAGTTCTGCTTTACTTTAACGTTTCTTCACTTTTCTAGACACGTATCAGCCTCCTGTAGGCACACTTTTGCCTACAAATACAGTGAGTACCAGCAGGCTCCTCTGCCTTTCTAAGAAACATCCAGGCTCAGTAGTCTTTCCCAGTCAGTCTATGTATTCAGAGGGTAGGGCAACACACTGCACCCTTCCTTGGGAAAGCTAGATGTCCTCAGCGCTCCAACAGCTCCACGGATTCTGTTCTCTAAAGTCCTACATGCCATGGAAGTCTGCCTCATTGCCCTCATTGGAGCTACACTAAGAAACACAATCTGCTTCGCCCTCCTCTAGGAACTCTTACCCAAGGACCCCATACCTATAGGAGAAAGGAGCCTTGCATTCCTAGTGGAACCAAAGCATAGTTTTTCCTGTTACACTGCAGGAATTTAGAATTGGCTTAAGCCCGATAGCATACATAGAACGTTCCAAGGACGAGGGAGTTCGATACATGAAGAACACCCTGTGAAGAAAACTTGTTTCAGCAAGGGACCAGGGTGTAGCTAGGGTCCTTTTGACTTGTGAGAAATCAGAACGTGTTCGGCTGCATGTTCACCAGAAAAAACACCTGATGCCACAAACCTTGCTCTCCCATTTTAAAAGCTCTATGCGTGCTGCACTGAAGATACCTAAATAACACTGTTTTTGACTGGCCTCTAGTCACTGTGGGCAGCCCTCTGGAGAGAAATGGAGTTTTCTCTAAGGAAACACGGTGCTTCCATAGCATGTGTGGGAGCTCCTCCATTCATGCTCTAGAGCTACAGGGAAATTTGACGTGAGTCCTTGCCTCAAGCTAAGGCCTGACAAGCCCTGGTGAAGCGAAAGCGTGTAGCAGTTTCCATTAGGTCGTATTGGCAGTTCTGCTTTTCTTTAACGTTTCTTCACTTTTCCAGACACTAGGCACCCTCGTGTAGGCACTCTTTTCCCTACAAATACAGTGAGTACCAGCAGGCTCCTCTGCCTTTCTAAGAAACATCCAGGCTCAGTAGTCTTTCCCAGTCAGTCTATGTATTCAGAGGGTAGGGCAACACACTGCACCCTTCCTTTGAAAAGCTAGATGTCCTCAGTGCTCCAACAGCTCCACGAATTCTGTTCTCTCACGTCCTACATGCCATGGAAGTCTGCCTCATTGCCCTCATTGGAGCTACACTAAGAAACACAATCTGCTTCGCCTTCCTCTAGGAACTCTTACCCTAGGACCCCATACCTACCGGAGAAAGGAGACTTGCATTCCTAGTGGAACCAAAGCACAGTTTTTCCTGTTACACTGCAGGACTTTAGAATAGGCATAGGCTCGATAGCATACATAGAACGTTCCAAGGACGAGGGAGTTCGATACATGCAGAACACCCTGTGAAGAAAACTTGTTTCAGACGGGACCAGGGTGTAGCTAGAGTCCTTTTGACTTGTGAGAAATCAGAACGTGTTCGGCTGCATGTTCACCATAAAAGAACACCTGATGGCACAAACCTTGCTTTCCCATTTTAAAAGCTCTATCCATGCTGCACTGAAGATACCTACATAACACTGTTTTTGACTGGCCTCTAGTCACTGTGGGCAGCCCTCTGGAAAGAAAAGGAGTTTTCTCTAAGGAAACACGGTGCTTCCATAGCATGGGTGGGAGCTCCTCCTGTCATGCTCTAGAGCTACAGGGAAACTTGACGTGAGTCCTTGCCTCAAGCTAAAGCCTGAAAAGCCCTGCTGAAGCGAAAGCGCTTATCAGTTTCCATTATGTCGTATTCGCCGTTCTGCTTTACTTTAACGATTCTTCACTTTTCCAGACACTAGGCACCCTCGTGTAGGCATCCTTTTTCCTACAAATACAGTGAGTACCAGCAGTCTCCTTTTCCCTTCCAAGAAACATCCAGGCCTAGAAGTCTTTATCAGTCACTCTATGTATTCAGAGGGTAGGGCAACTCGCTGCACCCTTCCTTAGGAAGCTAGACGGACTCAGCTCTTCCACAGCTCCAGGGATTCTGTTCTCTCACATTCTACATGCCATGGAAGTCTGCCTCATTGCCCTCTTTGGAGCTACACTAAGAAACACAATCTGCTTCGCCTTCCTTCTAGGGACTCTTACCCAAGGACCCCGTACCTACAGGAGAAAGGAGGCTTGCATTCCTACTGGAACAAAATCACAGATTTTCCTGTTACACTGCAGGACTTTAGAATAGGCTTAGGCCTGATGGCAAACATAGAACGTTCCCAGGATGAGGGAGTTCGATACATGCAGAACACCCCGCGAAGAAAAGTTGATTCAGCAAGGGGCCAGGGTGTAGCTAAAGTCCCTTTTGACTTGTTAGAAATCAGAAGGTGTTCGGCTGCATGTTCACCGGAAAAGAACACCTGATGCCACAAACCTTGCTCTCCCATTTTAAAAGCTGTATGCGTGCTGCACTGAAGATACCTAAATAACACTGTTTTTGACTGGCCTCTAGTCACTGTGGGCAGCCCTCTGGAGAGAAATGGAGTTTTCTCTAAGGAAACACGGTGCTTCCATAGCATGGGTGGGAGCTCCTCCATTCATGCTCTAGAGCTACAGGGAAATTTGACGAGAGTCCTTGCCTCAAGCTAAAGCCTGAAAAGCCCTGCTGAAGCGAAAGCATGTAGCAGTTTCCATTAGGTCGTATTCGCAGTTCTGCTTTACTTTAAGGTTTTTCACTTTTCCAGACACTAGGCAGCCTCGTGTAGGCACTCTTTTTCCTACAAATACAGTGAGTACCAGCAGTCTCCTTTGCCCTTCTAAGAAACATCCAGACCTAGAAGCCTTTCCCAGTCACTCTATGTGTTCAGCGTGTAGGGCAACTCGCTGTCCCCTTCCTTAGGAAGTTAGATGGACTCAGCTCTTCAACAGTTCCAGGGATTCTGTTCTCTCACGTCCTACAACCCATGGAAGTCTGCCTCATTGCCCTCATTGGAGCTACACTAAGAAACACAATCTGCTTCGCCTTCCTTCTGGGAACTCTTACCCAAGGATCCCATACCTACAGGAGAAAGGAGGCTTGCATTCCGACAGGAACCAATGCAAAGTTTTTCCTGTTACCCTGCAGGACTTTAGAATCGGCTTAGGCCCGAAGGGTTACATAGAGCGTTCCAAGGATGAGAGAGTTCGCTACATGCAGAACACCCTGTGAAGAAAAGTTGATTCCGCAAGGGACCATGGTGTAGCGAGAGTCTCTTTTGACTTGTTAGAAATCAGAAGGGTTTCGATAGCATGGTCACCGGAAAGGAAGACCTGATTGCACAAACCTTACTTTCCCATTTTAAAAGCTTTATCCATGCTGCACTGAAGATACCTAAATAACACTGTTTTTGACTGGCCTCTAGTTACTGTAGGCAGCCCTCTGGAAAGAAAAGCAGTTTTCTCTAAGGAAACACGGTGCTTCGATAGCCTGGGTGGGAGCTCCTCCTGTCTCGCTCTAGAGCTACAGGGAAACTTGACGTGAGTCCTTGCCTCAAGCTAAGGCCTGACAAGCCCTGCTGAAGGGAAAGCGCTTAGCAGTTTCCATTAGGTCGTACTCGCAGTTCTGCTTTACTTTAACGTTTCTTCACTTTTCTAGACACGTATCAGCCTCCTGTAGGCACACTTTTGCCTACAAATACAGTGAGTACCAGCAGGCTCCTCTGCCTTTCTAAGAAACATCCAGGCTCAGTAGTCTTTCCCAGTCAGTCTATGTATTCAGAGGGTAGGGCAACACACTGCACCCTTCCTTGGGAAAGCTAGATGTCCTCAGCGCTCCAACAGCTCCACGGATTCTGTTCTCTAAAGTCCTACATGCCATGGAAGTCTGCCTCATTGCCCTCATTGGAGCTACACTAAGAAACACAATCTGCTTCGCCCTCCTCTAGGAACTCTTACCCAAGGACCCCATACCTATAGGAGAAAGGAGCCTTGCATTCCTAGTGGAACCAAAGCATAGTTTTTCCTGTTACACTGCAGGAATTTAGAATTGGCTTAAGCCCGATAGCATACATAGAACGTTCCAAGGACGAGGGAGTTCGATACATGAAGAACACCCTGTGAAGAAAACTTGTTTCAGCAAGGGACCAGGGTGTAGCTAGGGTCCTTTTGACTTGTGAGAAATCAGAACGTGTTCGGCTGCATGTTCACCAGAAAAAACACCTGATGCCACAAACCTTGCTCTCCCATTTTAAAAGCTCTATGCGTGCTGCACTGAAGATACCTAAATAACACTGTTTTTGACTGGCCTCTAGTCACTGTGGGCAGCCCTCTGGAGAGAAATGGAGTTTTCTCTAAGGAAACACGGTGCTTCCATAGCATGTGTGGGAGCTCCTCCATTCATGCTCTAGAGCTACAGGGAAATTTGACGTGAGTCCTTGCCTCAAGCTAAGGCCTGACAAGCCCTGGTGAAGCGAAAGCGTGTAGCCGTTTCCATTAGGTCGTATTGGCAGTTCTGCTTTTCTTTAACGTTTCTTCACTTTTCCAGACACTAGGCACCCTCGTGTAGGCACTCTTTTCCCTACAAATACAGTGAGTACCAGCAGGCTCCTCTGCCTTTCTAAGAAACATCCAGGCTCAGTAGTCTTTCCCAGTCAGTCTATGTATTCAGAGGGTAGGGCAACACACTGCACCCTTCCTTTGAAAAGCTAGATGTCCTCAGTGCTCCAACAGCTCCACGAATTCTGTTCTCTCACGTCCTACATGCCATGGAAGTCTGCCTCATTGCCCTCATTGGAGCTACACTAAGAAACACAATCTGCTTCGCCTTCCTCTAGGAACTCTTACCCTAGGACCCCATACCTACCGGAGAAAGGAGACTTGCATTCCTAGTGGAACCAAAGCACAGTTTTTCCTGTTACACTGCAGGACTTTAGAATAGGCATAGGCTCGATAGCATACATACAACGTTCCAAGGACGAGGGAGTTCGATACATGCAGAACACCCTGTGAAGAAAACTTGTTTCAGACGGGACCAGGGTGTAGCTAGAGTCCTTTTGACTTGTGAGAAATCAGAACGTGTTCGGCTGCATGTTCACCATAAAAGAACACCTGATGGCACAAACCTTGCTTTCCCATTTTAAAAGCTCTATCCATGCTGCACTGAAGATACCTACATAACACTGTTTTTGACTGGCCTCTAGTCACTGTGGGCAGCCCTCTGGAAAGAAAAGGAGTTTTCTCTAAGGAAACACGGTGCTTCCATAGCATGGGTGGGAGCTCCTCCTGTCATGCTCTAGAGCTACAGGGAAACTTGACGTGAGTCCTTGCCTCAAGCTAAAGCCTGAAAAGCCCTGCTGAAGCGAAAGCGCTTATCAGTTTCCATTATGTCGTATTCGCCGTTCTGCTTTACTTTAACGATTCTTCACTTTTCCAGACACTAGGCACCCTCGTGTAGGCATCCTTTTTCCTACAAATACAGTGAGTACCAGCAGTCTCCTTTTCCCTTCCAAGAAACATCCAGGCCTAGAAGTCTTTATCAGTCACTCTATGTATTCAGAGGGTAGGGCAACTCGCTGCACCCTTCCTTAGGAAGCTAGACGGACTCAGCTCTTCCACAGCTCCAGGGATTCTGTTCTCTCACATTCTACATGCCATGGAAGTCTGCCTCATTGCCCTCTTTGGAGCTACACTAAGAAACACAATCTGCTTCGCCTTCCTTCTAGGGACTCTTACCCAAGGACCCCGTACCTACAGGAGAAAGGAGGCTTGCATTCCTACTGGAACAAAATCACAGATTTTCCTGTTACACTGCAGGACTTTAGAATAGGCTTAGGCCTGATGGCAAACATAGAACGTTCCCAGGATGAGGGAGTTCGATACATGCAGAACACCCCGCGAAGAAAAGTTGATTCAGCAAGGGGCCAGGGTGTAGCTAAAGTCCCTTTTGACTTGTTAGAAATCAGAAGGTGTTCGGCTGCATGTTCACCGGAAAAGAACACCTGATGCCACAAACCTTGCTCTCCCATTTTAAAAGCTGTATGCGTGCTGCACTGAAGATACCTAAATAACACTGTTTTTGACTGGCCTCTAGTCACTGTGGGCAGCCCTCTGGAGAGAAATGGAGTTTTCTCTAAGGAAACACGGTGCTTCCATAGCATGGGTGGGAGCTCCTCCATTCATGCTCTAGAGCTACAGGGAAATTTGACGAGAGTCCTTGCCTCAAGCTAAAGCCTGAAAAGCCCTGCTGAAGCGAAAGCATGTAGCAGTTTCCATTAGGTCGTATTCGCAGTTCTGCTTTACTTTAAGGTTTTTCACTTTTCCAGACACTAGGCAGCCTCGTGTAGGCACTCTTTTTCCTACAAATACAGTGAGTACCAGCAGTCTCCTTTGCCCTTCTAAGAAACATCCAGACCTAGAAGCCTTTCCCAGTCACTCTATGTGTTCAGCGTGTAGGGCAACTCGCTGTCCCCTTCCTTAGGAAGTTAGATGGACTCAGCTCTTCAACAGTTCCAGGGATTCTGTTCTCTCACGTCCTACAACCCATGGAAGTCTGCCTCATTGCCCTCATTGGAGCTACACTAAGAAACACAATCTGCTTCGCCTTCCTTCTAGGAACTCTTACCCAAGGATCCCATACCTACAGGAGAAAGGAGGCTTGCATTCCGACAGGAACCAATGCAAAGTTTTTCCTGTTACCCTGCAGGACTTTAGAATCGGCTTAGGCCCGAAGGGTTACATAGAGCGTTCCAAGGATGAGAGAGTTCGCTACATGCAGAACACCCTGTGAAGAAAAGTTGATTCCGCAAGGGACCATGGTGTAGCGAGAGTCTCTTTTGACTTGTTAGAAATCAGAAGGGTTTCGATAGCATGGTCACCGGAAAGGAAGACCTGATTGCACAAACCTTACTTTCCCATTTTAAAAGCTTTATCCATGCTGCACTGAAGATACCTAAATAACACTGTTTTTGACTGGCCTCTAGTTACTGTAGGCAGCCCTCTGGAAAGAAAAGCAGTTTTCTCTAAGGAAACACGGTGCTTCGATAGCCTGGGTGGGAGCTCCTCCTGTCTCGCTCTAGAGCTACAGGGAAACTTGACGTGAGTCCTTGCCTCAAGCTAAGGCCTGACAAGCCCTGCTGAAGGGAAAGCGCTTAGCAGTTTCCATTAGGTCGTACTCGCAGTTCTGCTTTACTTTAACGTTTCTTCACTTTTCTAGACACGTATCAGCCTCCTGTAGGCACACTTTTGCCTACAAATACAGTGAGTACCAGCAGGCTCCTCTGCCTTTCTAAGAAACATCCAGGCTCAGTAGTCTTTCCCAGTCAGTCTATGTATTCAGAGGGTAGGGCAACACACTGCACCCTTCCTTGGGAAAGCTAGATGTCCTCAGCGCTCCAACAGCTCCACGGATTCTGTTCTCTAAAGTCCTACATGCCATGGAAGTCTGCCTCATTGCCCTCATTGGAGCTACACTAAGAAACACAATCTGCTTCGCCCTCCTCTAGGAACTCTTACCCAAGGACCCCATACCTATAGGAGAAAGGAGCCTTGCATTCCTAGTGGAACCAAAGCATAGTTTTTCCTGTTACACTGCAGGAATTTAGAATTGGCTTAAGCCCGATAGCATACATAGAACGTTCCAAGGACGAGGGAGTTCGATACATGAAGAACACCCTGTGAAGAAAACTTGTTTCAGCAAGGGACCAGGGTGTAGCTAGGGTCCTTTTGACTTGTGAGAAATCAGAACGTGTTCGGCTGCATGTTCACCAGAAAAAACACCTGATGCCACAAACCTTGCTCTCCCATTTTAAAAGCTCTATGCGTGCTGCACTGAAGATACCTAAATAACACTGTTTTTGACTGGCCTCTAGTCACTGTGGGCAGCCCTCTGGAGAGAAATGGAGTTTTCTCTAAGGAAACACGGTGCTTCCATAGCATGTGTGGGAGCTCCTCCATTCATGCTCTAGAGCTACAGGGAAATTTGACGTGAGTCCTTGCCTCAAGCTAAGGCCTGACAAGCCCTGGTGAAGCGAAAGCGTGTAGCAGTTTCCATTAGGTCGTATTGGCAGTTCTGCTTTTCTTTAACGTTTCTTCACTTTTCCAGACACTAGGCACCCTCGTGTAGGCACTCTTTTCCCTACAAATACAGTGAGTACCAGCAGGCTCCTCTGCCTTTCTAAGAAACATCCAGGCTCAGTAGTCTTTCCCAGTCAGTCTATGTATTCAGAGGGTAGGGCAACACACTGCACCCTTCCTTTGAAAAGCTAGATGTCCTCAGTGCTCCAACAGCTCCACGAATTCTGTTCTCTCACGTCCTACATGCCATGGAAGTCTGCCTCATTGCCCTCATTGGAGCTACACTAAGAAACACAATCTGCTTCGCCTTCCTCTAGGAACTCTTACCCTAGGACCCCATACCTACCGGAGAAAGGAGACTTGCATTCCTAGTGGAACCAAAGCACAGTTTTTCCTGTTACACTGCAGGACTTTAGAATAGGCATAGGCTCGATAGCATACATACAACGTTCCAAGGACGAGGGAGTTCGATACATGCAGAACACCCTGTGAAGAAAACTTGTTTCAGACGGGACCAGGGTGTAGCTAGAGTCCTTTTGACTTGTGAGAAATCAGAACGTGTTCGGCTGCATGTTCACCATAAAAGAACACCTGATGGCACAAACCTTGCTTTCCCATTTTAAAAGCTCTATCCATGCTGCACTGAAGATACCTACATAACACTGTTTTTGACTGGCCTCTAGTCACTGTGGGCAGCCCTCTGGAAAGAAAAGGAGTTTTCTCTAAGGAAACACGGTGCTTCCATAGCATGGGTGGGAGCTCCTCCTGTCATGCTCTAGAGCTACAGGGAAACTTGACGTGAGTCCTTGCCTCAAGCTAAAGCCTGAAAAGCCCTGCTGAAGCGAAAGCGCTTATCAGTTTCCATTATGTCGTATTCGCCGTTCTGCTTTACTTTAACGATTCTTCACTTTTCCAGACACTAGGCACCCTCGTGTAGGCATCCTTTTTCCTACAAATACAGTGAGTACCAGCAGTCTCCTTTTCCCTTCCAAGAAACATCCAGGCCTAGAAGTCTTTATCAGTCACTCTATGTATTCAGAGGGTAGGGCAACTCGCTGCACCCTTCCTTAGGAAGCTAGACGGACTCAGCTCTTCCACAGCTCCAGGGATTCTGTTCTCTCACATTCTACATGCCATGGAAGTCTGCCTCATTGCCCTCTTTGGAGCTACACTAAGAAACACAATCTGCTTCGCCTTCCTTCTAGGGACTCTTACCCAAGGACCCCGTACCTACAGGAGAAAGGAGGCTTGCATTCCTACTGGAACAAAATCACAGATTTTCCTGTTACACTGCAGGACTTTAGAATAGGCTTAGGCCTGATGGCAAACATAGAACGTTCCCAGGATGAGGGAGTTCGATACATGCAGAACACCCCGCGAAGAAAAGTTGATTCAGCAAGGGGCCAGGGTGTAGCTAAAGTCCCTTTTGACTTGTTAGAAATCAGAAGGTGTTCGGCTGCATGTTCACCGGAAAAGAACACCTGATGCCACAAACCTTGCTCTCCCATTTTAAAAGCTGTATGCGTGCTGCACTGAAGATACCTAAATAACACTGTTTTTGACTGGCCTCTAGTCACTGTGGGCAGCCCTCTGGAGAGAAATGGAGTTTTCTCTAAGGAAACACGGTGCTTCCATAGCATGGGTGGGAGCTCCTCCATTCATGCTCTAGAGCTACAGGGAAATTTGACGAGAGTCCTTGCCTCAAGCTAAAGCCTGAAAAGCCCTGCTGAAGCGAAAGCATGTAGCAGTTTCCATTAGGTCGTATTCGCAGTTCTGCTTTACTTTAAGGTTTTTCACTTTTCCAGACACTAGGCAGCCTCGTGTAGGCACTCTTTTTCCTACAAATACAGTGAGTACCAGCAGTCTCCTTTGCCCTTCTAAGAAACATCCAGACCTAGAAGCCTTTCCCAGTCACTCTATGTGTTCAGCGTGTAGGGCAACTCGCTGTCCCCTTCCTTAGGAAGTTAGATGGACTCAGCTCTTCAACAGTTCCAGGGATTCTGTTCTCTCACGTCCTACAACCCATGGAAGTCTGCCTCATTGCCCTCATTGGAGCTACACTAAGAAACACAATCTGCTTCGCCTTCCTTCTAGGAACTCTTACCCAAGGATCCCATACCTACAGGAGAAAGGAGGCTTGCATTCCGACAGGAACCAATGCAAAGTTTTTCCTGTTACCCTGCAGGACTTTAGAATCGGCTTAGGCCCGAAGGGTTACATAGAGCGTTCCAAGGATGAGAGAGTTCGCTACATGCAGAACACCCTGTGAAGAAAAGTTGATTCCGCAAGGGACCATGGTGTAGCGAGAGTCTCTTTTGACTTGTTAGAAATCAGAAGGGTTTCGATAGCATGGTCACCGGAAAGGAAGACCTGATTGCACAAACCTTACTTTCCCATTTTAAAAGCTTTATCCATGCTGCACTGAAGATACCTAAATAACACTGTTTTTGACTGGCCTCTAGTTACTGTAGGCAGCCCTCTGGAAAGAAAAGCAGTTTTCTCTAAGGAAACACGGTGCTTCGATAGCCTGGGTGGGAGCTCCTCCTGTCTCGCTCTAGAGCTACAGGGAAACTTGACGTGAGTCCTTGCCTCAAGCTAAGGCCTGACAAGCCCTGCTGAAGGGAAAGCGCTTAGCAGTTTCCATTAGGTCGTACTCGCAGTTCTGCTTTACTTTAACGTTTCTTCACTTTTCTAGACACGTATCAGCCTCCTGTAGGCACACTTTTGCCTACAAATACAGTGAGTACCAGCAGGCTCCTCTGCCTTTCTAAGAAACATCCAGGCTCAGTAGTCTTTCCCAGTCAGTCTATGTATTCAGAGGGTAGGGCAACACACTGCACCCTTCCTTGGGAAAGCTAGATGTCCTCAGCGCTCCAACAGCTCCACGGATTCTGTTCTCTAAAGTCCTACATGCCATGGAAGTCTGCCTCATTGCCCTCA
Source organism: Balaenoptera ricei (assembly GCF_028023285.1). Taxonomy (NCBI): domain Eukaryota; kingdom Metazoa; phylum Chordata; class Mammalia; order Artiodactyla; family Balaenopteridae; genus Balaenoptera; species Balaenoptera ricei. Next base: position 36,718,576 of record NC_082659.1, read on the forward strand.
TTGGAGCTACACTAAGAAACACAATCTGCTTCGCCCTCCTCTAGGAACTCTTACCCAAGGACCCCATACCTATAGGAGAAAGGAGCCTTGCATTCCTAGTGGAACCAAAGCATAGTTTTTCCTGTTACACTGCAGGAATTTAGAATTGGCTTAAGCCCGATAGCATACATAGAACGTTCCAAGGACGAGGGAGTTCGATACATGAAGAACACCCTGTGAAGAAAACTTGTTTCAGCAAGGGACCAGGGTGTAGCTAGGGTCCTTTTGACTTGTGAGAAATCAGAACGTGTTCGGCTGCATGTTCACCAGAAAAAACACCTGATGCCACAAACCTTGCTCTCCCATTTTAAAAGCTCTATGCGTGCTGCACTGAAGATACCTAAATAACACTGTTTTTGACTGGCCTCTAGTCACTGTGGGCAGCCCTCTGGAGAGAAATGGAGTTTTCTCTAAGGAAACACGGTGCTTCCATAGCATGTGTGGGAGCTCCTCCATTCATGCTCTAGAGCTACAGGGAAATTTGACGTGAGTCCGTGCCTCAAGCTAAGGCCTGACAAGCCCTGGTGAAGCGAAAGCGTGTAGCAGTTTCCATTAGGTCGTATTGGCAGTTCTGCTTTTCTTTAACGTTTCTTCACTTTTCCAGACACTAGGCACCCTCGTGTAGGCACTCTTTTCCCTACAAATACAGTGAGTACCAGCAGGCTCCTCTGCCTTTCTAAGAAACATCCAGGCTCAGTAGTCTTTCCCAGTCAGTCTATGTATTCAGAGGGTAGGGCAACACACTGCACCCTTCCTTTGAAAAGCTAGATGTCCTCAGTGCTCCAACAGCTCCACGAATTCTGTTCTCTCACGTCCTACATGCCATGGAAGTCTGCCTCATTGCCCTCATTGGAGCTACACTAAGAAACACAATCTGCTTCGCCTTCCTCTAGGAACTCTTACCCTAGGACCCCATACCTACCGGAGAAAGGAGACTTGCATTCCTAGTGGAACCAAAGCACAGTTTTTCCTGTTACACTGCAGGACTTTAGAATAGGCATAGGCTCGATAGCATACATACAACGTTCCAAGGACGAGGGAGTTCGATACATGCAGAACACCCTGTGAAGAAAACTTGTTTCAGACGGGACCAGGGTGTAGCTAGAGTCCTTTTGACTTGTGAGAAATCAGAACGTGTTCGGCTGCATGTTCACCATAAAAGAACACCTGATGGCACAAACCTTGCTTTCCCATTTTAAAAGCTCTATCCATGCTGCACTGAAGATACCTACATAACACTGTTTTTGACTGGCCTCTAGTCACTGTGGGCAGCCCTCTGGAAAGAAAAGGAGTTTTCTCTAAGGAAACACGGTGCTTCCATAGCATGGGTGGGAGCTCCTCCTGTCATGCTCTAGAGCTACAGGGAAACTTGACGTGAGTCCTTGCCTCAAGCTAAAGCCTGAAAAGCCCTGCTGAAGCGAAAGCGCTTATCAGTTTCCATTATGTCGTATTCGCCGTTCTGCTTTACTTTAACGATTCTTCACTTTTCCAGACACTAGGCACCCTCGTGTAGGCATCCTTTTTCCTACAAATACAGTGAGTACCAGCAGTCTCCTTTTCCCTTCCAAGAAACATCCAGGCCTAGAAGTCTTTATCAGTCACTCTATGTATTCAGAGGGTAGGGCAACTCGCTGCACCCTTCCTTAGGAAGCTAGACGGACTCAGCTCTTCCACAGCTCCAGGGATTCTGTTCTCTCACATTCTACATGCCATGGAAGTCTGCCTCATTGCCCTCTTTGGAGCTACACTAAGAAACACAATCTGCTTCGCCTTCCTTCTAGGGACTCTTACCCAAGGACCCCGTACCTACAGGAGAAAGGAGGCTTGCATTCCTACTGGAACAAAATCACAGATTTTCCTGTTACACTGCAGGACTTTAGAATAGGCTTAGGCCTGATGGCAAACATAGAACGTTCCCAGGATGAGGGAGTTCGATACATGCAGAACACCCCGCGAAGAAAAGTTGATTCAGCAAGGGGCCAGGGTGTAGCTAAAGTCCCTTTTGACTTGTTAGAAATCAGAAGGTGTTCGGCTGCATGTTCACCGGAAAAGAACACCTGATGCCACAAACCTTGCTCTCCCATTTTAAAAGCTCTATGCGTGCTGCACTGAAGATACCTAAATAACACTGTTTTTGACTGGCCTCTAGTCACTGTGGGCAGCCCTCTGGAGAGAAATGGAGTTTTCTCTAAGGAAACACGGTGCTTCCATAGCATGTGTGGGAGCTCCTCCATTCATGCTCTAGAGCTACAGGGAAATTTGACGTGAGTCCTTGCCTCAAGCTAAGGCCTGACAAGCCCTGGTGAAGCGAAAGCGTGTAGCAGTTTCCATTAGGTCGTATTGGCAGTTCTGCTTTTCTTTAACGTTTCTTCACTTTTCCAGACACTAGGCACCCTCGTGTAGGCACTCTTTTCCCTACAAATACAGTGAGTACCAGCAGGCTCCTCTGCCTTTCTAAGAAACATCCAGGCTCAGTAGTCTTTCCCAGTCAGTCTATGTATTCAGAGGGTAGGGCAACACACTGCACCCTTCCTTTGAAAAGCTAGATGTCCTCAGTGCTCCAACAGCTCCACGAATTCTGTTCTCTCACGTCCTACATGCCATGGAAGTCTGCCTCATTGCCCTCATTGGAGCTACACTAAGAAACACAATCTGCTTCGCCTTCCTCTAGGAACTCTTACCCTAGGACCCCATACCTACCGGAGAAAGGAGACTTGCATTCCTAGTGGAACCAAAGCACAGTTTTTCCTGTTACACTGCAGGACTTTAGAATAGGCATAGGCTCGATAGCATACATACAACGTTCCAAGGACGAGGGAGTTCGATACATGCAGAACACCCTGTGAAGAAAACTTGTTTCAGACGGGACCAGGGTGTAGCTAGAGTCCTTTTGACTTGTGAGAAATCAGAACGTGTTCGGCTGCATGTTCACCATAAAAGAACACCTGATGGCACAAACCTTGCTTTCCCATTTTAAAAGCTCTATCCATGCTGCACTGAAGATACCTACATAACACTGTTTTTGACTGGCCTCTAGTCACTGTGGGCAGCCCTCTGGAAAGAAAAGGAGTTTTCTCTAAGGAAACACGGTGCTTCCATAGCATGGGTGGGAGCTCCTCCTGTCATGCTCTAGAGCTACAGGGAAACTTGACGTGAGTCCTTGCCTCAAGCTAAAGCCTGAAAAGCCCTGCTGAAGCGAAAGCGCTTATCAGTTTCCATTATGTCGTATTCGCCGTTCTGCTTTACTTTAACGATTCTTCACTTTTCCAGACACTAGGCACCCTCGTGTAGGCATCCTTTTTCCTACAAATACAGTGAGTACCAGCAGTCTCCTTTTCCCTTCCAAGAAACATCCAGGCCTAGAAGTCTTTATCAGTCACTCTATGTATTCAGAGGGTAGGGCAACTCGCTGCACCCTTCCTTAGGAAGCTAGACGGACTCAGCTCTTCCACAGCTCCAGGGATTCTGTTCTCTCACATTCTACATGCCATGGAAGTCTGCCTCATTGCCCTCTTTGGAGCTACACTAAGAAACACAATCTGCTTCGCCTTCCTTCTAGGGACTCTTACCCAAGGACCCCATACCTACAGGAGAAAGGAGGCTTGCATTCCTACTGGAACAAAATCACAGATTTTCCTGTTACACTGCAGGCCTTTAGAATAGGCTTAGGCCTGATGGCAAACATAGAACGTTCCCAGGATGAGGGAGTTCGATACATGCAGAACACCCCGCGAAGAAAAGTTGATTCAGCAAGGGGCCAGGGTGTAGCTAAAGTCCCTTTTGACTTGTTAGAAATCAGAAGGTGTTCGGCTGCATGTTCACCGGAAAAGAACACCTGATGCCACAAACCTTGCTCTCCCATTTTAAAAGCTGTATGCGTGCTGCACTGAAGATACCTAAATAACACTGTTTTTGACTGGCCTCTAGTCACTGTGGGCAGCCCTCTGGAGAGAAATGGAGTTTTCTCTAAGGAAACACGGTGCTTCCATAGCATGTGTGGGAGCTCCTCCATTCATGCTCTAGAGCTACAGGGAAATTTGACCAGAGTCCTTGCCTCAAGCTAAAGCCTGAAAAGCCCTGCTGAAGCGAAAGCATGTAGCAGTTTCCATTAGGTCGTATTCGCAGTTCTGCTTTACTTTAAGGTTTTTCACTTTTCCAGACACTAGGCAGCCTCGTGTAGGCACTCTTTTTCCTACAAATACAGTGAGTACCAGCAGTCTCCTTTGCCCTTCTAAGAAACATCCAGACCTAGAAGCCTTTCCCAGTCACTCTATGTGTTCAGCGTGTAGGGCAACTCGCTGTCCCCTTCCTTAGGAAGTTAGATGGACTCAGCTCTTCAACAGTTCCAGGGATTCTGTTCTCTCACGTCCTACAACCCATGGAAGTCTGCCTCATTGCCCTCATTGGAGCTACACTAAGAAACACAATCTGCTTCGCCTTCCTTCTAGGAACTCTTACCCAAGGATCCCATACCTACAGGAGAAAGGAGGCTTGCATTCCGACAGGAACCAATGCAAAGTTTTTCCTGTTACCCTGCAGGACTTTAGAATCGGCTTAGGCCCGAAGGGTTACATAGAGCGTTCCAAGGATGAGAGAGTTCGCTACATGCAGAACACCCTGTGAAGAAAAGTTGATTCCGCAAGGGACCATGGTGTAGCGAGAGTCTCTTTTGACTTGTTAGAAATCAGAAGGGTTTCGATAGCATGGTCACCGGAAAGGAAGACCTGATTGCACAAACCTTACTTTCCCATTTTAAAAGCTTTATCCATGCTGCACTGAAGATACCTAAATAACACTGTTTTTGACTGGCCTCTAGTTACTGTAGGCAGCCCTCTGGAAAGAAAAGCAGTTTTCTCTAAGGAAACACGGTGCTTCGATAGCCTGGGTGGGAGCTCCTCCTGTCTCGCTCTAGAGCTACAGGGAAACTTGACGTGAGTCCTTGCCTCAAGCTAAGGCCTGACAAGCCCTGCTGAAGGGAAAGCGCTTAGCAGTTTCCATTAGGTCGTACTCGCAGTTCTGCTTTACTTTAACGTTTCTTCACTTTTCTAGACACGTATCAGCCTCCTGTAGGCACACTTTTGCCTACAAATACAGTGAGTACCAGCAGGCTCCTCTGCCTTTCTAAGAAACATCCAGGCTCAGTAGTCTTTCCCAGTCAGTCTATGTATTCAGAGGGTAGGGCAACACACTGCACCCTTCCTTGGGAAAGCTAGATGTCCTCAGCGCTCCAACAGCTCCACGGATTCTGTTCTCTAAAGTCCTACATGCCATGGAAGTCTGCCTCATTGCCCTCATTGGAGCTACACTAAGAAACACAATCTGCTTCGCCCTCCTCTAGGAACTCTTACCCAAGGACCCCATACCTATAGGAGAAAGGAGCCTTGCATTCCTAGTGGAACCAAAGCATAGTTTTTCCTGTTACACTGCAGGAATTTAGAATTGGCTTAAGCCCGATAGCATACATAGAACGTTCCAAGGACGAGGGAGTTCGATACATGAAGAACACCCTGTGAAGAAAACTTGTTTCAGCAAGGGACCAGGGTGTAGCTAGGGTCCTTTTGACTTGTGAGAAATCAGAACGTGTTCGGCTGCATGTTCACCAGAAAAAACACCTGATGCCACAAACCTTGCTCTCCCATTTTAAAAGCTCTATGCGTGCTGCACTGAAGATACCTAAATAACACTGTTTTTGACTGGCCTCTAGTCACTGTGGGCAGCCCTCTGGAGAGAAATGGAGTTTTCTCTAAGGAAACACGGTGCTTCCATAGCATGTGTGGGAGCTCCTCCATTCATGCTCTAGAGCTACAGGGAAATTTGACGTGAGTCCTTGCCTCAAGCTAAGGCCTGACAAGCCCTGGTGAAGCGAAAGCGTGTAGCAGTTTCCATTAGGTCGTATTGGCAGTTCTGCTTTTCTTTAACGTTTCTTCACTTTTCCAGACACTAGGCACCCTCGTGTAGGCACTCTTTTCCCTACAAATACAGTGAGTACCAGCAGGCTCCTCTGCCTTTCTAAGAAACATCCAGGCTCAGTAGTCTTTCCCAGTCAGTCTATGTATTCAGAGGGTAGGGCAACACACTGCACCCTTCCTTTGAAAAGCTAGATGTCCTCAGTGCTCCAACAGCTCCACGAATTCTGTTCTCTCACGTCCTACATGCCATGGAAGTCTGCCTCATTGCCCTCATTGGAGCTACACTAAGAAACACAATCTGCTTCGCCTTCCTCTAGGAACTCTTACCCTAGGACCCCATACCTACCGGAGAAAGGAGACTTGCATTCCTAGTGGAACCAAAGCACAGTTTTTCCTGTTACACTGCAGGACTTTAGAATAGGCATAGGCTCGATAGCATACATACAACGTTCCAAGGACGAGGGAGTTCGATACATGCAGAACACCCTGTGAAGAAAACTTGTTTCAGACGGGACCAGGGTGTAGCTAGAGTCCTTTTGACTTGTGAGAAATCAGAACGTGTTCGGCTGCATGTTCACCATAAAAGAACACCTGATGGCACAAACCTTGCTTTCCCATTTTAAAAGCTCTATCCATGCTGCACTGAAGATACCTACATAACACTGTTTTTGACTGGCCTCTAGTCACTGTGGGCAGCCCTCTGGAAAGAAAAGGAGTTTTCTCTAAGGAAACACGGTGCTTCCATAGCATGGGTGGGAGCTCCTCCTGTCATGCTCTAGAGCTACAGGGAAACTTGACGTGAGTCCTTGCCTCAAGCTAAAGCCTGAAAAGCCCTGCTGAAGCGAAAGCGCTTATCAGTTTCCATTATGTCGTATTCGCCGTTCTGCTTTACTTTAACGATTCTTCACTTTTCCAGACACTAGGCACCCTCGTGTAGGCATCCTTTTTCCTACAAATACAGTGAGTACCAGCAGTCTCCTTTTCCCTTCCAAGAAACATCCAGGCCTAGAAGTCTTTATCAGTCACTCTATGTATTCAGAGGGTAGGGCAACTCGCTGCACCCTTCCTTAGGAAGCTAGACGGACTCAGCTCTTCCACAGCTCCAGGGATTCTGTTCTCTCACATTCTACATGCCATGGAAGTCTGCCTCATTGCCCTCTTTGGAGCTACACTAAGAAACACAATCTGCTTCGCCTTCCTTCTAGGGACTCTTACCCAAGGACCCCGTACCTACAGGAGAAAGGAGGCTTGCATTCCTACTGGAACAAAATCACAGATTTTCCTGTTACACTGCAGGACTTTAGAATAGGCTTAGGCCTGATGGCAAACATAGAACGTTCCCAGGGTGAGGGAGTTCGATACATGCAGAACACCCCGCGAAGAAAAGTTGATTCAGCAAGGGGCCAGGGTGTAGCTAAAGTCCCTTTTGACTTGTTAGAAATCAGAAGGTGTTCGGCTGCATGTTCACCGGAAAAGAACACCTGATGCCACAAACCTTGCTCTCCCATTTTAAAAGCTGTATGCGTGCTGCACTGAAGATACCTAAATAACACTGTTTTTGACTGGCCTCTAGTCACTGTGGGCAGCCCTCTGGAGAGAAATGGAGTTTTCTCTAAGGAAACACGGTGCTTCCATAGCATGGGTGGGAGCTCCTCCATTCATGCTCTAGAGCTACAGGGAAATTTGACGAGAGTCCTTGCCTCAAGCTAAAGCCTGAAAAGCCCTGCTGAAGCGAAAGCATGTAGCAGTTTCCATTAGGTCGTATTCGCAGTTCTGCTTTACTTTAAGGTTTTTCACTTTTCCAGACACTAGGCAGCCTCGTGTAGGCACTCTTTTTCCTACAAATACAGTGAGTACCAGCAGTCTCCTTTGCCCTTCTAAGAAACATCCAGACCTAGAAGCCTTTCCCAGTCACTCTATGTGTTCAGCGTGTAGGGCAACTCGCTGTCCCCTTCCTTAGGAAGTTAGATGGACTCAGCTCTTCAACAGTTCCAGGGATTCTGTTCTCTCACGTCCTACAACCCATGGAAGTCTGCCTCATTGCCCTCATTGGAGCTACACTAAGAAACACAATCTGCTTCGCCTTCCTTCTAGGAACTCTTACCCAAGGATCCCATACCTACAGGAGAAAGGAGGCTTGCATTCCGACAGGAACCAATGCAAAGTTTTTCCTGTTACCCTGCAGGACTTTAGAATCGGCTTAGGCCCGAAGGGTTACATAGAGCGTTCCAAGGATGAGAGAGTTCGCTACATGCAGAACACCCTGTGAAGAAAAGTTGATTCCGCAAGGGACCATGGTGTAGCGAGAGTCTCTTTTGACTTGTTAGAAATCAGAAGGGTTTCGATAGCATGGTCACCGGAAAGGAAGACCTGATTGCACAAACCTTACTTTCCCATTTTAAAAGCTTTATCCATGCTGCACTGAAGATACCTAAATAACACTGTTTTTGACTGGCCTCTAGTTACTGTAGGCAGCCCTCTGGAAAGAAAAGCAGTTTTCTCTAAGGAAACACGGTGCTTCGATAGCCTGGGTGGGAGCTCCTCCTGTCTCGCTCTAGAGCTACAGGGAAACTTGACGTGAGTCCTTGCCTCAAGCTAAGGCCTGACAAGCCCTGCTGAAGGGAAAGCGCTTAGCAGTTTCCATTAGGTCGTACTCGCAGTTCTGCTTTACTTTAACGTTTCTTCACTTTTCTAGACACGTATCAGCCTCCTGTAGGCACACTTTTGCCTACAAATACAGTGAGTACCAGCAGGCTCCTCTGCCTTTCTAAGAAACATCCAGGCTCAGTAGTCTTTCCCAGTCAGTCTATGTATTCAGAGGGTAGGGCAACACACTGCACCCTTCCTTGGGAAAGCTAGATGTCCTCAGCGCTCCAACAGCTCCACGGATTCTGTTCTCTAAAGTCCTACATGCCATGGAAGTCTGCCTCATTGCCCTCATTGGAGCTACACTAAGAAACACAATCTGCTTCGCCCTCCTCTAGGAACTCTTACCCAAGGACCCCATACCTATAGGAGAAAGGAGCCTTGCATTCCTAGTGGAACCAAAGCATAGTTTTTCCTGTTACACTGCAGGAATTTAGAATTGGCTTAAGCCCGATAGCATACATAGAACGTTCCAAGGACGAGGGAGTTCGATACATGAAGAACACCCTGTGAAGAAAACTTGTTTCAGCAAGGGACCAGGGTGTAGCTAGGGTCCTTTTGACTTGTGAGAAATCAGAACGTGTTCGGCTGCATGTTCACCAGAAAAAACACCTGATGCCACAAACCTTGCTCTCCCATTTTAAAAGCTCTATGCGTGCTGCACTGAAGATACCTAAATAACACTGTTTTTGACTGGCCTCTAGTCACTGTGGGCAGCCCTCTGGAGAGAAATGGAGTTTTCTCTAAGGAAACACGGTGCTTCCATAGCATGTGTGGGAGCTCCTCCATTCATGCTCTAGAGCTACAGGGAAATTTGACGTGAGTCCGTGCCTCAAGCTAAGGCCTGACAAGCCCTGGTGAAGCGAAAGCGTGTAGCAGTTTCCATTAGGTCGTATTGGCAGTTCTGCTTTTCTTTAACGTTTCTTCACTTTTCCAGACACTAGGCACCCTCGTGTAGGCACTCTTTTCCCTACAAATACAGTGAGTACCAGCAGGCTCCTCTGCCTTTCTAAGAAACATCCAGGCTCAGTAGTCTTTCCCAGTCAGTCTATGTATTCAGAGGGTAGGGCAACACACTGCACCCTTCCTTTGAAAAGCTAGATGTCCTCAGTGCTCCAACAGCTCCACGAATTCTGTTCTCTCACGTCCTACATGCCATGGAAGTCTGCCTCATTGCCCTCATTGGAGCTACACTAAGAAACACAATCTGCTTCGCCTTCCTCTAGGAACTCTTACCCTAGGACCCCATACCTACCGGAGAAAGGAGACTTGCATTCCTAGTGGAACCAAAGCACAGTTTTTCCTGTTACACTGCAGGACTTTAGAATAGGCATAGGCTCGATAGCATACATACAACGTTCCAAGGACGAGGGAGTTCGATACATGCAGAACACCCTGTGAAGAAAACTTGTTTCAGACGGGACCAGGGTGTAGCTAGAGTCCTTTTGACTTGTGAGAAATCAGAACGTGTTCGGCTGCATGTTCACCATAAAAGAACACCTGATGGCACAAACCTTGCTTTCCCATTTTAAAAGCTCTATCCATGCTGCACTGAAGATACCTACATAACACTGTTTTTGACTGGCCTCTAGTCACTGTGGGCAGCCCTCTGGAAAGAAAAGGAGTTTTCTCTAAGGAAACACGGTGCTTCCATAGCATGGGTGGGAGCTCCTCCTGTCATGCTCTAGAGCTACAGGGAAACTTGACGTGAGTCCTTGCCTCAAGCTAAAGCCTGAAAAGCCCTGCTGAAGCGAAAGCGCTTATCAGTTTCCATTATGTCGTATTCGCCGTTCTGCTTTACTTTAACGATTCTTCACTTTTCCAGACACTAGGCACCCTCGTGTAGGCATCCTTTTTCCTACAAATACAGTGAGTACCAGCAGTCTCCTTTTCCCTTCCAAGAAACATCCAGGCCTAGAAGTCTTTATCAGTCACTCTATGTATTCAGAGGGTAGGGCAACTCGCTGCACCCTTCCTTAGGAAGCTAGACGGACTCAGCTCTTCCACAGCTCCAGGGATTCTGTTCTCTCACATTCTACATGCCATGGAAGTCTGCCTCATTGCCCTCTTTGGAGCTACACTAAGAAACACAATCTGCTTCGCCTTCCTTCTAGGGACTCTTACCCAAGGACCCCGTACCTACAGGAGAAAGGAGGCTTGCATTCCTACTGGAACAAAATCACAGATTTTCCTGTTACACTGCAGGACTTTAGAATAGGCTTAGGCCTGATGGCAAACATAGAACGTTCCCAGGATGAGGGAGTTCGATACATGCAGAACACCCCGCGAAGAAAAGTTGATTCAGCAAGGGGCCAGGGTGTAGCTAAAGTCCCTTTTGACTTGTTAGAAATCAGAAGGTGTTCGGCTGCATGTTCACCGGAAAAGAACACCTGATGCCACAAACCTTGCTCTCCCATTTTAAAAGCTGTATGCGTGCTGCACTGAAGATACCTAAATAACACTGTTTTTGACTGGCCTCTAGTCACTGTGGGCAGCCCTCTGGAGAGAAATGGAGTTTTCTCTAAGGAAACACGGTGCTTCCATAGCATGGGTGGGAGCTCCTCCATTCATGCTCTAGAGCTACAGGGAAATTTGACGAGAGTCCTTGCCTCAAGCTAAAGCCTGAAAAGCCCTGCTGAAGCGAAAGCATGTAGCAGTTTCCATTAGGTCGTATTCGCAGTTCTGCTTTACTTTAAGGTTTTTCACTTTTCCAGACACTAGGCAGCCTCGTGTAGGCACTCTTTTTCCTACAAATACAGTGAGTACCAGCAGTCTCCTTTGCCCTTCTAAGAAACATCCAGACCTAGAAGCCTTTCCCAGTCACTCTATGTGTTCAGCGTGTAGGGCAACTCGCTGTCCCCTTCCTTAGGAAGTTAGATGGACTCAGCTCTTCAACAGTTCCAGGGATTCTGTTCTCTCACGTCCTACAACCCATGGAAGTCTGCCTCATTGCCCTCATTGGAGCTACACTAAGAAACACAATCTGCTTCGCCTTCCTTCTAGGAACTCTTACCCAAGGATCCCATACCTACAGGAGAAAGGAGGCTTGCATTCCGACAGGAACCAATGCAAAGTTTTTCCTGTTACCCTGCAGGACTTTAGAATCGGCTTAGGCCCGAAGGGTTACATAGAGCGTTCCAAGGATGAGAGAGTTCGCTACATGCAGAACACCCTGTGAAGAAAAGTTGATTCCGCAAGGGACCATGGTGTAGCGAGAGTCTCTTTTGACTTGTTAGAAATCAGAAGGGTTTCGATAGCATGGTCACCGGAAAGGAAGACCTGATTGCACAAACCTTACTTTCCCATTTTAAAAGCTTTATCCATGCTGCACTGAAGATACCTAAATAACACTGTTTTTGACTGGCCTCTAGTTACTGTAGGCAGCCCTCTGGAAAGAAAAGCAGTTTTCTCTAAGGAAACACGGTGCTTCGATAGCCTGGGTGGGAGCTCCTCCTGTCTCGCTCTAGAGCTACAGGGAAACTTGACGTGAGTCCTTGCCTCAAGCTAAGGCCTGACAAGCCCTGCTGAAGGGAAAGCGCTTAGCAGTTTCCATTAGGTCGTACTCGCAGTTCTGCTTTACTTTAACGTTTCTTCACTTTTCTAGACACGTATCAGCCTCCTGTAGGCACACTTTTGCCTACAAATACAGTGAGTACCAGCAGGCTCCTCTGCCTTTCTAAGAAACATCCAGGCTCAGTAGTCTTTCCCAGTCAGTCTATGTATTCAGAGGGTAGGGCAACACACTGCACCCTTCCTTGGGAAAGCTAGATGTCCTCAGCGCTCCAACAGCTCCACGGATTCTGTTCTCTAAAGTCCTACATGCCATGGAAGTCTGCCTCATTGCCCTCATTGGAGCTACACTAAGAAACACAATCTGCTTCGCCCTCCTCTAGGAACTCTTACCCAAGGACCCCATACCTATAGGAGAAAGGAGCCTTGCATTCCTAGTGGAACCAAAGCATAGTTTTTCCTGTTACACTGCAGGAATTTAGAATTGGCTTAAGCCCGATAGCATACATAGAACGTTCCAAGGACGAGGGAGTTCGATACATGAAGAACACCCTGTGAAGAAAACTTGTTTCAGCAAGGGACCAGGGTGTAGCTAGAGTCCTTTTGACTTGTGAGAAATCAGAACGTGTTCGGCTGCATGTTCACCAGAAAAAACACCTGATGCCACAAACCTTGCTCTCCCATTTTAAAAGCTCTATGCGTGCTGCACTGAAGATACCTAAATAACACTGTTTTTGACTGGCCTCTAGTCACTGTGGGCAGCCCTCTGGAGAGAAATGGAGTTTTCTCTAAGGAAACACGGTGCTTCCATAGCATGTGTGGGAGCTCCTCCATTCATGCTCTAGAGCTACAGGGAAATTTGACGTGAGTCCGAGCCTCAAGCTAAGGCCTGAAAAGCCCTGGTGAAGCGAAAGCGTGTAGCAGTTTCCATTAGGTCGTATTGGCAGTTCTGCTTTTCTTTAACGTTTCTTCACTTTTCCAGACACTAGGCACCCTCGTGTAGGCACTCTTTTCCCTACAAATACAGCGAGTACCAGCAGGCTCCTCTGCCTTTCTAAGAAACATCCAGGCTCAGTAGTCTTTCCCAGTCAGTCTATGTATTCAGAGGGTAGGGCAACACACTGCACCCTTCCTTTGAAAAGCTAGATGTCCTCAGTGCTCCAACAGCTCCACGAATTCTGTTCTCTCACGTCCTATATGCCATGGAAGTCTGCCTCATTGCCCTCATTGGAGCTACACTAAGAAACACAATCTGCTTCGCCTTCCTCTAGGAACTCTTACCCTAGGACCCCATACCTACCGGAGAAAGGAGACTTGCATTCCTAGTGGAACCAAAGCACAGTTTTTCCTGTTACACTGCAGGACTTTAGAATAGGCATAGGCTCGATAGCATACATACAACGTTCCAAGGACGAGGGAGTTCGATACATGCAGAACACCCTGTGAAGAAAACTTGTTTCAGACGGGACCAGGGTGTAGCTAGAGTCCTTTTGACTTGTGAGAAATCAGAACGTGTTCGGCTGCATGTTCACCATAAAAGAACACCTGATGGCACAAACCTTGCTTTCCCATTTTAAAAGCTCTATCCATGCTGCACTGAAGATACCTACATAACACTGTTTTTGACTGGCCTCTAGTCACTGTGGGCAGCCCTCTGGAGAGAAATGGAGTTTTCTCTAAGGAAACACGGTGCTTCCATAGCATGGGTGGGAGCTCCTCCATTCATGCTCTAGAGCTACAGGGAAATTTGACGAGAGTCCTTGCCTCAAGCTAAAGCCTGAAAAGCCCTGCTGAAGCGAAAGCATGTAGCAGTTTCCATTAGGTCGTATTCGCAGTTCTGCTTTACTTTAAGGTTTTTCACTTTTCCAGACACTAGGCAGCCTCGTGTAGGCACTCTTTTTCCTACAAATACAGTGAGTACCAGCAGTCTCCTTTGCCCTTCTAAGAAACATCCAGACCTAGAAGCCTTTCCCAGTCACTCTATGTGTTCAGCGTGTAGGGCAACTCGCTGTCCCCTTCCTTAGGAAGTTAGATGGACTCAGCTCTTCAACAGTTCCAGGGATTCTGTTCTCTCACGTCCTACAACCCATGGAAGTCTGCCTCATTGCCCTCATTGGAGCTACACTAAGAAACACAATCTGCTTCGCCTTCCTTCTAGGAACTCTTACCCAAGGATCCCATACCTACAGGAGAAAGGAGGCTTGCATTCCGACAGGAACCAATGCAAAGTTTTTCCTGTTACCCTGCAGGACTTTAGAATCGGCTTAGGCCCGAAGGGTTACATAGAGCGTTCCAAGGATGAGAGAGTTCGCTACATGCAGAACACCCTGTGAAGAAAAGTTGATTCCGCAAGGGACCATGGTGTAGCGAGAGTCTCTTTTGACTTGTTAGAAATCAGAAGGGTTTCGATAGCATGGTCACCGGAAAGGAAGACCTGATTGCACAAACCTTACTTTCCCATTTTAAAAGCTTTATCCATGCTGCACTGAAGATACCTAAATAACACTGTTTTTGACTGGCCTCTAGTTACTGTAGGCAGCCCTCTGGAAAGAAAAGCAGTTTTCTCTAAGGAAACACGGTGCTTCGATAGCCTGGGTGGGAGCTCCTCCTGTCTCGCTCTAGAGCTACAGGGAAACTTGACGTGAGTCCTTGCCTCAAGCTAAGGCCTGACAAGCCCTGCTGAAGGGAAAGCGCTTAGCAGTTTCCATTAGGTCGTACTCGCAGTTCTGCTTTACTTTAACGTTTCTTCACTTTTCTAGACACGTATCAGCCTCCTGTAGGCACACTTTTGCCTACAAATACAGTGAGTACCAGCAGGCTCCTCTGCCTTTCTAAGAAACATCCAGGCTCAGTAGTCTTTCCCAGTCAGTCTATGTATTCAGAGGGTAGGGCAACACACTGCACCCTTCCTTGGGAAAGCTAGATGTCCTCAGCGCTCCAACAGCTCCACGGATTCTGTTCTCTAAAGTCCTACATGCCATGGAAGTCTGCCTCATTGCCCTCATTGGAGCTACACTAAGAAACACAATCTGCTTCGCCCTCCTCTAGGAACTCTTACCCAAGGACCCCATACCTATAGGAGAAAGGAGCCTTGCATTCCTAGTGGAACCAAAGCATAGTTTTTCCTGTTACACTGCAGGAATTTAGAATTGGCTTAAGCCCGATAGCATACATAGAACGTTCCAAGGACGAGGGAGTTCGATACATGAAGAACACCCTGTGAAGAAAACTTGTTTCAGCAAGGGACCAGGGTGTAGCTAGGGTCCTTTTGACTTGTGAGAAATCAGAACGTGTTCGGCTGCATGTTCACCAGAAAAAACACCTGATGCCACAAACCTTGCTCTCCCATTTTAAAAGCTCTATGCGTGCTGCACTGAAGATACCTAAATAACACTGTTTTTGACTGGCCTCTAGTCACTGTGGGCAGCCCTCTGGAGAGAAATGGAGTTTTCTCTAAGGAAACACGGTGCTTCCATAGCATGTGTGGGAGCTCCTCCATTCATGCTCTAGAGCTACAGGGAAATTTGACGTGAGTCCTTGCCTCAAGCTAAGGCCTGACAAGCCCTGGTGAAGCGAAAGCGTGTAGCAGTTTCCATTAGGTCGTATTGGCAGTTCTGCTTTTCTTTAACGTTTCTTCACTTTTCCAGACACTAGGCACCCTCGTGTAGGCACTCTTTTCCCTACAAATACAGTGAGTACCAGCAGGCTCCTCTGCCTTTCTAAGAAACATCCAGGCTCAGTAGTCTTTCCCAGTCAGTCTATGTATTCAGAGGGTAGGGCAACACACTGCACCCTTCCTTTGAAAAGCTAGATGTCCTCAGTGCTCCAACAGCTCCACGAATTCTGTTCTCTCACGTCCTACATGCCATGGAAGTCTGCCTCATTGCCCTCATTGGAGCTACACTAAGAAACACAATCTGCTTCGCCTTCCTCTAGGAACTCTTACCCTAGGACCCCATACCTACCGGAGAAAGGAGACTTGCATTCCTAGTGGAACCAAAGCACAGTTTTTCCTGTTACACTGCAGGACTTTAGAATAGGCATAGGCTCGATAGCATACATAGAACGTTCCAAGGACGAGGGAGTTCGATACATGCAGAACACCCTGTGAAGAAAACTTGTTTCAGACGGGACCAGGGTGTAGCTAGAGTCCTTTTGACTTGTGAGAAATCAGAACGTGTTCGGCTGCATGTTCACCATAAAAGAACACCTGATGGCACAAACCTTGCTTTCCCATTTTAAAAGCTCTATCCATGCTGCACTGAAGATACCTACATAACACTGTTTTTGACTGGCCTCTAGTCACTGTGGGCAGCCCTCTGGAAAGAAAAGGAGTTTTCTCTAAGGAAACACGGTGCTTCCATAGCATGGGTGGGAGCTCCTCCTGTCATGCTCTAGAGCTACAGGGAAACTTGACGTGAGTCCTTGCCTCAAGCTAAAGCCTGAAAAGCCCTGCTGAAGCGAAAGCGCTTATCAGTTTCCATTATGTCGTATTCGCCGTTCTGCTTTACTTTAACGATTCTTCACTTTTCCAGACACTAGGCACCCTCGTGTAGGCATCCTTTTTCCTACAAATACAGTGAGTACCAGCAGTCTCCTTTTCCCTTCCAAGAAACATCCAGGCCTAGAAGTCTTTATCAGTCACTCTATGTATTCAGAGGGTAGGGCAACTCGCTGCACCCTTCCTTAGGAAGCTAGACGGACTCAGCTCTTCCACAGCTCCAGGGATTCTGTTCTCTCACATTCTACATGCCATGGAAGTCTGCCTCATTGCCCTCTTTGGAGCTACACTAAGAAACACAATCTGCTTCGCCTTCCTTCTAGGGACTCTTACCCAAGGACCCCATACCTACAGGAGAAAGGAGGCTTGCATTCCTACTGGAACAAAATCACAGATTTTCCTGTTACACTGCAGGACTTTAGAATAGGCTTAGGCCTGATGGCAAACATAGAACGTTCCCAGGATGAGGGAGTTCGATACATGCAGAACACCCCGCGAAGAAAAGTTGATTCAGCAAGGGGCCAGGGTGTAGCTAAAGTCCCTTTTGACTTGTTAGAAATCAGAAGGTGTTCGGCTGCATGTTCACCGGAAAAGAACACCTGATGCCACAAACCTTGCTCTCCCATTTTAAAAGCTGTATGCGTGCTGCACTGAAGATACCTAAATAACACTGTTTTTGACTGGCCTCTAGTCACTGTGGGCAGCCCTCTGGAGAGAAATGGAGTTTTCTCTAAGGAAACACGGTGCTTCCATAGCATGGGTGGGAGCTCCTCCATTCATGCTCTAGAGCTACAGGGAAATTTGACGAGAGTCCTTGCCTCAAGCTAAAGCCTGAAAAGCCCTGCTGAAGCGAAAGCATGTAGCAGTTTCCATTAGGTCGTATTCGCAGTTCTGCTTTACTTTAAGGTTTTTCACTTTTCCAGACACTAGGCAGCCTCGTGTAGGCACTCTTTTTCCTACAAATACAGTGAGTACCAGCAGTCTCCTTTGCCCTTCTAAGAAACATCCAGACCTAGAAGCCTTTCCCAGTCACTCTATGTGTTCAGCGTGTAGGGCAACTCGCTGTCCCCTTCCTTAGGAAGTTAGATGGACTCAGCTCTTCAACAGTTCCAGGGATTCTGTTCTCTCACGTCCTACAACCCATGGAAGTCTGCCTCATTGCCCTCATTGGAGCTACACTAAGAAACACAATCTGCTTCGCCTTCCTTCTAGGAACTCTTACCCAAGGATCCCATACCTACAGGAGAAAGGAGGCTTGCATTCCGACAGGAACCAATGCAAAGTTTTTCCTGTTACCCTGCAGGACTTTAGAATCGGCTTAGGCCCGAAGGGTTACATAGAGCGTTCCAAGGATGAGAGAGTTCGCTACATGCAGAACACCCTGTGAAGAAAAGTTGATTCCGCAAGGGACCATGGTGTAGCGAGAGTCTCTTTTGACTTGTTAGAAATCAGAAGGGTTTCGATAGCATGGTCACCGGAAAGGAAGACCTGATTGCACAAACCTTACTTTCCCATTTTAAAAGCTTTATCCATGCTGCACTGAAGATACCTAAATAACACTGTTTTTGACTGGCCTCTAGTTACTGTAGGCAGCCCTCTGGAAAGAAAAGCAGTTTTCTCTAAGGAAACACGGTGCTTCGATAGCCTGGGTGGGAGCTCCTCCTGTCTCGCTCTAGAGCTACAGGGAAACTTGACGTGAGTCCTTGCCTCAAGCTAAGGCCTGACAAGCCCTGCTGAAGGGAAAGCGCTTAGCAGTTTCCATTAGGTCGTACTCGCAGTTCTGCTTTACTTTAACGTTTCTTCACTTTTCTAGACACGTATCAGCCTCCTGTAGGCACACTTTTGCCTACAAATACAGTGAGTACCAGCAGGCTCCTCTGCCTTTCTAAGAAACATCCAGGCTCAGTAGTCTTTCCCAGTCAGTCTATGTATTCAGAGGGTAGGGCAACACACTGCACCCTTCCTTGGGAAAGCTAGATGTCCTCAGCGCTCCAACAGCTCCACGGATTCTGTTCTCTAAAGTCCTACATGCCATGGAAGTCTGCCTCATTGCCCTCATTGGAGCTACACTAAGAAACACAATCTGCTTCGCCCTCCTCTAGGAACTCTTACCCAAGGACCCCATACCTATAGGAGAAAGGAGCCTTGCATTCCTAGTGGAACCAAAGCATAGATTTTCCTGTTACACTGCAGGAATTTAGAATTGGCTTAAGCCCGATAGCATACATAGAACGTTCCAAGGACGAGGGAGTTGGATACATGAAGAACACCCTGTGAAGAAAACTTGTTTCAGCAAGGGACCAGGGTGTAGCTAGGGTCCTTTTGACTTGTGAGAAATCAGAACGTGTTCGGCTGCATGTTCACCAGAAAAAACACCTGATGCCACAAACCTTGCTCTCCCATTTTAAAAGCTCTATGCGTGCTGCACTGAAGATACCTAAATAACACTGTTTTTGACTGGCCTCTAGTCACTGTGGGCAGCCCTCTGGAGAGAAATGGAGTTTTCTCTAAGGAAACACGGTGCTTCCATAGCATGTGTGGGAGCTCCTCCATTCATGCTCTAGAGCTATAGGGAAATTTGACGTGAGTCCGAGCCTCAAGCTAAGGCCTGAAAAGCCCTGGTGAAGCGAAAGCGTGTAGCAGTTTCCATTAGGTCGTATTCGCAGTTCTGCTTTTCTTTAACGTTTCTTCACTTTTCCAGACACTAGGCACCCTCGTGTAGGCACTCTTTTCCCTACAAATACAGTGAGTACCAGCAGGCTCCTCTGCCTTTCTAAGAAACATCCAGGCTCAGTAGTCTTTCCCAGTCAGTCTATGTATTCAGAGGGTAGGGCAACACACTGCACCCTTCCTTTGAAAAGCTAGATGTCCTCAGTGCTCCAACAGCTCCACGAATTCTGTTCTCTCACGTCCTACATGCCATGGAAGTCTGCCTCATTGCCCTCATTGGAGCTACACTAAGAAACACAATCTGCTTCGCCTTCCTCTAGGAACTCTTACCCTAGGACCCCATACCTACCGGAGAAAGGAGACTTGCATTCCTAGTGGAACCAAAGCACAGTTTTTCCTGTTACACTGCAGGACTTTAGAATAGGCATAGGCTCGATAGCATACATACAACGTTCCAAGGACGAGGGAGTTCGATACATGCAGAACACCCTGTGAAGAAAACTTGTTTCAGACGGGACCAGGGTGTAGCTAGAGTCCTTTTGACTTGTGAGAAATCAGAACGTGTTCGGCTGCATGTTCACCGGAAAAGAACACCTGATGCCACAAACCTTGCTCTCCCATTTTAAAAGCTGTATGCGTGCTGCACTGAAGATACCTAAATAACACTGTTTTTGACTGGCCTCTAGTCACTGTGGGCAGCCCTCTGGAGAGAAATGGAGTTTTCTCTAAGGAAACACGGTGCTTCCATAGCATGGGTGGGAGCTCCTCCATTCATGCTCTAGAGCTACAGGGAAATTTGACGAGAGTCCTTGCCTCAAGCTAAAGCCTGAAAAGCCCTGCTGAAGCGAAAGCATGTAGCAGTTTCCATTAGGTCGTATTCGCAGTTCTGCTTTACTTTAAGGTTTTTCACTTTTCCAGACACTAGGCAGCCTCGTGTAGGCACTCTTTTTCCTACAAATACAGTGAGTACCAGCAGTCTCCTTTGCCCCACTAAGAAACATCCAGACCTAGAAGCCTTTCCCAGTCACTCTATGTGTTCAGCGTGTAGGGCAACTCGCTGTCCCCTTCCTTAGGAAGTTAGATGGACTCAGCTCTTCAACAGTTCCAGGGATTCTGTTCTCTCACGTCCTACAACCCATGGAAGTCTGCCTCATTGCCCTCATTGGAGCTACACTAAGAAACACAATCTGCTTCGCCTTCCTTCTAGGAACTCTTACCCAAGGATCCCATACCTACAGGAGAAAGGAGGCTTGCATTCCGACAGGAACCAATGCAAAGTTTTTCCTGTTACCCTGCAGGACTTTAGAATCGGCTTAGGCCCGAAGGGTTACATAGAGCGTTCCAAGGATGAGAGAGTTCGCTACATGCAGAACACCCTGTGAAGAAAAGTTGATTCCGCAAGGGACCATGGTGTAGCCAGAGTCTCTTTTGACTTGTTAGAAATCAGAAGGGTTTCGATAGCATGGTCACCGGAAAGGAAGACCTGATTGCACAAACCTTACTTTCCCATTTTAAAAGCTTTATCCATGCTGCACTGAAGATACCTAAATAACACTGTTTTTGACTGGCCTCTAGTTACTGTAGGCAGCCCTCTGGAAAGAAAAGCAGTTTTCTCTAAGGAAACACGGTGCTTCGATAGCCTGGGTGGGAGCTCCTCCTGTCTCGCTC
The DNA here is from genome assembly GCF_028023285.1 of Balaenoptera ricei. Taxonomy (NCBI): domain Eukaryota; kingdom Metazoa; phylum Chordata; class Mammalia; order Artiodactyla; family Balaenopteridae; genus Balaenoptera; species Balaenoptera ricei. Next base: position 36,739,519 of record NC_082659.1, read on the forward strand.
TAGAGCTACAGGGAAACTTGACGTGAGTCCTTGCCTCAAGCTAAGGCCTGACAAGCCCTGCTGAAGGGAAAGCGCTTAGCAGTTTCCATTAGGTCGTACTCGCAGTTCTGCTTTACTTTAACGTTTCTTCACTTTTCTAGACACGTATCAGCCTCCTGTAGGCACACTTTTGCCTACAAATACAGTGAGTACCAGCAGGCTCCTCTGCCTTTCTAAGAAACATCCAGGCTCAGTAGTCTTTCCCAGTCAGTCTATGTATTCAGAGGGTAGGGCAACACACTGCACCCTTCCTTGGGAAAGCTAGATGTCCTCAGCGCTCCAACAGCTCCACGGATTCTGTTCTCTAAAGTCCTACATGCCATGGAAGTCTGCCTCATTGCCCTCATTGGAGCTACACTAAGAAACACAATCTGCTTCGCCCTCCTCTAGGAACTCTTACCCAAGGACCCCATACCTATAGGAGAAAGGAGCCTTGCATTCCTAGTGGAACCAAAGCATAGTTTTTCCTGTTACACTGCAGGAATTTAGAATTGGCTTAAGCCCGATAGCATACATAGAACGTTCCAAGGACGAGGGAGTTCGATACATGAAGAACACCCTGTGAAGAAAACTTGTTTCAGCAAGGGACCAGGGTGTAGCTAGGGTCCTTTTGACTTGTGAGAAATCAGAACGTGTTCGGCTGCATGTTCACCAGAAAAAACACCTGATGCCACAAACCTTGCTCTCCCATTTTAAAAGCTCTATGCGTGCTGCACTGAAGATACCTAAATAACACTGTTTTTGACTGGCCTCTAGTCACTGTGGGCAGCCCTCTGGAGAGAAATGGAGTTTTCTCTAAGGAAACACGGTGCTTCCATAGCATGTGTGGGAGCTCCTCCATTCATGCTCTAGAGCTACAGGGAAATTTGACGTGAGTCCTTGCCTCAAGCTAAGGCCTGACAAGCCCTGGTGAAGCGAAAGCGTGTAGCAGTTTCCATTAGGTCGTATTGGCAGTTCTGCTTTTCTTTAACGTTTCTTCACTTTTCCAGACACTAGGCACCCTCGTGTAGGCACTCTTTTCCCTACAAATACAGTGAGTACCAGCAGGCTCCTCTGCCTTTCTAAGAAACATCCAGGCTCAGTAGTCTTTCCCAGTCAGTCTATGTATTCAGAGGGTAGGGCAACACACTGCACCCTTCCTTTGAAAAGCTAGATGTCCTCAGTGCTCCAACAGCTCCACGAATTCTGTTCTCTCACGTCCTACATGCCATGGAAGTCTGCCTCATTGCCCTCATTGGAGCTACACTAAGAAACACAATCTGCTTCGCCTTCCTCTAGGAACTCTTACCCTAGGACCCCATACCTACCGGAGAAAGGAGACTTGCATTCCTAGTGGAACCAAAGCACAGTTTTTCCTGTTACACTGCAGGACTTTAGAATAGGCATAGGCTCGATAGCATACATACAACGTTCCAAGGACGAGGGAGTTCGATACATGCAGAACACCCTGTGAAGAAAACTTGTTTCAGACGGGACCAGGGTGTAGCTAGAGTCCTTTTGACTTGTGAGAAATCAGAACGTGTTCGGCTGCATGTTCACCATAAAAGAACACCTGATGGCACAAACCTTGCTTTCCCATTTTAAAAGCTCTATCCATGCTGCACTGAAGATACCTACATAACACTGTTTTTGACTGGCCTCTAGTCACTGTGGGCAGCCCTCTGGAAAGAAAAGGAGTTTTCTCTAAGGAAACACGGTGCTTCCATAGCATGGGTGGGAGCTCCTCCTGTCATGCTCTAGAGCTACAGGGAAACTTGACGTGAGTCCTTGCCTCAAGCTAAAGCCTGAAAAGCCCTGCTGAAGCGAAAGCGCTTATCAGTTTCCATTATGTCGTATTCGCCGTTCTGCTTTACTTTAACGATTCTTCACTTTTCCAGACACTAGGCACCCTCGTGTAGGCATCCTTTTTCCTACAAATACAGTGAGTACCAGCAGTCTCCTTTTCCCTTCCAAGAAACATCCAGGCCTAGAAGTCTTTATCAGTCACTCTATGTATTCAGAGGGTAGGGCAACTCGCTGCACCCTTCCTTAGGAAGCTAGACGGACTCAGCTCTTCCACAGCTCCAGGGATTCTGTTCTCTCACATTCTACATGCCATGGAAGTCTGCCTCATTGCCCTCTTTGGAGCTACACTAAGAAACACAATCTGCTTCGCCTTCCTTCTAGGGACTCTTACCCAAGGACCCCATACCTACAGGAGAAAGGAGGCTTGCATTCCTACTGGAACAAAATCACAGATTTTCCTGTTACACTGCAGGACTTTAGAATAGGCTTAGGCCTGATGGCAAACATAGAACGTTCCCAGGATGAGGGAGTTCGATACATGCAGAACACCCCGCGAAGAAAAGTTGATTCAGCAAGGGGCCAGGGTGTAGCTAAAGTCCCTTTTGACTTGTTAGAAATCAGAAGGTGTTCGGCTGCATGTTCACCGGAAAAGAACACCTGATGCCACAAACCTTGCTCTCCCATTTTAAAAGCTGTATGCGTGCTGCACTGAAGATACCTAAATAACACTGTTTTTGACTGGCCTCTAGTCACTGTGGGCAGCCCTCTGGAGAGAAATGGAGTTTTCTCTAAGGAAACACGGTGCTTCCATAGCATGGGTGGGAGCTCCTCCATTCATGCTCTAGAGCTACAGGGAAATTTGACGAGAGTCCTTGCCTCAAGCTAAAGCCTGAAAAGCCCTGCTGAAGCGAAAGCATGTAGCAGTTTCCATTAGGTCGTATTCACAGTTCTGCTTTACTTTAAGGTTTTTCACTTTTCCAGACACTAGGCAGCCTCGTGTAGGCACTCTTTTTCCTACAAATACAGTGAGTACCAGCAGTCTCCTTTGCCCTTCTAAGAAACATCCAGACCTAGAAGCCTTTCCCAGTCACTCTATGTGTTCAGCGTGTAGGGCAACTCGCTGTCCCCTTCCTTAGGAAGTTAGATGGACTCAGCTCTTCAACAGTTCCAGGGATTCTGTTCTCTCACGTCCTACAACCCATGGAAGTCTGCCTCATTGCCCTCATTGGAGCTACACTAAGAAACACAATCTGCTTCGCCTTCCTTCTAGGAACTCTTACCCAAGGATCCCATACCTACAGGAGAAAGGAGGCTTGCATTCCGACAGGAACCAATGCAAAGTTTTTCCTGTTACCCTGCAGGACTTTAGAATCGGCTTAGGCCCGAAGGGTTACATAGAGCGTTCCAAGGATGAGAGAGTTCGCTACATGCAGAACACCCTGTGAAGAAAAGTTGATTCCGCAAGGGACCATGGTGTAGCGAGAGTCTCTTTTGACTTGTTAGAAATCAGAAGGGTTTCGATAGCATGGTCACCGGAAAGGAAGACCTGATTGCACAAACCTTACTTTCCCATTTTAAAAGCTTTATCCATGCTGCACTGAAGATACCTAAATAACACTGTTTTTGACTGGCCTCTAGTTACTGTAGGCAGCCCTCTGGAAAGAAAAGCAGTTTTCTCTAAGGAAACACGGTGCTTCGATAGCCTGGGTGGGAGCTCCTCCTGTCTCGCTCTAGAGCTACAGGGAAACTTGACGTGAGTCCTTGCCTCAAGCTAAGGCCTGACAAGCCCTGCTGAAGGGAAAGCGCTTAGCAGTTTCCATTAGGTCGTACTCGCAGTTCTGCTTTACTTTAACGTTTCTTCACTTTTCTAGACACGTATCAGCCTCCTGTAGGCACACTTTTGCCTACAAATACAGTGAGTACCAGCAGGCTCCTCTGCCTTTCTAAGAAACATCCAGGCTCAGTAGTCTTTCCCAGTCAGTCTATGTATTCAGAGGGTAGGGCAACACACTGCACCCTTCCTTGGGAAAGCTAGATGTCCTCAGCGCTCCAACAGCTCCACGGATTCTGTTCTCTAAAGTCCTACATGCCATGGAAGTCTGCCTCATTGCCCTCATTGGAGCTACACTAAGAAACACAATCTGCTTCGCCCTCCTCTAGGAACTCTTACCCAAGGACCCCATACCTATAGGAGAAAGGAGCCTTGCATTCCTAGTGGAACCAAAGCATAGTTTTTCCTGTTACACTGCAGGAATTTAGAATTGGCTTAAGCCCGATAGCATACATAGAACGTTCCAAGGACGAGGGAGTTCGATACATGAAGAACACCCTGTGAAGAAAACTTGTTTCAGCAAGGGACCAGGGTGTAGCTAGGGTCCTTTTGACTTGTGAGAAATCAGAACGTGTTCGGCTGCATGTTCACCAGAAAAAACACCTGATGCCACAAACCTTGCTCTCCCATTTTAAAAGCTCTATGCGTGCTGCACTGAAGATACCTAAATAACACTGTTTTTGACTGGCCTCTAGTCACTGTGGGCAGCCCTCTGGAGAGAAATGGAGTTTTCTCTAAGGAAACACGGTGCTTCCATAGCATGTGTGGGAGCTCCTCCATTCATGCTCTAGAGCTACAGGGAAATTTGACGTGAGTCCGAGCCTCAAGCTAAGGCCTGAAAAGCCCTGGTGAAGCGAAAGCGTGTAGCAGTTTCCATTAGGTCGTATTGGCAGTTCTGCTTTTCTTTAACGTTTCTTCACTTTTCCAGACACTAGGCACCCTCGTGTAGGCACTCTTTTCCCTACAAATACAGTGAGTACCAGCAGGCTCCTCTGCCTTTCTAAGAAACATCCAGGCTCAGTAGTCTTTCCCAGTCAGTCTATGTATTCAGAGGGTAGGGCAACACACTGCACCCTTCCTTTGAAAAGCTAGATGTCCTCAGTGCTCCAACAGCTCCACGAATTCTGTTCTCTCACGTCCTACATGCCATGGAAGTCTGCCTCATTGCCCTCATTGGAGCTACACTAAGAAACACAATCTGCTTCGCCTTCCTCTAGGAACTCTTACCCTAGGACCCCATACCTACCGGAGAAAGGAGACTTGCATTCCTAGTGGAACCAAAGCACAGTTTTTCCTGTTACACTGCAGGACTTTAGAATAGGCATAGGCTCGATAGCATACATACAACGTTCCAAGGACGAGGGAGTTCGATACATGCAGAACACCCTGTGAAGAAAACTTGTTTCAGACGGGACCAGGGTGTAGCTAGAGTCCTTTTGACTTGTGAGAAATCAGAACGTGTTCGGCTGCATGTTCACCGGAAAAGAACACCTGATGCCACAAACCTTGCTCTCCCATTTTAAAAGCTGTATGCGTGCTGCACTGAAGATACCTAAATAACACTGTTTTTGACTGGCCTCTAGTCACTGTGGGCAGCCCTCTGGAGAGAAATGGAGTTTTCTCTAAGGAAACACGGTGCTTCCATAGCATGGGTGGGAGCTCCTCCATTCATGCTCTAGAGCTACAGGGAAATTTGACGAGAGTCCTTGCCTCAAGCTAAAGCCTGAAAAGCCCTGCTGAAGCGAAAGCATGTAGCAGTTTCCATTAGGTCGTATTCGCAGTTCTGCTTTACTTTAAGGTTTTTCACTTTTCCAGACACTAGGCAGCCTCGTGTAGGCACTCTTTTTCCTACAAATACAGTGAGTACCAGCAGTCTCCTTTGCCCTTCTAAGAAACATCCAGACCTAGAAGCCTTTCCCAGTCACTCTATGTGTTCAGCGTGTAGGGCAACTCGCTGTCCCCTTCCTTAGGAAGTTAGATGGACTCAGCTCTTCAACAGTTCCAGGGATTCTGTTCTCTCACGTCCTACAACCCATGGAAGTCTGCCTCATTGCCCTCATTGGAGCTACACTAAGAAACACAATCTGCTTCGCCTTCCTTCTAGGAACTCTTACCCAAGGATCCCATACCTACAGGAGAAAGGAGGCTTGCATTCCGACAGGAACCAATGCAAAGTTTTTCCTGTTACCCTGCAGGACTTTAGAATCGGCTTAGGCCCGAAGGGTTACATAGAGCGTTCCAAGGATGAGAGAGTTCGCTACATGCAGAACACCCTGTGAAGAAAAGTTGATTCCGCAAGGGACCATGGTGTAGCGAGAGTCTCTTTTGACTTGTTAGAAATCAGAAGGGTTTCGATAGCATGGTCACCGGAAAGGAAGACCTGATTGCACAAACCTTACTTTCCCATTTTAAAAGCTTTATCCATGCTGCACTGAAGATACCTAAATAACACTGTTTTTGACTGGCCTCTAGTTACTGTAGGCAGCCCTCTGGAAAGAAAAGCAGTTTTCTCTAAGGAAACACGGTGCTTCGATAGCCTGGGTGGGAGCTCCTCCTGTCTCGCTCTAGAGCTACAGGGAAACTTGACGTGAGTCCTTGCCTCAAGCTAAGGCCTGACAAGCCCTGCTGAAGGGAAAGCGCTTAGCAGTTTCCATTAGGTCGTACTCGCAGTTCTGCTTTACTTTAACGTTTCTTCACTTTTCTAGACACGTATCAGCCTCCTGTAGGCACACTTTTGCCTACAAATACAGTGAGTACCAGCAGGCTCCTCTGCCTTTCTAAGAAACATCCAGGCTCAGTAGTCTTTCCCAGTCAGTCTATGTATTCAGAGGGTAGGGCAACACACTGCACCCTTCCTTGGGAAAGCTAGATGTCCTCAGCGCTCCAACAGCTCCACGGATTCTGTTCTCTAAAGTCCTACATGCCATGGAAGTCTGCCTCATTGCCCTCATTGGAGCTACACTAAGAAACACAATCTGCTTCGCCCTCCTCTAGGAACTCTTACCCAAGGACCCCATACCTATAGGAGAAAGGAGCCTTGCATTCCTAGTGGAACCAAAGCATAGTTTTTCCTGTTACACTGCAGGAATTTAGAATTGGCTTAAGCCCGATAGCATACATAGAACGTTCCAAGGATGAGGGAGTTCGATACATGAAGAACACCCTGTGAAGAAAACTTGTTTCAGCAAGGGACCAGGGTGTAGCTAGGGTCCTTTTGACTTGTGAGAAATCAGAACGTGTTCGGCTGCATGTTCACCAGAAAAAACACCTGATGCCACAAACCTTGCTCTCCCATTTTAAAAGCTCTATGCGTGCTGCACTGAAGATACCTAAATAACACTGTTTTTGACTGGCCTCTAGTCACTGTGGGCAGCCCTCTGGAGAGAAATGGAGTTTTCTCTAAGGAAACACGGTGCTTCCATAGCATGTGTGGGAGCTCCTCCATTCATGCTCTAGAGCTACAGGGAAATTTGACGTGAGTCCTTGCCTCAAGCTAAAGCCTGAAAAGCCCTGGTGAAGCGAAAGCGTGTAGCAGTTTCCATTAGGTCGTACTCGCAGTTCTGCTTTTCTTTAACGTTTCTTCACTTTTCCAGACACTAGGCACCCTCGTGTAGGCACTCTTTACCCTACAAATACAGCGAGTACCAGCAGGCTCCTCTGCCTTTCTAAGAAACATCCAGGCTCAGTAGTCTTTCCCAGTCAGTCTATGTATTCAGAGGGTAGGGCAACACACTGCACCCTTCCTTGAGAAAGCTAGATGTCCTCAGCGCTCCAACAGCTCCACGGATTCTGTTCTCTAAAGTCCTACATGCCATGGAAGTCTGCCTCATTGCCCTCATTGGAGCTACACTAAGAAACACAATCTGCTTCGCCCTCCTCTAGGAACTCTTACCCAAGGACCCCATACCTATAGGAGAAAGGAGCCTTGCATTCCTAGTGGAACCAAAGCATAGTTTTTCCTGTTACACTGCAGGAATTTAGAATTGGCTTAAGCCCGATAGCATACATAGAACGTTCCAAGGACGAGGGAGTTCGATACATGAAGAACACCCTGTGAAGAAAACTTGTTTCAGCAAGGGACCAGGGTGTAGCTAGGGTCCTTTTGACTTGTGAGAAATCAGAACGTGTTCGGCTGCATGTTCACCAGAAAAAACACCTGATGCCACAAACCTTTCTCTCCCATTTTAAAAGCTCTATCCGTGCTGCACTGAAGATACCTAAATAACACTGTTTTTGACTGGCCTCTAGTGACTGTGGGCAGCCCTCTGGAGAGAAATGGAGTTTTCTCTAAGGAAACACGGTGCTTCCATAGCATGTGTGGGAGCTCCTCCATTCATGCTCTAGAGCTACAGGGAAATTTGACGTGAGTCCTTGCCTCAAGCTAAGGCCTGAAAAGCCCTGGTGAAGCGAAAGCGTGTAGCAGTTTCCATTAGGTCGTACTCGCAGTTCTGCTTTTCTTTAACGTTTCTTCACTTTTCCAGACACTAGGCACCCTCGTGTAGGCACTCTTTTCCCTACAAATACAGTGAGTACCAGCAGGCTCCTCTGCCTTTCTAAGAAACATCCAGGCTCAGTAGTCTTTCCCAGTCAGTCTATGTATTCAGAGGGTAGGGCAACACACTGCACCCTTCCTTTGAAAAGCTAGATGTCCTCAGTGCTCCAACAGCTCCACGAATTCTGTTCTCTCACGTCCTACATGCCATGGAAGTCTGCCTCATTGCCCTCATTGGAGCTACACTAAGAAACACAATCTGCTTCGCCTTCCTCTAGGAACTCTTACCCTAGGACCCCATACCTACCGGAGAAAGGAGACTTGCATTCCTAGTGGAACCAAAGCACAGTTTTTCCTGTTACACTGCAGGACTTTAGAATAGGCATAGACTCGATAGCATACATAGAACGTTCCAAGGACGAGGGAGTTCGATACATGCAGAACACCCTGTGAAGAAAACTTGTTTCAGACGGGACCAGGGTGTAGCTAGAGTCCTTTTGACTTGTGAGAAATCAGAACGTGTTCGGCTGCATGTTCACCATAAAAGAACACCTGATGGCACAAACCTTGCTTTCCCATTTTAAAAGCTCTATCCATGCTGCACTGAAGATACCTACATAACACTGTTTTTGACTGGCCTCTAGTCACTGTGGGCAGCCCTCTGGAAAGAAAAGGAGTTTTCTCTAAGGAAACACGGTGCTTCCATAGCATGGGTGGGAGCTCCTCCTGTCATGCTCTAGAGCTACAGGGAAACTTGACGTGAGTCCTTGCCTCAAGCTAAAGCCTGAAAAGCCCTGCTGAAGCGAAAGCGCTTATCAGTTTCCATTATGTCGTATTCGCCGTTCTGCTTTACTTTAACGATTCTTCACTTTTCCAGACACTAGGCACCCTCGTGTAGGCATCCTTTTTCCTACAAATACAGTGAGTACCAGCAGTCTCCTTTTCCCTTCCAAGAAACATCCAGGCCTAGAAGTCTTTATCAGTCACTCTATGTATTCAGAGGGTAGGGCAACTCGCTGCACCCTTCCTTAGGAAGCTAGACGGACTCAGCTCTTCCACAGCTCCAGGGATTCTGTTCTCTCACATTCTACATGCCATGGAAGTCTGCCTCATTGCCCTCTTTGGAGCTACACTAAGAAACACAATCTGCTTCGCCTTCCTTCTAGGGACTCTTACCCAAGGACCCCATACCTACAGGAGAAAGGAGGCTTGCATTCCTACTGGAACAAAATCACAGATTTTCCTGTTACACTGCAGGACTTTAGAATAGGCTTAGGCCTGATGGCAAACATAGAACGTTCCCAGGATGAGGGAGTTCGATACATGCAGAACACCCCGCGAAGAAAAGTTGATTCAGCAAGGGGCCAGGGTGTAGCTAAAGTCCCTTTTGACTTGTTAGAAATCAGAAGGTGTTCGGCTGCATGTTCACCGGAAAAGAACACCTGATGCCACAAACCTTGCTCTCCCATTTTAAAAGCTGTATGCGTGCTGCACTGAAGATACCTAAATAACACTGTTTTTGACTGGCCTCTAGTCACTGTGGGCAGCCCTCTGGAGAGAAATGGAGTTTTCTCTAAGGAAACACGGTGCTTCCATAGCATGTGTGGGAGCTCCTCCATTCATGCTCTACAGCTACAGGGAAATTTGACCAGAGTCCTTGCCTCAAGCTAAAGCCTGAAAAGCCCTGCTGAAGCGAAAGCATGTAGCAGTTTCCATTAGGTCGTATTCGCAGTTCTGCTTTACTTTAAGGTTTTTCACTTTTCCAGACACTAGGCAGCCTCGTGTAGGCACTCTTTTTCCTACAAATACAGTGAGTACCAGCAGTCTCCTTTGCCCTTCTAAGAAACATCCAGACCTAGAAGCCTTTCCCAGTCACTCTATGTGTTCAGAGTGTAGGGCAACTCGCTGTCCCCTTCCTTAGGAAGTTAGATGGACTCAGCTCTTCAACAGTTCCAGGGATTCTGTTCTCTCACGTCCTACAACCCATGGAAGTCTGCCTCATTGCCCTCATTGGAGCTACACTAAGAAACACAATCTGCTTCGCCTTCCTTCTAGGAACTCTTACCCAAGGATCCCATACCTACAGGAGAAAGGAGGCTTGCATTCCTACAGGAACCAATGCAAAGTTTTTCCTGTTACCCTGCAGGACTTTAGAATCGGCTTAGGCCCGAAGGGTTACATAGAGCGTTCCAAGGATGAGAGAGTTCGCTACATGCAGAACACCCTGTGAAGAAAAGTTGATTCCGCAAGGGACCATGGTGTAGCGAGAGTCTCTTTTGACTTGTTAGAAATCAGAAGGGTTTCGATAGCATGGTCACCGGAAAGGAAGACCTGATTGCACAAACCTTACTTTCCCATTTTAAAAGCTTTATCCATGCTGCACTGAAGATACCTAAATAACACTGATTTTGACTGGCCTCTAGTTACTGTAGGCAGCCCTCTGGAAAGAAAAGCAGTTTTCTCTAAGGAAACACGGTGCTTCGATAGCCTGGGTGGGAGCTCCTCCTGTCTCGCTCTAGAGCTACAGGGAAACTTGACGTGAGTCCTTGCCTCAAGCTAAGGCCTGACAAGCCCTGCTGAAGGGAAAGCGCTTAGCAGTTTCCATTAGGTCGTACTCGCAGTTCTGCTTTACTTTAACGTTTCTTCACTTTTCTAGACACGTATCAGCCTCCTGTAGGCACACTTTTGCCTACAAATACAGTGATTACCAGCAGGCTCCTCTGCCTTTCTAAGAAACATCCAGGCTCAGTAGTCTTTCCCAGTCAGTCTATGTATTCAGAGGGTAGGGCAACACACTGCACCCTTCCTTGGGAAAGCTAGATGTCCTCAGCGCTCCAACAGCTCCACGGATTCTGTTCTCTAAAGTCCTACATGCCATGGAAGTCTGCCTCATTGCCCTCATTGGAGCTACACTAAGAAACACAATCTGCTTCGCCCTCCTCTAGGAACTCTTACCCAAGGACCCCATACCTATAGGAGAAAGGAGCCTTGCATTCCTAGTGGAACCAAAGCATAGTTTTTCCTGTTACACTGCAGGAATTTAGAATTGGCTTAAGCCCGATAGCATACATAGAACGTTCCAAGGATGAGGGAGTTCGATACATGAAGAACACCCTGTGAAGAAAACTTGTTTCAGCAAGGGACCAGGGTGTAGCTAGGGTCCTTTTGACTTGTGAGAAATCAGAACGTGTTCGGCTGCATGTTCACCAGAAAAAACACCTGATGCCACAAACCTTGCTCTCCCATTTTAAAAGCTCTATGCGTGCTGCACTGAAGATACCTAAATAACACTGTTTTTGACTGGCCTCTAGTGACTGTGGGCAGCCCTCTGGAGAGAAATGGAGTTTTCTCTAAGGAAACACGGTGCTTCCATAGCATGTGTGGGAGCTCCTCCATTCATGCTCTAGAGCTACAGGGAAATTTGACGTGAGTCCTTGCCTCAAGCTAAAGCCTGAAAAGCCCTGGTGAAGCGAAAGCGTGTAGCAGTTTCCATTAGGTCGTACTCGCAGTTCTGCTTTTCTTTAACGTTTCTTCACTTTTCCAGACACTAGGCACCCTCGTGTAGGCACTCTTTTCCCTACAAATACAGCGAGTACCAGCAGGCTCCTCTGCCTTTCTAAGAAACATCCAGGCTCAGTAGTCTTTCCCAGTCAGTCTATGTATTCAGAGGGTAGGGCAACACACTGCACCCTTCCTTGAGAAAGCTAGATGTCCTCAGCGCTCCAACAGCTCCACGGATTCTGTTCTCTAAAGTCCTACATGCCCTGGAAGTCTGCCTCATTGCCCTCATTGGAGCTACACTAAGAAACACAATCTGCTTCGCCCTCCTCTAGGAACTCTTACCCAAGGACCCCATACCTACCGGAGAAAGGAGCCTTGCATTCCTAGTGGAACCAAAGCATAGTTTTTCCTGTTACACTGCAGGAATTTAGAATTGGCTTAAGCCCGATTGCATACATAGAACGTTCCAAGGATGAGGGAGTTCGATACATGAAGAACACCCTGTGAAGAAAACTTGTTTCAGCAAGGGACCAGGGTGTAGCTAGGGTCCTTTTGACTTGTGAGAAATCAGAACGTGTTCGGCTGCATGTTCACCAGAAAAAACACCTGATGCCACAAACCTTGCTCTCCCATTTTAAAAGCTCTATGCGTGCTGCACTGAAGATACCTAAATAACACTGTTTTTGACTGGCCTCTAGTGACTGTGGGCAGCCCTCTGGAGAGAAATGGAGTTTTCTCTAAGGAAACATGGTGCTTCCATAGCATGTGTGGGAGCTCCTCCATTCATGCTCTAGAGCTACAGGGAAATTTGACGTGAGTCCTTGCCTCAAGCTAAAGCCTGAAAAGCCCTGGTGAAGCGAAAGCGTGTAGCAGTTTCCATTAGGTCGTACTCGCAGTTCTGCTTTTCTTTAACGTTTCTTCACTTTTCCAGACACTAGGCACCCTCGTGTAGGCACTCTTTTCCCTACAAATACAGCGAGTACCAGCAGGCTCCTCTGCCTTTCTAAGAAACATCCAGGCTCAGTAGTCTTTCCCAGTCAGTCTATGTATTCAGAGGGTAGGGCAACACACTGCACCCTTCCTTTGAAAAGCTAGATGTCCTCAGTGCTCCAACAGCTCCACGAATTCTGTTCTCTCACGTCCTACATGCCATGGAAGTCTGCCTCATTGCCCTCATTGGAGCTACACTAAGAAACACAATCTGCTTCGCCTTCCTCTAGGAACTCTTACCCTAGGACCCCATACCTACCGGAGAAAGGAGACTTGCATTCCTAGTGGAACCAAAGCACAGTTTTTCCTGTTACACTGCAGGACTTTAGAATAGGCATAGGCTCGATAGCATACATACAACGTTCCAAGGACGAGGGAGTTCGATACATGCAGAACACCCTGTGAAGAAAACTTGTTTCAGACGGGACCAGGGTGTAGCTAGAGTCCTTTTGACTTGTGAGAAATCAGAACGTGTTCGGCTGCATGTTCACCATAAAAGAACACCTGATGGCACAAACCTTGCTTTCCCATTTTAAAAGCTCTATCCATGCTGCACTGAAGATACCTACATAACACTGTTTTTGACTGGCCTCTAGTCACTGTGGGCAGCCCTCTGGAAAGAAAAGGAGTTTTCTCTAAGGAAACACGGTGCTTCCATAGCATGGGTGGGAGCTCCTCCTGTCATGCTCTAGAGCTACAGGGAAACTTGACGTGAGTCCTTGCCTCAAGCTAAAGCCTGAAAAGCCCTGCTGAAGCGAAAGCGCTTATCAGTTTCCATTATGTCGTATTCGCCGTTCTGCTTTACTTTAACGATTCTTCACTTTTCCAGACACTAGGCACCCTCGTGTAGGCATCCTTTTTCCTACAAATACAGTGAGTACCAGCAGTCTCCTTTTCCCTTCCAAGAAACATCCAGGCCTAGAAGTCTTTATCAGTCACTCTATGTATTCAGAGGGTAGGGCAACTCGCTGCACCCTTCCTTAGGAAGCTAGACGGACTCAGCTCTTCCACAGCTCCAGGGATTCTGTTCTCTCACATTCTACATGCCATGGAAGTCTGCCTCATTGCCCTCTTTGGAGCTACACTAAGAAACACAATCTGCTTCGCCTTCCTTCTAGGGACTCTTACCCAAGGACCCCATACCTACAGGAGAAAGGAGGCTTGCATTCCTACTGGAACAAAATCACAGATTTTCCTGTTACACTGCAGGACTTTAGAATAGGCTTAGGCCTGATGGCAAACATAGAACGTTCCCAGGATGAGGGAGTTCGATACATGCAGAACACCCCGCGAAGAAAAGTTGATTCAGCAAGGGGCCAGGGTGTAGCTAAAGTCCCTTTTGACTTGTTAGAAATCAGAAGGTGTTCGGCTGCATGTTCACCGGAAAAGAACACCTGATGCCACAAACCTTGCTCTCCCATTTTAAAAGCTGTATGCGTGCTGCACTGAAGATACCTAAATAACACTGTTTTTGACTGGCCTCTAGTCACTGTGGGCAGCCCTCTGGAGAGAAATGGAGTTTTCTCTAAGGAAACACGGTGCTTCCATAGCATGTGTGGGAGCTCCTCCATTCATGCTCTAGAGCTACAGGGAAATTTGACCAGAGTCCTTGCCTCAAGCTAAAGCCTGAAAAGCCCTGCTGAAGCGAAAGCATGTAGCAGTTTCCATTAGGTCGTATTCGCAGTTCTGCTTTACTTTAAGGTTTTTCACTTTTCCAGACACTAGGCAGCCTCGTGTAGGCACTCTTTTTCCTACAAATACAGTGAGTACCAGCAGTCTCCTTTGCCCTTCTAAGAAACATCCAGACCTAGAAGCCTTTCCCAGTCACTCTATGTGTTCAGCGTGTAGGGCAACTCGCTGTCCCCTTCCTTAGGAAGTTAGATGGACTCAGCTCTTCAACAGTCCCAGGGATTCTGTTCTCTCACGTCCTACAACCCATGGAAGTCTGCCTCATTGCCCTCATTGGAGCTACACTAAGAAACACAATCTGCTTCGCCTTCCTTCTAGGAACTCTTACCCAAGGATCCCATACCTACAGGAGAAAGGAGGCTTGCATTCCGACAGGAACCAATGCAAAGTTTTTCCTGTTACCCTGCAGGACTTTAGAATCGGCTTAGGCCCGAAGGGTTACATAGAGCGTTCCAAGGATGAGAGAGTTCGCTACATGCAGAACACCCTGTGAAGAAAAGTTGATTCCGCAAGGGACCATGGTGTAGCGAGAGTCTCTTTTGACTTGTTAGAAATCAGAAGGGTTTCGATAGCATGGTCACCGGAAAGGAAGACCTGATTGCACAAACCTTACTTTCCCATTTTAAAAGCTTTATCCATGCTGCACTGAAGATACCTAAATAACACTGATTTTGACTGGCCTCTAGTTACTGTAGGCAGCCCTCTGGAAAGAAAAGCAGTTTTCTCTAAGGAAACACGGTGCTTCGATAGCCTGGGTGGGAGCTCCTCCTGTCTCGCTCTAGAGCTACAGGGAAACTTGACGTGAGTCCTTGCCTCAAGCTAAGGCCTGACAAGCCCTGTTGAAGGGAAAGCGCTTAGCAGTTTCCATTAGGTCGTACTCGCAGTTCTGCTTTACTTTAACGTTTCTTCACTTTTCTAGACACGTATCAGCCTCCTGTAGGCACACTTTTGCCTACAAATACAGTGAGTACCAGCAGGCTCCTCTGCCTTTCTAAGAAACATCCAGGCTCAGTAGTCTTTCCCAGTCAGTCTATGTATTCAGAGGGTAGGGCAACACACTGCACCCTTCCTTGAGAAAGCTAGATGTCCTCAGCGCTCCAACAGCTCCACGGATTCTGTTCTCTAAAGTCCTACATGCCATGGAAGTCTGCCTCATTGCCCTCATTGGAGCTACACTAAGAAACACAATCTGCTTCGCCCTCCTCTAGGAACTCTTACCCAAGGACCCCATACCTATAGGAGAAAGGAGCCTTGCATTCCTAGTGGAACCAAAGCATAGTTTTTCCTGTTACACTGCAGGAATTTAGAATTGGCTTAAGCCCGATAGCATACATAGAACGTTCCAAGGATGAGGGAGTTCGATACATGAAGAACACCCTGTGAAGAAAACTTGTTTCAGCAAGGGACCAGGGTGTAGCTAGGGTCCTTTTGACTTGTGAGAAATCAGAACGTGTTCGGCTGCATGTTCACCAGAAAAAACACCTGATGCCACAAACCTTGCTCTCCCATTTTAAAAGCTCTATGCGTGCTGCACTGAAGATACCTAAATAACACTGTTTTTGACTGGCCTCTAGTGACTGTGGGCAGCCCTCTGGAGAGAAATGGAGTTTTCTCTAAGGAAACACGGTGCTTCCATAGCATGTGTGGGAGCTCCTCCATTCATGCTCTAGAGCTACAGGGAAATTTGACGTGAGTCCTTGCCTCAAGCTAAAGCCTGAAAAGCCCTGGTGAAGCGAAAGCGTGTAGCAGTTTCCATTAGGTCGTACTCGCAGTTCTGCTTTTCTTTAACGTTTCTTCACTTTTCCAGACACTAGGCACCCTCGTGTAGGCACTCTTTTCCCTACAAATACAGTGAGTACCAGCAGGCTCCTCTGCCTTTCTAAGAAACATCCAGGCTCAGTAGTCTTTCCCAGTCAGTCTATGTATTCAGAGGGTAGGGCAACACACTGCACCCTTCCTTTGAAAAGCTAGATGTCCTCAGTGCTCCAACAGCTCCACGAATTCTGTTCTCTCACGTCCTACATGCCATGGAAGTCTGCCTCATTGCCCTCATTGGAGCTACACTAAGAAACACAATCTGCCTCGCCTTCCTCTAGGAACTCTTACCCTAGGACCCCATACCTACCGGAGAAAGGAGACTTGCATTCCTAGTGGAACCAAAGCACAGTTTTTCCTGTTACACTGCAGGACTTTAGAATAGGCATAGGCTCGATAGCATACATAGAACGTTCCAAGGACGAGGGAGTTCGATACATGCAGAACACCCTGTGAAGAAAACTTGTTTCAGACGGGACCAGGGTGTAGCTAGAGTCCTTTTGACTTGTGAGAAATCAGAACGTGTTCGGCTGCATGTTCACCAGAAAAAACACCTGATGCCACAAACCTTGCTGTCCCATTTTAAAAGCTCTATGCGTGCTGCACTGAAGATACCTAAATAACACTGTTTTTGACTGGCCTCTAGTGACTGTGGGCAGCCCTCTGGAGAGAAATGGAGTTTTCTCTAAGGAAACACGGTGCTTCCATAGCATGTGTGGGAGCTCCTCCATTCATGCTCTAGAGCTACAGGGAAATTTGACGTGAGTCCTTGCCTCAAGCTAAGGCCTGACTAGCCCTGGTGAAGCGAAAGCGTGTAGCAGTTTCCATTAGGTCGTACTCGCAGTTCTGCTTTTCTTTAACGTTTCTTCACTTTTCCAGACACTAGGCACCCTCGTGTAGGCACTCTTTTCCCTACAAATACAGTGAGTACCAGCAGGCTCCTCTGCCTTTCTAAGAAACATCCAGGCTCAGTAGTCTTTCCCAGTCAGTCTATGTATTCAGAGGGTAGGGCAACACACTGCACCCTTCCTTTGAAAAGCTAGATGTCCTCAGTGCTCCAACAGCTCCACGAATTCTGTTCTCTCACGTCCTACATGCCATGGAAGTCTGCCTCATTGCCCTCATTGGAGCTACACTAAGAAACACAATCTGCTTCGCCTTCCTCTAGGAACTCTTACCCTAGGACCCCATACCTACCGGAGAAAGGAGACTTGCATTCCTAGTGGAACCAAAGCACAGTTTTTCCTGTTACACTGCAGGACTTTAGAATAGGCATAGGCTCGATAGCATACATAGAACGTTCCAAGGACGAGGGAGTTCGATACATGCAGAACACCCTGTGAAGAAAACTTGTTTCAGACGGGACCAGGGTGTAGCTAGAGTCCTTTTGACTTGTGAGAAATCAGAACGTGTTCGGCTGCATGTTCACCATAAAAGAACACCTGATGGCACAAACCTTGCTTTCCCATTTTAAAAGCTCTATCCATGCTGCACTGAAGATACCTACATAACACTGTTTTTGACTGGCCTCTAGTCACTGTGGGCAGCCCTCTGGAAAGAAAAGGAGTTTTCTCTAAGGAAACACGGTGCTTCCATAGCATGGGTGGGAGCTCCTCCTGTCATGCTCTAGAGCTACAGGGAAACTTGACGTGAGTCCTTGCCTCAAGCTAAAGCCTGAAAAGCCCTGCTGAAGCGAAAGCACTTATCAGTTTCCATTATGTCGTATTCGCCGTTCTGCTTTACTTTAACGATTCTTCACTTTTCCAGACACTAGGCACCCTCGTGTAGGCATCCTTTTTCCTACAAATACAGTGAGTACCAGCAGTCTCCTTTTCCCTTCCAAGAAACATCCAGGCCTAGAAGTCTTTATCAGTCACTCTATGTATTCAGAGGGTAGGGCAACTCGCTGCACCCTTCCTTAGGAAGCTAGACGGACTCAGCTCTTCCACAGCTCCAGGGATTCTGTTCTCTCACATTCTACATGCCATGGAAGTCTGCCTCATTGCCCTCTTTGGAGCTACACTAAGAAACACAATCTGCTTCGCCTTCCTTCTAGGGACTCTTACCCAAGGACCCCATACCTACAGGAGAAAGGAGGCTTGCATTCCTACTGGAACAAAATCACAGATTTTCCTGTTACACTGCAGGACTTTAGAATAGGCTTAGGCCTGATGGCAAACATAGAACGTTCCCAGGATGAGGGAGTTCGATACATGCAGAACACCCCGCGAAGAAAAGTTGATTCAGCAAGGGGCCAGGGTGTAGCTAAAGTCCCTTTTGACTTGTTAGAAATCAGAAGGTGTTCGGCTGCATGTTCACCGGAAAAGAACACCTGATGCCACAAACCTTGCTCTCCCATTTTAAAAGCTGTATGCGTGCTGCACTGAAGATACCTAAATAACACTGTTTTTGACTGGCCTCTAGTCACTGTGGGCAGCCCTCTGGAGAGAAATGGAGTTTTCTCTAAGGAAACACGGTGCTTCCATAGCATGTGTGGGAGCTCCTCCATTCATGCTCTAGAGCTACAGGGAAATTTGACCAGAGTCCTTGCCTCAAGCTAAAGCCTGAAAAGCCCTGCTGAAGCGAAAGCATGTAGCAGTTTCCATTAGGTCGTATTCGCAGTTCTGCTTTACTTTAAGGTTTTTCACTTTTCCAGACACTAGGCAGCCTCGTGTAGGCACTCTTTTTCCTACAAATACAGTGAGTACCAGCAGTCTCCTTTGCCCTTCTAAGAAACATCCAGACCTAGAAGCCTTTCCCAGTCACTCTATGTGTTCAGCGTGTAGGGCAACTCGCTGTCCCCTTCCTTAGGAAGTTAGATGGACTCAGCTCTTCAACAGTCCCAGGGATTCTGTTCTCTCACGTCCTACAACCCATGGAAGTCTGCCTCATTGCCCTCATTGGAGCTACACTAAGAAACACAATCTGCTTCGCCTTCCTTCTAGGAACTCTTACCCAAGGATCCCATACCTACAGGAGAAAGGAGGCTTGCATTCCGACAGGAACCAATGCAAAGTTTTTCCTGTTACCCTGCAGGACTTTAGAATCGGCTTAGGCCCGAAGGGTTACATAGAGCGTTCCAAGGATGAGAGAGTTCGCTACATGCAGAACACCCTGTGAAGAAAAGTTGATTCCGCAAGGGACCATGGTGTAGCGAGAGTCTCTTTTGACTTGTTAGAAATCAGAAGGGTTTCGATAGCATGGTCACCGGAAAGGAAGACCTGATTGCACAAACCTTACTTTCCCATTTTAAAAGCTTTATCCATGCTGCACTGAAGATACCTAAATAACACTGATTTTGACTGGCCTCTAGTTACTGTAGGCAGCCCTCTGGAAAGAAAAGCAGTTTTCTCTAAGGAAACACGGTGCTTCGATAGCCTGGGTGGGAGCTCCTCCTGTCTCGCTCTAGAGCTACAGGGAAACTTGACGTGAGTCCTTGCCTCAAGCTAAGGCCTGACAAGCCCTGTTGAAGGGAAAGCGCTTAGCAGTTTCCATTAGGTCGTACTCGCAGTTCTGCTTTACTTTAACGTTTCTTCACTTTTCTAGACACGTATCAGCCTCCTGTAGGCACACTTTTGCCTACAAATACAGTGAGTACCAGCAGGCTCCTCTGCCTTTCTAAGAAACATCCAGGCTCAGTAGTCTTTCCCAGTCAGTCTATGTATTCAGAGGGTAGGGCAACACACTGCACCCTTCCTTGAGAAAGCTAGATGTCCTCAGCGCTCCAACAGCTCCACGGATTCTGTTCTCTAAAGTCCTACATGCCATGGAAGTCTGCCTCATTGCCCTCATTGGAGCTACACTAAGAAACACAATCTGCTTCGCCCTCCTCTAGGAACTCTTACCCAAGGACCCCATACCTATAGGAGAAAGGAGCCTTGCATTCCTAGTGGAACCAAAGCATAGTTTTTCCTGTTACACTGCAGGAAGTTAGAATTGGCTTAAGCCCGATAGCATACATAGAACGTTCCAAGGATGAGGGAGTTCGATACATGAAGAACACCCTGTGAAGAAAACTTGTTTCAGCAAGGGACCAGGGTGTAGCTAGGGTCCTTTTGACTTGTGAGAAATCAGAACGTGTTCGGCTGCATGTTCACCAGAAAAAACACCTGATGCCACAAACCTTGCTCTCCCATTTTAAAAGCTCTATGCGTGCTGCACTGAAGATACCTAAATAACACTGTTTTTGACTGGCCTCTAGTGACTGTGGGCAGCCCTCTGGAGAGAAATGGAGTTTTCTCTAAGGAAACACGGTGCTTCCATAGCATGTGTGGGAGCTCCTCCATTCATGCTCTAGAGCTACAGGGAAATTTGACGTGAGTCCTTGCCTCAAGCTAAAGCCTGAAAAGCCCTGGTGAAGCGAAAGCGTGTAGCAGTTTCCATTAGGTCGTACTCGCAGTTCTGCTTTTCTTTAACGTTTCTTCACTTTTCCAGACACTAGGCACCCTCGTGTAGGCACTCTTTTCCCTACAAATACAGTGAGTACCAGCAGGCTCCTCTGCCTTTCTAAGAAACATCCAGGCTCAGTAGTCTTTCCCAGTCAGTCTATGTATTCAGAGGGTAGGGCAACACACTGCACCCTTCCTTTGAAAAGCTAGATGTCCTCAGTGCTCCAACAGCTCCACGAATTCTGTTCTCTCACGTCCTACATGCCATGGAAGTCTGCCTCATTGCCCTCATTGGAGCTACACTAAGAAACACAATCTGCCTCGCCTTCCTCTAGGAACTCTTACCCTAGGACCCCATACCTACCGGAGAAAGGAGACTTGCATTCCTAGTGGAACCAAAGCACAGTTTTTCCTGTTACACTGCAGGACTTTAGAATAGGCATAGGCTCGATAGCATACATAGAACGTTCCAAGGACGAGGGAGTTCGATACATGCAGAACACCCTGTGAAGAAAACTTGTTTCAGACGGGACCAGGGTGTAGCTAGAGTCCTTTTGACTTGTGAGAAATCAGAACGTGTTCGGCTGCATGTTCACCAGAAAAAACACCTGATGCCACAAACCTTGCTGTCCCATTTTAAAAGCTCTATGCGTGCTGCACTGAAGATACCTAAATAACACTGTTTTTGACTGGCCTCTAGTGACTGTGGGCAGCCCTCTGGAGAGAAATGGAGTTTTCTCTAAGGAAACACGGTGCTTCCATAGCATGTGTGGGAGCTCCTCCATTCATGCTCTAGAGCTACAGGGAAATTTGACGTGAGTCCTTGCCTCAAGCTAAGGCCTGACTAGCCCTGGTGAAGCGAAAGCGTGTAGCAGTTTCCATTAGGTCGTACTCGCAGTTCTGCTTTTCTTTAACGTTTCTTCACTTTTCCAGACACTAGGCACCCTCGTGTAGGCACTCTTTTCCCTACAAATACAGTGAGTACCAGCAGGCTCCTCTGCCTTTCTAAGAAACATCCAGGCTCAGTAGTCTTTCCCAGTCAGTCTATGTATTCAGAGGGTAGGGCAACACACTGCACCCTTCCTTTGAAAAGCTAGATGTCCTCAGTGCTCCAACAGCTCCACGAATTCTGTTCTCTCACGTCCTACATGCCATGGAAGTCTGCCTCATTGCCCTCATTGGAGCTACACTAAGAAACACAATCTGCTTCGCCTTCCTCTAGGAACTCTTACCCTAGGACCCCATACCTACCGGAGAAAGGAGACTTGCATTCCTAGTGGAACCAAAGCACAGTTTTTCCTGTTACACTGCAGGACTTTAGAATAGGCATAGGCTCGATAGCATACATAGAACGTTCCAAGGACGAGGGAGTTCGATACATGCAGAACACCCTGTGAAGAAAACTTGTTTCAGACGGGACCAGGGTGTAGCTAGAGTCCTTTTGACTTGTGAGAAATCAGAACGTGTTCGGCTGCATGTTCACCATAAAAGAACACCTGATGGCACAAACCTTGCTTTCCCATTTTAAAAGCTCTATCCATGCTGCACTGAAGATACCTACATAACACTGTTTTTGACTGGCCTCTAGTCACTGTGGGCAGCCCTCTGGAAAGAAAAGGAGTTTTCTCTAAGGAAACACGGTGCTTCCATAGCATGGGTGGGAGCTCCTCCTGTCATGCTCTAGAGCTACAGGGAAACTTGACGTGAGTCCTTGCCTCAAGCTAAAGCCTGAAAAGCCCTGCTGAAGCGAAAGCGCTTATCAGTTTCCATTATGTCGTATTCGCCGTTCTGCTTTACTTTAACGATTCTTCACTTTTCCAGACACTAGGCACCCTCGTGTAGGCATCCTTTTTCCTACAAATACAGTGAGTACCAGCAGTCTCCTTTTCCCTTCCAAGAAACATCCAGGCCTAGAAGTCTTTATCAGTCACTCTATGTATTCAGAGGGTAGGGCAACTCGCTGCACCCTTCCTTAGGAAGCTAGACGGACTCAGCTCTTCCACAGCTCCAGGGATTCTGTTCTCTCACATTCTACATGCCATGGAAGTCTGCCTCATTGCCCTCTTTGGAGCTACACTAAGAAACACAATCTGCTTCGCCTTCCTTCTAGGGACTCTTACCCAAGGACCCCATACCTACAGGAGAAAGGAGGCTTGCATTCCTACTGGAACAAAATCACAGATTTTCCTGTTACACTGCAGGACTTTAGAATAGGCTTAGGCCTGATGGCAAACATAGAACGTTCCCAGGATGAGGGAGTTCGATACATGCAGAACACCCCGCGAAGAAAAGTTGATTCAGCAAGGGGCCAGGGTGTAGCTAAAGTCCCTTTTGACTTGTTAGAAATCAGAAGGTGTTCGGCTGCATGTTCACCGGAAAAGAACACCTGATGCCACAAACCTTGCTCTCCCATTTTAAAAGCTGTATGCGTGCTGCACTGAAGATACCTAAATAACACTGTTTTTGACTGGCCTCTAGTCACTGTGGGCAGCCCTCTGGAGAGAAATGGAGTTTTCTCTAAGGAAACACGGTGCTTCCATAGCATGTGTGGGAGCTCCTCCATTCATGCTCTAGAGCTACAGGGAAATTTGACCAGAGTCCTTGCCTCAAGCTAAAGCCTGAAAAGCCCTGCTGAAGCGAAAGCATGTAGCAGTTTCCATTAGGTCGTATTCGCAGTTCTGCTTTACTTTAAGGTTTTTCACTTTTCCAGACACTAGGCAGCCTCGTGTAGGCACTCTTTTTCCTACAAATACAGTGAGTACCAGCAGTCTCCTTTGCCCTTCTAAGAAACATCCAGACCTAGAAGCCTTTCCCAGTCACTCTATGTGTTCAGCGTGTAGGGCAACTCGCTGTCCCCTTCCTTAGGAAGTTAGATGGACTCAGCTCTTCAACAGTCCCAGGGATTCTGTTCTCTCACGTCCTACAACCCATGGAAGTCTGCCTCATTGCCCTCATTGGAGCTACACTAAGAAACACAATCTGCTTCGCCTTCCTTCTAGGAACTCTTACCCAAGGATCCCATACCTACAGGAGAAAGGAGGCTTGCATTCCGACAGGAACCAATGCAAAGTTTTTCCTGTTACCCTGCAGGACTTTAGAATCGGCTTAGGCCCGAAGGGTTACATAGAGCGTTCCAAGGATGAGAGAGTTCGCTACATGCAGAACACCCTGTGAAGAAAAGTTGATTCCGCAAGGGACCATGGTGTAGCGAGAGTCTCTTTTGACTTGTTAGAAATCAGAAGGGTTTCGATAGCATGGTCACCGGAAAGGAAGACCTGATTGCACAAACCTTACTTTCCCATTTTAAAAGCTTTATCCATGCTGCACTGAAGATACCTAAATAACACTGATTTTGACTGGCCTCTAGTTACTGTAGGCAGCCCTCTGGAAAGAAAAGCAGTTTTCTCTAAGGAAACACGGTGCTTCGATAGCCTGGGTGGGAGCTCCTCCTGTCTCGCTCTAGAGCTACAGGGAAACTTGACGTGAGTCCTTGCCTCAAGCTAAGGCCTGACAAGCCCTGTTGAAGGGAAAGCGCTTAGCAGTTTCCATTAGGTCGTACTCGCAGTTCTGCTTTACTTTAACGTTTCTTCACTTTTCTAGACACGTATCAGCCTCCTGTAGGCACACTTTTGCCTACAAATACAGTGAGTACCAGCAGGCTCCTCTGCCTTTCTAAGAAACATCCAGGCTCAGTAGTCTTTCCCAGTCAGTCTATGTATTCAGAGGGTAGGGCAACACACTGCACCCTTCCTTTGAAAAGCTAGATGTCCTCAGTGCTCCAACAGCTCCACGAATTCTGTTCTCTCACGTCCTACATGCCATGGAAGTCTGCCTCATTGCCCTCATTGGAGCTACACTAAGAAACACAATCTGCCTCGCCTTCCTCTAGGAACTCTTACCCTAGGACCCCATACCTACCGGAGAAAGGAGACTTGCATTCCTAGTGGAACCAAAGCACAGTTTTTCCTGTTACACTGCAGGACTTTAGAATAGGCATAGGCTCGATAGCATACATAGAACGTTCCAAGGACGAGGGAGTTCGATACATGCAGAACACCCTGTGAAGAAAACTTGTTTCAGACGGGACCAGGGTGTAGCTAGAGTCCTTTTGACTTGTGAGAAATCAGAACGTGTTCGGCTGCATGTTCACCAGAAAAAACACCTGATGCCACAAACCTTGCTGTCCCATTTTAAAAGCTCTATGCGTGCTGCACTGAAGATACCTAAATAACACTGTTTTTGACTGGCCTCTAGTGACTGTGGGCAGCCCTCTGGAGAGAAATGGAGTTTTCTCTAAGGAAACACGGTGCTTCCATAGCATGTGTGGGAGCTCCTCCATTCATGCTCTAGAGCTACAGGGAAATTTGACGTGAGTCCTTGCCTCAAGCTAAGGCCTGACTAGCCCTGGTGAAGCGAAAGCGTGTAGCAGTTTCCATTAGGTCGTACTCGCAGTTCTGCTTTTCTTTAACGTTTCTTCACTTTTCCAGACACTAGGCACCCTCGTGTAGGCACTCTTTTCCCTACAAATACAGTGAGTACCAGCAGGCTCCTCTGCCTTTCTAAGAAACATCCAGGCTCAGTAGTCTTTCCCAGTCAGTCTATGTATTCAGAGGGTAGGGCAACACACTGCACCCTTCCTTTGAAAAGCTAGATGTCCTCAGTGCTCCAACAGCTCCACGAATTCTGTTCTCTCACGTCCTACATGCCATGGAAGTCTGCCTCATTGCCCTCATTGGAGCTACACTAAGAAACACAATCTGCTTCGCCTTCCTCTAGGAACTCTTACCCTAGGACCCCATACCTACCGGAGAAAGGAGACTTGCATTCCTAGTGGAACCAAAGCACAGTTTTTCCTGTTACACTGCAGGACTTTAGAATAGGCATAGGCTCGATAGCATACATAGAACGTTCCAAGGACGAGGGAGTTCGATACATGCAGAACACCCTGTGAAGAAAACTTGTTTCAGACGGGACCAGGGTGTAGCTAGAGTCCTTTTGACTTGTGAGAAATCAGAACGTGTTCGGCTGCATGTTCACCATAAAAGAACACCTGATGGCACAAACCTTGCTTTCCCATTTTAAAAGCTCTATCCATGCTGCACTGAAGATACCTACATAACACTGTTTTTGACTGGCCTCTAGTCACTGTGGGCAGCCCTCTGGAAAGAAAAGGAGTTTTCTCTAAGGAAACACGGTGCTTCCATAGCATGGGTGGGAGCTCCTCCTGTCATGCTCTAGAGCTACAGGGAAACTTGACGTGAGTCCTTGCCTCAAGCTAAAGCCTGAAAAGCCCTGCTGAAGCGAAAGCGCTTATCAGTTTCCATTATGTCGTATTCGCCGTTCTGCTTTACTTTAACGATTCTTCACTTTTCCAGACACTAGGCACCCTCGTGTAGGCATCCTTTTTCCTACAAATACAGTGAGTACCAGCAGTCTCCTTTTCCCTTCCAAGAAACATCCAGGCCTAGAAGTCTTTATCAGTCACTCTATGTATTCAGAGGGTAGGGCAACTCGCTGCACCCTTCCTTAGGAAGCTAGACGGACTCAGCTCTTCCACAGCTCCAGGGATTCTGTTCTCTCACATTCTACATGCCATGGAAGTCTGCCTCATTGCCCTCTTTGGAGCTACACTAAGAAACACAATCTGCTTCGCCTTCCTTCTAGGGACTCTTACCCAAGGACCCCATACCTACAGGAGAAAGGAGGCTTGCATTCCTACTGGAACAAAATCACAGATTTTCCTGTTACACTGCAGGACTTTAGAATAGGCTTAGGCCTGATGGCAAACATAGAACGTTCCCAGGATGAGGGAGTTCGATACATGCAGAACACCCCGCGAAGAAAAGTTGATTCAGCAAGGGGCCAGGGTGTAGCTAAAGTCCCTTTTGACTTGTTAGAAATCAGAAGGTGTTCGGCTGCATGTTCACCGGAAAAGAACACCTGATGCCACAAACCTTGCTCTCCCATTTTAAAAGCTGTATGCGTGCTGCACTGAAGATACCTAAATAACACTGTTTTTGACTGGCCTCTAGTCACTGTGGGCAGCCCTCTGGAGAGAAATGGAGTTTTCTCTAAGGAAACACGGTGCTTCCATAGCATGTGTGGGAGCTCCTCCATTCATGCTCTAGAGCTACAGGGAAATTTGACCAGAGTCCTTGCCTCAAGCTAAAGCCTGAAAAGCCCTGCTGAAGCGAAAGCATGTAGCAGTTTCCATTAGGTCGTATTCGCAGTTCTGCTTTACTTTAAGGTTTTTCACTTTTCCAGACACTAGGCAGCCTCGTGTAGGCACTCTTTTTCCTACAAATACAGTGAGTACCAGCAGTCTCCTTTGCCCTTCTAAGAAACATCCAGACCTAGAAGCCTTTCCCAGTCACTCTATGTGTTCAGCGTGTAGGGCAACTCGCTGTCCCCTTCCTTAGGAAGTTAGATGGACTCAGCTCTTCAACAGTCCCAGGGATTCTGTTCTCTCACGTCCTACAACCCATGGAAGTCTGCCTCATTGCCCTCATTGGAGCTACACTAAGAAACACAATCTGCTTCGCCTTCCTTCTAGGAACTCTTACCCAAGGATCCCATACCTACAGGAGAAAGGAGGCTTGCATTCCGACAGGAACCAATGCAAAGTTTTTCCTGTTACCCTGCAGGACTTTAGAATCGGCTTAGGCCCGAAGGGTTACATAGAGCGTTCCAAGGATGAGAGAGTTCGCTACATGCAGAACACCCTGTGAAGAAAAGTTGATTCCGCAAGGGACCATGGTGTAGCGAGAGTCTCTTTTGACTTGTTAGAAATCAGAAGGGTTTCGATAGCATGGTCACCGGAAAGGAAGACCTGATTGCACAAACCTTACTTTCCCATTTTAAAAGCTTTATCCATGCTGCACTGAAGATACCTAAATAACACTGATTTTGACTGGCCTCTAGTTACTGTAGGCAGCCCTCTGGAAAGAAAAGCAGTTTTCTCTAAGGAAACACGGTGCTTCGATAGCCTGGGTGGGAGCTCCTCCTGTCTCGCTCTAGAGCTACAGGGAAACTTGACGTGAGTCCTTGCCTCAAGCTAAGGCCTGACAAGCCCTGTTGAAGGGAAAGCGCTTAGCAGTTTCCATTAGGTCGTACTCGCAGTTCTGCTTTACTTTAACGTTTCTTCACTTTTCTAGACACGTATCAGCCTCCTGTAGGCACACTTTTGCCTACAAATACAGTGAGTACCAGCAGGCTCCTCTGCCTTTCTAAGAAACATCCAGGCTCAGTAGTCTTTCCCAGTCAGTCTATGTATTCAGAGGGTAGGGCAACACACTGCACCCTTCCTTGAGAAAGCTAGATGTCCTCAGCGCTCCAACAGCTCCACGGATTCTGTTCTCTAAAGTCCTACATGCCATGGAAGTCTGCCTCATTGCCCTCATTGGAGCTACACTAAGAAACACAATCTGCTTCGCCCTCCTCTAGGAACTCTTACCCAAGGACCCCATACCTATAGGAGAAAGGAGCCTTGCATTCCTAGTGGAACCAAAGCATAGTTTTTCCTGTTACACTGCAGGAAGTTAGAATTGGCTTAAGCCCGATAGCATACATAGAACGTTCCAAGGATGAGGGAGTTCGATACATGAAGAACACCCTGTGAAGAAAACTTGTTTCAGCAAGGGACCAGGGTGTAGCTAGGGTCCTTTTGACTTGTGAGAAATCAGAACGTGTTCGGCTGCATGTTCACCAGAAAAAACACCTGATGCCACAAACCTTGCTCTCCCATTTTAAAAGCTCTATGCGTGCTGCACTGAAGATACCTAAATAACACTGTTTTTGACTGGCCTCTAGTGACTGTGGGCAGCCCTCTGGAGAGAAATGGAGTTTTCTCTAAGGAAACACGGTGCTTCCATAGCATGTGTGGGAGCTCCTCCATTCATGCTCTAGAGCTACAGGGAAATTTGACGTGAGTCCTTGCCTCAAGCTAAAGCCTGAAAAGCCCTGGTGAAGCGAAAGCGTGTAGCAGTTTCCATTAGGTCGTACTCGCAGTTCTGCTTTTCTTTAACGTTTCTTCACTTTTCCAGACACTAGGCACCCTCGTGTAGGCACTCTTTTCCCTACAAATACAGTGAGTACCAGCAGGCTCCTCTGCCTTTCTAAGAAACATCCAGGCTCAGTAGTCTTTCCCAGTCAGTCTATGTATTCAGAGGGTAGGGCAACACACTGCACCCTTCCTTTGAAAAGCTAGATGTCCTCAGTGCTCCAACAGCTCCACGAATTCTGTTCTCTCACGTCCTACATGCCATGGAAGTCTGCCTCATTGCCCTCATTGGAGCTACACTAAGAAACACAATCTGCTTCGCCTTCCTCTAGGAACTCTTACCCTAGGACCCCATACCTACCGGAGAAAGGAGACTTGCATTCCTAGTGGAACCAAAGCACAGTTTTTCCTGTTACACTGCAGGACTTTAGAATAGGCATAGGCTCGATAGCATACATAGAACGTTCCAAGGACGAGGGAGTTCGATACATGCAGAACACCCTGTGAAGAAAACTTGTTTCAGACGGGACCAGGGTGTAGCTAGAGTCCTTTTGACTTGTGAGAAATCAGAACGTGTTCAGCTGCATGTTCACCAGAAAAAACACCTGATGCCACAAACCTTGCTCTCCCATTTTAAAAGCTCTATGCGTGCTGCACTGAAGATACCTAAATAACACTGTTTTTGACTGGCCTCTAGTGACTGTGGGCAGCCCTCTGGAGAGAAATGGAGTTTTCTCTAAGGAAACACGGTGCTTCCATAGCATGTGTGGGAGCTCCTCCATTCATGCTCTAGAGCTACAGGGAAATTTGACGTGAGTCCTTGCCTCAAGCTAAGGCCTGACTAGCCCTGGTGAAGCGAAAGCGTGTAGCAGTTTCCATTAGGTCGTACTCGCAGTTCTGCTTTTCTTTAACGTTTCTTCACTTTTCCAGACACTAGGCACCCTCGTGTAGGCACTCTTTTCCCTACAAATACAGTGAGTACCAGCAGGCTCCTCTGCCTTTCTAAGAAACATCCAGGCTCAGTAGTCTTTCCCAGTCAGTCTATGTATTCAGAGGGTAGGGCAACACACTGCACCCTTCCTTTGAAAAGCTAGATGTCCTCAGTGCTCCAACAGCTCCACGAATTCTGTTCTCTCACGTCCTACATGCCATGGAAGTCTGCCTCATTGCCCTCATTGGAGCTACACTAAGAAACACAATCTGCTTCGCCTTCCTCTAGGAACTCTTACCCTAGGACCCCATACCTACCGGAGAAAGGAGACTTGCATTCCTAGTGGAACCAAAGCACAGTTTTTCCTGTTACACTGCAGGACTTTAGAATAGGCATAGGCTCGATAGCATACATAGAACGTTCCAAGGACGAGGGAGTTCGATACATGCAGAACACCCTGTGAAGAAAACTTGTTTCAGACGGGACCAGGGTGTAGCTAGAGTCCTTTTGACTTGTGAGAAATCAGAACGTGTTCGGCTGCATGTTCACCATAAAAGAACACCTGATGGCACAAACCTTGCTTTCCCATTTTAAAAGCTCTATCCATGCTGCACTGAAGATACCTACATAACACTGTTTTTGACTGGCCTCTAGTCACTGTGGGCAGCCCTCTGGAAAGAAAAGGAGTTTTCTCTAAGGAAACACGGTGCTTCCATAGCATGGGTGGGAGCTCCTCCTGTCATGCTCTAGAGCTACAGGGAAACTTGACGTGAGTCCTTGCCTCAAGCTAAAGCCTGAAAAGCCCTGCTGAAGCGAAAGCGCTTATCAGTTTCCATTATGTCGTATTCGCCGTTCTGCTTTACTTTAACGATTCTTCACTTTTCCAGACACTAGGCACCCTCGTGTAGGCATCCTTTTTCCTACAAATACAGTGAGTACCAGCAGTCTCCTTTTCCCTTCCAAGAAACATCCAGGCCTAGAAGTCTTTATCAGTCACTCTATGTATTCAGAGGGTAGGGCAACTCGCTGCACCCTTCCTTAGGAAGCTAGACGGACTCAGCTCTTCCACAGCTCCAGGGATTCTGTTCTCTCACATTCTACATGCCATGGAAGTCTGCCTCATTGCCCTCTTTGGAGCTACACTAAGAAACACAATCTGCTTCGCCTTCCTTCTAGGGACTCTTACCCAAGGACCCCATACCTACAGGAGAAAGGAGGCTTGCATTCCTACTGGAACAAAATCACAGATTTTCCTGTTACACTGCAGGACTTTAGAATAGGCTTAGGCCTGATGGCAAACATAGAACGTTCCCAGGATGAGGGAGTTCGATACATGCAGAAC
Organism: Balaenoptera ricei; assembly: GCF_028023285.1. NCBI lineage: Eukaryota > Metazoa > Chordata > Mammalia > Artiodactyla > Balaenopteridae > Balaenoptera > Balaenoptera ricei. Next base: position 36,770,321 of record NC_082659.1, read on the forward strand.
ACCCCGCGAAGAAAAGTTGATTCAGCAAGGGGCCAGGGTGTAGCTAAAGTCCCTTTTGACTTGTTAGAAATCAGAAGGTGTTCGGCTGCATGTTCACCGGAAAAGAACACCTGATGCCACAAACCTTGCTCTCCCATTTTAAAAGCTGTATGCGTGCTGCACTGAAGATACCTAAATAACACTGTTTTTGACTGGCCTCTAGTCACTGTGGGCAGCCCTCTGGAGAGAAATGGAGTTTTCTCTAAGGAAACACGGTGCTTCCATAGCATGTGTGGGAGCTCCTCCATTCATGCTCTAGAGCTACAGGGAAATTTGACCAGAGTCCTTGCCTCAAGCTAAAGCCTGAAAAGCCCTGCTGAAGCGAAAGCATGTAGCAGTTTCCATTAGGTCGTATTCGCAGTTCTGCTTTACTTTAAGGTTTTTCACTTTTCCAGACACTAGGCAGCCTCGTGTAGGCACTCTTTTTCCTACAAATACAGTGAGTACCAGCAGTCTCCTTTGCCCTTCTAAGAAACATCCAGACCTAGAAGCCTTTCCCAGTCACTCTATGTGTTCAGAGTGTAGGGCAACTCGCTGTCCCCTTCCTTAGGAAGTTAGATGGACTCAGCTCTTCAACAGTTCCAGGGATTCTGTTCTCTCACGTCCTACAACCCATGGAAGTCTGCCTCATTGCCCTCATTGGAGCTACACTAAGAAACACAATCTGCTTCGCCTTCCTTCTAGGAACTCTTACCCAAGGATCCCATACTTACAGGGGAAAGGAGCCTTGCATTCCTACAGGAACCAATGCAAAGTTTTTCCTGTTACTCTGCAGGACTTTAGAATAGGCTTAGGCCCGAAGGGTTACATAGAGCGTTCCAAGGATGAGAGAGTTCGCTACATGCAGAACACCCTGTGAAGAAAAGTTGATTCCGCAAGGGACCATGGTGTAGCGAGAGTCTCTTTTGACTTGTTAGAAATCAGAAGGGTTTCGATAGCATGGTCACCGGAAAGGAAGACCTGATTGCACAAACCTTACTTTCCCATTTTAAAAGCTTTATCCATGCTGCACTGAAGATACCTAAATAACACTGATTTTGACTGGCCTCTAGTTACTGTAGGCAGCCCTCAGGAAAGAAAAGCAGTTTTCTCTAAGGAAACACGGTGCTTCGATAGCCTGGGTGGGAGCTCCTCCTGTCTCGCTCTAGAGCTACAGGGAAACTTGACGTGAGTCCTTGCCTCAAGCTAAGGCCTGACAAGCCCTGGTGAAGCGAAAGCGTGTAGCAGTTTCCATTAGGTCGTATTCGCAGTTCTGCTTTTCTTTAACGTTTCTTCACTTTTCCAGACACTAGGCACCCTCGTGTAGGCACTCTTTTCCCTACAAATACAGTGAGTACCAGCAGGCTCCTCTGCCTTTCTAAGAAACATCCAGGCTCAGTAGTCTTTCCCAGTCAGTCTATGTATTCAGAGGGTAGGGCAACACACTGCACCCTTCCTTTGAAAAGCTAGATGTCCTCAGTGCTCCAACAGCTCCACGAATTCTGTTCTCTCACGTCCTACATGCCATGGAAGTCTGCCTCATTGCCCTCATTGGAGCTACACTAAGAAACACAATCTGCTTCGCCTTCCTCTAGGAACTCTTACCCTAGGACCCCATACCTACCGGAGAAAGGAGACTTGCATTCCTAGTGGAACCAAAGCATAGTTTTTCCTGTTACACTGCAGGAATTTAGAATTGGCTTAAGCCCGATAGCATACATAGAACGTTCCAAGGACGAGGGAGTTCGATACATGAAGAACACCCTGTGAAGAAAACTTGTTTCAGCAAGGGACCAGGGTGTAGCTAGGGTCCTTTTGACTTGTGAGAAATCAGAACGTGTTCGGCTGCATGTTCACCAGAAAAAACACCTGATGCCACAAACCTTGCTCTCCCATTTTAAAAGCTCTATGCGTGCTGCACTGAAGATACCTAAATAACACTGTTTTTGACTGGCCTCTAGTGACTGTGGGCAGCCCTCTGGAGAGAAATGGAGTTTTCTCTAAGGAAACACGGTGCTTCCATAGCATGTGTGGGAGCTCCTCCATTCATGCTCTAGAGCTACAGGGAAATTTGACGTGAGTCCTTGCCTCAAGCTAAGGCCTGACTAGCCCTGGTGAAGCGAAAGCGTGTAGCAGTTTCCATTAGGTCGTACTCGCAGTTCTGCTTTTCTTTAACGTTTCTTCACTTTTCCAGACACTAGGCACCCTCGTGTAGGCACTCTTTTCCCTACAAATACAGTGAGTACCAGCAGGCTCCTCTGCCTTTCTAAGAAACATCCAGGCTCAGTAGTCTTTCCCAGTCAGTCTATGTATTCAGAGGGTAGGGCAACACACTGCACCCTTCCTTTGAAAAGCTAGATGTCCTCAGTGCTCCAACAGCTCCACGAATTCTGTTCTCTCACGTCCTACATGCCATGGAAGTCTGCCTCATTGCCCTCATTGGAGCTACACTAAGAAACACAATCTGCTTCGCCTTCCTCTAGGAACTCTTACCCTAGGACCCCATACCTACCGGAGAAAGGAGACTTGCATTCCTAGTGGAACCAAAGCACAGTTTTTCCTGTTACACTGCAGGACTTTAGAATAGGCATAGGCTCGATAGCATACATACAACGTTCCAAGGACGAGGGAGTTCGATACATGCAGAACACCCTGTGAAGAAAACTTGTTTCAGACGGGACCAGGGTGTAGCTAGAGTCCTTTTGACTTGTGAGAAATCAGAACGTGTTCGGCTGCATGTTCACCATAAAAGAACACCTGATGGCACAAACCTTGCTTTCCCATTTTAAAAGCTCTATCCATGCTGCACTGAAGATACCTACATAACACTGGTTTTGACTGGCCTCTAGTCACTGTGGGCAGCCCTCTGGAAAGAAAAGGAGTTTTCTCTAAGGAAACACGGTGCTTCCATAGCATGGGTGGGAGCTCCTCCTGTCATGCTCTAGAGCTACAGGGAAACTTGACGTGAGTCCTTGCCTCAAGCTAAAGCCTGAAAAGCCCTGCTGAAGCGAAAGCGCTTATCAGTTTCCATTATGTCGTATTCGCCGTTCTGCTTTACTTTAACGATTCTTCACTTTTCCAGACACTAGGCACCCTCGTGTAGGCATCCTTTTTCCTACAAATACAGTGAGTACCAGCAGTCTCCTTTTCCCTTCCAAGAAACATCCAGGCCTAGAAGTCTTTATCAGTCACTCTATGTATTCAGAGGGTAGGGCAACTCGCTGCACCCTTCCTTAGGAAGCTAGACGGACTCAGCTCTTCCACAGCTCCAGGGATTCTGTTCTCTCACATTCTACATGCCATGGAAGTCTGCCTCATTGCCCTCTTTGGAGCTACACTAAGAAACACAATCTGCTTCGCCTTCCTTCTAGGGACTCTTACCCAAGGACCCCATACCTACAGGAGAAAGGAGGCTTGCATTCCTACTGGAACAAAATCACAGATTTTCCTGTTACACTGCAGGACTTTAGAATAGGCTTAGGCCTGATGGCAAACATAGAACGTTCCCAGGATGAGGGAGTTCGATACATGCAGAACACCCCGCGAAGAAAAGTTGATTCAGCAAGGGGCCAGGGTGTAGCTAAAGTCCCTTTTGACTTGTTAGAAATCAGAAGGTGTTCGGCTGCATGTTCACCGGAAAAGAACACCTGATGCCACAAACCTTGCTCTCCCATTTTAAAAGCTGTATGCGTGCTGCACTGAAGATACCTAAATAACACTGTTTTTGACTGGCCTCTAGTCACTGTGGGCAGCCCTCTGGAGAGAAATGGAGTTTTCTCTAAGGAAACACGGTGCTTCCATAGCATGTGTGGGAGCTCCTCCATTCATGCTCTAGAGCTACAGGGAAATTTGACCAGAGTCCTTGCCTCAAGCTAAAGCCTGAAAAGCCCTGCTGAAGCGAAAGCATGTAGCAGTTTCCATTAGGTCGTATTCGCAGTTCTGCTTTACTTTAAGGTTTTTCACTTTTCCAGACACTAGGCAGCCTCGTGTAGGCACTCTTTTTCCTACAAATACAGTGAGTACCAGCAGTCTCCTTTGCCCTTCTAAGAAACATCCAGACCTAGAAGCCTTTCCCAGTCACTCTATGTGTTCAGAGTGTAGGGCAACTCGCTGTCCCCTTCCTTAGGAAGTTAGATGGACTCAGCTCTTCAACAGTTCCAGGGATTCTGTTCTCTCACGTCCTACAACCCATGGAAGTCTGCCTCATTGCCCTCATTGGAGCTACACTAAGAAACACAATCTGCTTCGCCTTCCTTCTAGGAACTCTTACCCAAGGATCCCATACCTACAGGAGAAAGGAGGCTTGCATTCCTACAGGAACCAATGCAAAGTTTTTCCTGTTACCCTGCAGGACTTTAGAATCGGCTTAGGCCCGAAGGGTTACATAGAGCGTTCCAAGGATGAGAGAGTTCGCTACATGCAGAACACCCTGTGAAGAAAAGTTGATTCCGCAAGGGACCATGGTGTAGCGAGAGTCTCTTTTGACTTGTTAGAAATCAGAAGGGTTTCGATAGCATGGTCACCGGAAAGGAAGACCTGATTGCACAAACCTTACTTTCCCATTTTAAAAGCTTTATCCATGCTGCACTGAAGATACCTAAATAACACTGATTTTGACTGGCCTCTAGTTACTGTAGGCAGCCCTCTGGAAAGAAAAGCAGTTTTCTCTAAGGAAACACGGTGCTTCGATAGCCTGGGTGGGAGCTCCTCCTGTCTCGCTCTAGAGCTACAGGGAAACTTGACGTGAGTCCTTGCCTCAAGCTAAGGCCTGACAAGCCCTGGTGAAGCGAAAGCGTGTAGCAGTTTCCATTAGGTCGTACTCGCAGTTCTGCTTTTCTTTAACGTTTCTTCACTTTTCCAGACACTAGGCACCCTCGTGTAGGCACTCTTTTCCCTACAAATACAGTGAGTACCAGCAGGCTCCTCTGCCTTTCTAAGAAACATCCAGGCTCAGTAGTCTTTCCCAGTCAGTCTATGTATTCAGAGGGTAGGGCAACACACTGCACCCTTCCTTTGAAAAGCTAGATGTCCTCAGTGCTCCAACAGCTCCACGAATTCTGTTCTCTCACGTCCTACATGCCATGGAAGTCTGCCTCATTGCCCTCATTGGAGCTACACTAAGAAACACAATCTGCTTCGCCTTCCTCTAGGAACTCTTACCCTAGGACCCCATACCTACCGGAGAAAGGAGACTTGCATTCCTAGTGGAACCAAAGCACAGTTTTTCCTGTTACACTGCAGGACTTTAGAATAGGCATAGGCTCGATAGCATACATAGAACGTTCCAAGGACGAGGGAGTTCGATACATGCAGAACACCCTGTGAAGAAAACTTGTTTCAGACGGGACCAGGGTGTAGCTAGAGTCCTTTTGACTTGTGAGAAATCAGAACGTGTTCGGCTGCATGTTCACCATAAAAGAACACCTGATGGCACAAACCTTGCTTTCCCATTTTAAAAGCTCTATCCATGCTGCACTGAAGATACCTACATAACACTGTTTTTGACTGGCCTCTAGTCACTGTGGGCAGCCCTCTGGAAAGAAAAGGAGTTTTCTCTAAGGAAACACGGTGCTTCCATAGCATGGGTGGGAGCTCCTCCTGTCATGCTCTAGAGCTACAGGGAAACTTGACGTGAGTCCTTGCCTCAAGCTAAAGCCTGAAAAGCCCTGCTGAAGCGAAAGCGCTTATCAGTTTCCATTATGTCGTATTCGCCGTTCTGCTTTACTTTAACGATTCTTCACTTTTCCAGACACTAGGCACCCTCGTGTAGGCATCCTTTTTCCTACAAATACAGTGAGTACCAGCAGTCTCCTTTTCCCTTCCAAGAAACATCCAGGCCTAGAAGTCTTTATCAGTCACTCTATGTATTCAGAGGGTAGGGCAACTCGCTGCACCCTTCCTTAGGAAGCTAGACGGACTCAGCTCTTCCACAGCTCCAGGGATTCTGTTCTCTCACATTCTACATGCCATGGAAGTCTGCCTCATTGCCCTCTTTGGAGCTACACTAAGAAACACAATCTGCTTCGCCTTCCTTCTAGGGACTCTTACCCAAGGACCCCATACCTACAGGAGAAAGGAGGCTTGCATTCCTACTGGAACAAAATCACAGATTTTCCTGTTACACTGCAGGACTTTAGAATAGGCTTAGGCCTGATGGCAAACATAGAACGTTCCCAGGATGAGGGAGTTCGATACATGCAGAACACCCCGCGAAGAAAAGTTGATTCAGCAAGGGGCCAGGGTGTAGCTAAAGTCCCTTTTGACTTGTTAGAAATCAGAAGGTGTTCGGCTGCATGTTCACCGGAAAAGAACACCTGATGCCACAAACCTTGCTCTCCCATTTTAAAAGCTGTATGCGTGCTGCACTGAAGATACCTAAATAACACTGTTTTTGACTGGCCTCTAGTCACTGTGGGCAGCCCTCTGGAGAGAAATGGAGTTTTCTCTAAGGAAACACGGTGCTTCCATAGCATGTGTGGGAGCTCCTCCATTCATGCTCTAGAGCTACAGGGAAATTTGACCAGAGTCCTTGCCTCAAGCTAAAGCCTGAAAAGCCCTGCTGAAGCGAAAGCATGTAGCAGTTTCCATTAGGTCGTATTCGCAGTTCTGCTTTACTTTAAGGTTTTTCACTTTTCCAGACACTAGGCAGCCTCGTGTAGGCACTCTTTTTCCTACAAATACAGTGAGTACCAGCAGTCTCCTTTGCCCTTCTAAGAAACATCCAGACCTAGAAGCCTTTCCCAGTCACTCTATGTGTTCAGAGTGTAGGGCAACTCGCTGTCCCCTTCCTTAGGAAGTTAGATGGACTCAGCTCTTCAACAGTTCCAGGGATTCTGTTCTCTCACGTCCTACAACCCATGGAAGTCTGCCTCATTGCCCTCATTGGAGCTACACTAAGAAACACAATCTGCTTCGCCTTCCTTCTAGGAACTCTTACCCAAGGATCCCATACCTACAGGAGAAAGGAGGCTTGCATTCCTACAGGAACCAATGCAAAGTTTTTCCTGTTACCCTGCAGGACTTTAGAATCGGCTTAGGCCCGAAGGGTTACATAGAGCGTTCCAAGGATGAGAGAGTTCGCTACATGCAGAACACCCTGTGAAGAAAAGTTGATTCCGCAAGGGACCATGGTGTAGCGAGAGTCTCTTTTGACTTGTTAGAAATCAGAAGGGTTTCGATAGCATGGTCACCGGAAAGGAAGACCTGATTGCACAAACCTTACTTTCCCATTTTAAAAGCTTTATCCATGCTGCACTGAAGATACCTAAATAACACTGATTTTGACTGGCCTCTAGTTACTGTAGGCAGCCCTCTGGAAAGAAAAGCAGTTTTCTCTAAGGAAACACGGTGCTTCGATAGCCTGGGTGGGAGCTCCTCCTGTCTCGCTCTAGAGCTACAGGGAAACTTGACGTGAGTCCTTGCCTCAAGCTAAGGCCTGACAAGCCCTGTTGAAGGGAAAGCGCTTAGCAGTTTCCGTTAGGTCGTACTCGCAGTTCTGCTTTACTTTAACGTTTCTTCACTTTTCTAGACACGTATCAGCCTCCTGTAGGCACACTTTTGCCTACAAATACAGTGAGTACCAGCAGGCTCCTCTGCCTTTCTAAGAAACATCCAGGCTCAGTAGTCTTTCCCAGTCAGTCTATGAATTCAGAGGGTAGGGCAACACACTGCACCCTTCCTTGAGAAAGCTAGATGTCCTCAGCGCTCCAACAGCTCCACGGATTCTGTTCTCTAAAGTCCTACATGCCATGGAAGTCTGCCTCATTGCCCTCATTGGAGCTACACTAAGAAACACAATCTGCTTCGCCCTCCTCTAGGAACTCTTACCCAAGGACCCCATACCTATAGGAGAAAGGAGACTTGCTTTCCTAGTGGAACCAAAGCATAGTTTTTCCTGTTACACTGCAGGAATTTAGAATTGGCTTAAGCCCGATAGCATACATAGAACGTTCCAAGGATGAGGGAGTTCGATACATGAAGAACACCCTGTGAAGAAAACTTGTTTCAGCAAGGGACCAGGGTGTAGCTAGGGTCCTTTTGACTTGTGAGAAATCAGAACGTGTTCGGCTGCATGTTCACCAGAAAAAACACCTGATGCCACAAACCTTGCTCTCCCATTTTAAAAGCTCTATGCGTGCTGCACTGAAGATACCTAAATAACACTGTTTTTGACTGGCCTCTAGTGACTGTGGGCAGCCCTCTGGAGAGAAATGGAGTTTTCTCTAAGGAAACACGGTGCTTCCATAGCATGTGTGGGAGCTCCTCCATTCATGCTCTAGAGCTACAGGGAAATTTGACGTGAGTCCTTGCCTCAAGCTAAAGCCTGAAAAGCCCTGGTGAAGCGAAAGCGTGTAGCAGTTTCCATTAGGTCGTACTCGCAGTTCTGCTTTTCTTTAACGTTTCTTCACTTTTCCAGACACTAGGCACCCTCGTGTAGGCACTCTTTTCCCTACAAATACAGCGAGTACCAGCAGGCTCCTCTGCCTTTCTAAGAAACATCCAGGCTCAGTAGTCTTTCCCAGTCAGTCTATGTATTCAGAGGGTAGGGCAACACACTGCACCCTTCCTTGAGAAAGCTAGATGTCCTCAGTGCTCCAACAGCTCCACGAATTCTGTTCTCTCACGTCCTACATGCCATGGAAGTCTGCCTCATTGCCCTCATTGGAGCTACACTAAGAAACACAATCTGCTTCGCCTTCCTCTAGGAACTCTTACCCTAGGACCCCATACCTACCGGAGAAAGGAGACTTGCATTCCTAGTGGAACCAAAGCACAGTTTTTCCTGTTACACTGCAGGACTTTAGAATAGGCATAGGCTCGATAGCATACATAGAACGTTCCAAGGACGAGGGAGTTCGATACATGCAGAACACCCTGTGAAGAAAACTTGTTTCAGACGGGACCAGGGTGTAGCTAGAGTCCTTTTGACTTGTGAGAAATCAGAACGTGTTCGGCTGCATGTTCACCATAAAAGAACACCTGATGGCACAAACCTTGCTTTCCCATTTTAAAAGCTCTATCCATGCTGCACTGAAGATACCTACATAACACTGTTTTTGACTGGCCTCTAGTCACTGTGGGCAGCCCTCTGGAAAGAAAAGGAGTTTTCTCTAAGGAAACACGGTGCTTCCATAGCATGGGTGGGAGCTCCTCCTGTCATGCTCTAGAGCTACAGGGAAACTTGACGTGAGTCCTTGCCTCAAGCTAAAGCCTGAAAAGCCCTGCTGAAGCGAAAGCGCTTATCAGTTTCCATTATGTCGTATTCGCCGTTCTGCTTTACTTTAACGATTCTTCACTTTTCCAGACACTAGGCACCCTCGTGTAGGCATCCTTTTTCCTACAAATACAGTGAGTACCAGCAGTCTCCTTTTCCCTTCCAAGAAACATCCAGGCCTAGAAGTCTTTATCAGTCACTCTATGTATTCAGAGGGTAGGGCAACTCGCTGCACCCTTCCTTAGGAAGCTAGACGGACTCAGCTCTTCCACAGCTCCAGGGATTCTGTTCTCTCACATTCTACATGCCATGGAAGTCTGCCTCATTGCCCTCTTTGGAGCTACACTAAGAAACACAATCTGCTTCGCCTTCCTTCTAGGGACTCTTACCCAAGGACCCCATACCTACAGGAGAAAGGAGGCTTGCATTCCTACTGGAACAAAATCACAGATTTTCCTGTTACACTGCAGGACTTTAGAATAGGCTTAGGCCTGATGGCAAACATAGAACGTTCCCAGGATGAGGGAGTTCGATACATGCAGAACACCCCGCGAAGAAAAGTTGATTCAGCAAGGGGCCAGGGTGTAGCTAAAGTCCCTTTTGACTTGTTAGAAATCAGAAGGTGTTCGGCTGCATGTTCACCGGAAAAGAACACCTGATGCCACAAACCTTGCTCTCCCATTTTAAAAGCTGTATGCGTGCTGCACTGAAGATACCTAAATAACACTGTTTTTGACTGGCCTCTAGTCACTGTGGGCAGCCCTCTGGAGAGAAATGGAGTTTTCTCTAAGGAAACACGGTGCTTCCATAGCATGTGTGGGAGCTCCTCCATTCATGCTCTAGAGCTACAGGGAAATTTGACCAGAGTCCTTGCCTCAAGCTAAAGCCTGAAAAGCCCTGCTGAAGCGAAAGCATGTAGCAGTTTCCATTAGGTCGTATTCGCAGTTCTGCTTTACTTTAAGGTTTTTCACTTTTCCAGACACTAGGCAGCCTCGTGTAGGCACTCTTTTTCCTACAAATACAGTGAGTACCAGCAGTCTCCTTTGCCCTTCTAAGAAACATCCAGACCTAGAAGCCTTTCCCAGTCACTCTATGTGTTCAGAGTGTAGGGCAACTCGCTGTCCCCTTCCTTAGGAAGTTAGATGGACTCAGCTCTTCAACAGTTCCAGGGATTCTGTTCTCTCACGTCCTACAACCCATGGAAGTCTGCCTCATTGCCCTCATTGGAGCTACACTAAGAAACACAATCTGCTTCGCCTTCCTTCTAGGAACTCTTACCCAAGGATCCCATACTTACAGGGGAAAGGAGCCTTGCATTCCTACAGGAACCAATGCAAAGTTTTTCCTGTTACTCTGCAGGACTTTAGAATAGGCTTAGGCCCGAAGGGTTACATAGAGCGTTCCAAGGATGAGAGAGTTCGCTACATGCAGAACACCCTGTGAAGAAAAGTTGATTCCGCAAGGGACCATGGTGTAGCGAGAGTCTCTTTTGACTTGTTAGAAATCAGAAGGGTTTCGATAGCATGGTCACCGGAAAGGAAGACCTGATTGCACAAACCTTACTTTCCCATTTTAAAAGCTTTATCCATGCTGCACTGAAGATACCTAAATAACACTGATTTTGACTGGCCTCTAGTCACTGTAGGCAGCCCTCTGGAAAGAAAAGCAGTTTTCTCTAAGGAAACACGATGCTTCGATAGCCTGGGTGGGAGCTCCTCCTGTCTCGCTCTAGAGCTACAGGGAAACTTGACGTGAGTCCTTGCCTCAAGCTAAGGCCTGACAAGCCCTGGTGAAGCGAAAGCGTGTAGCAGTTTCCATTAGGTCGTATTCGCAGTTCTGCTTTTCTTTAACGTTTCTTCACTTTTCCAGACACTAGGCACCCTCGTGTAGGCACTCTTTTCCCTACAAATACAGTGAGTACCAGCAGGCTCCTCTGCCTTTCTAAGAAACATCCAGGCTCAGTAGTCTTTCCCAGTCAGTCTATGTATTCAGAGGGTAGGGCAACACACTGCACCCTTCCTTGAGAAAGCTAGATGTCCTCAGCGCTCCAACAGCTCCACGGATTCTGTTCTCTAAAGTCCTACATGCCATGGAAGTCTGCCTCATTGCCCTCATTGGAGCTACACTAAGAAACACAATCTGCTTCGCCCTCCTCTAGGAACTCTTACCCAAGGACCCCATACCTATAGGAGAAAGGAGACTTGCATTCCTAGTGGAACCAAAGCATAGTTTTTCCTGTTACACTGCAGGAATTTAGAATTGGCTTAAGCCCGATAGCATACATAGAACGTTCCAAGGATGAGGGAGTTCGATACATGAAGAACACCCTGTGAAGAAAACTTGTTTCAGCAAGGGACCAGGGTGTAGCTAGGGTCCTTTTGACTTGTGAGAAATCAGAACGTGTTCGGCTGCATGTTCACCAGAAAAAACACCTGATGCCACAAACCTTGCTCTCCCATTTTAAAAGCTCTATGCGTGCTGCACTGAAGATACCTAAATAACACTGTTTTTGACTGGCCTCTAGTGACTGTGGGCAGCCCTCTGGAGAGAAATGGAGTTTTCTCTAAGGAAACACGGTGCTTCCATAGCATGTGTGGGAGCTCCTCCATTCATGCTCTAGAGCTACAGGGAAATTTGACGTGAGTCCTTGCCTCAAGCTAAAGCCTGAAAAGCCCTGGTGAAGCGAAAGCGTGTAGCAGTTTCCATTAGGTCGTACTCGCAGTTCTGCTTTTCTTTAACGTTTCTTCACTTTTCCAGACACTAGGCACCCTCGTGTAGGCACTCTTTTCCCTACAAATACAGCGAGTACCAGCAGGCTCCTCTGCCTTTCTAAGAAACATCCAGGCTCAGTAGTCTTTCCCAGTCAGTCTATGTATTCAGAGGGTAGGGCAACACACTGCACCCTTCCTTTGAAAAGCTAGATGTCCTCAGTGCTCCAACAGCTCCACGAATTCTGTTCTCTCACGTCCTACATGCCATGGAAGTCTGCCTCATTGCCCTCATTGGAGCTACACTAAGAAACACAATCTGCTTCGCCTTCCTCTAGGAACTCTTACCCTAGGACCCCATACCTACCGGAGAAAGGAGACTTGCATTCCTAGTGGAACCAAAGCACAGTTTTTCCTGTTACACTGCAGGACTTTAGAATAGGCATAGGCTCGATAGCATACATAGAACGTTCCAAGGACGAGGGAGTTCGATACATGCAGAACACCCTGTGAAGAAAACTTGTTTCAGACGGGACCAGGGTGTAGCTAGAGTCCTTTTGACTTGTGAGAAATCAGAACGTGTTCGGCTGCATGTTCACCATAAAAGAACACCTGATGGCACAAACCTTGCTTTCCCATTTTAAAAGCTCTATCCATGCTGCACTGAAGATACCTACATAACACTGTTTTTGACTGGCCTCTAGTCACTGTGGGCAGCCCTCTGGAAAGAAAAGGAGTTTTCTCTAAGGAAACACGGTGCTTCCATAGCATGGGTGGGAGCTCCTCCTGTCATGCTCTAGAGCTACAGGGAAACTTGACGTGAGTCCTTGCCTCAAGCTAAAGCCTGAAAAGCCCTGCTGAAGCGAAAGCGCTTATCAGTTTCCATTATGTCGTATTCGCCGTTCTGCTTTACTTTAACGATTCTTCACTTTTCCAGACACTAGGCACCCTCGTGTAGGCATCCTTTTTCCTACAAATACAGTGAGTACCAGCAGTCTCCTTTTCCCTTCCAAGAAACATCCAGGCCTAGAAGTCTTTATCAGTCACTCTATGTATTCAGAGGGTAGGGCAACTCGCTGCACCCTTCCTTAGGAAGCTAGACGGACTCAGCTCTTCCACAGCTCCAGGGATTCTGTTCTCTCACATTCTACATGCCATGGAAGTCTGCCTCATTGCCCTCTTTGGAGCTACACTAAGAAACACAATCTGCTTCGCCTTCCTTCTAGGGACTCTTACCCAAGGACCCCATACCTACAGGAGAAAGGAGGCTTGCATTCCTACTGGAACAAAATCACAGATTTTCCTGTTACACTGCAGGCCTTTAGAATAGGCTTAGGCCTGATGGCAAACATAGAACGTTCCCAGGATGAGGGAGTTCGATACATGCAGAACACCCCGCGAAGAAAAGTTGATTCAGCAAGGGGCCAGGGTGTAGCTAAAGTCCCTTTTGACTTGTTAGAAATCAGAAGGTGTTCGGCTGCATGTTCACCGGAAAAGAACACCTGATGCCACAAACCTTGCTCTCCCATTTTAAAAGCTGTATGCGTGCTGCACTGAAGATACCTAAATAACACTGTTTTTGACTGGCCTCTAGTCACTGTGGGCAGCCCTCTGGAGAGAAATGGAGTTTTCTCTAAGGAAACACGGTGCTTCCATAGCATGTGTGGGAGCTCCTCCATTCATGCTCTAGAGCTACAGGGAAATTTGACCAGAGTCCTTGCCTCAAGCTAAAGCCTGAAAAGCCCTGCTGAAGCGAAAGCATGTAGCAGTTTCCATTAGGTCGTATTCGCAGTTCTGCTTTACTTTAAGGTTTTTCACTTTTCCAGACACTAGGCAGCCTCGTGTAGGCACTCTTTTTCCTACAAATACAGTGAGTACCAGCAGTCTCCTTTGCCCTTCTAAGAAACATCCAGACCTAGAAGCCTTTCCCAGTCACTCTATGTGTTCAGAGTGTAGGGCAACTCGCTGTCCCCTTCCTTAGGAAGTTAGATGGACTCAGCTCTTCAACAGTTCCAGGGATTCTGTTCTCTCACGTCCTACAACCCATGGAAGTCTGCCTCATTGCCCTCATTGGAGCTACACTAAGAAACACAATCTGCTTCGCCTTCCTTCTAGGAACTCTTACCCAAGGATCCCATACTTACAGGGGAAAGGAGCCTTGCATTCCTACAGGAACCAATGCAAAGTTTTTCCTGTTACTCTGCAGGACTTTAGAATAGGCTTAGGCCCGAAGGGTTACATAGAGCGTTCCAAGGATGAGAGAGTTCGCTACATGCAGAACACCCTGTGAAGAAAAGTTGATTCCGCAAGGGACCATGGTGTAGCGAGAGTCTCTTTTGACTTGTTAGAAATCAGAAGGGTTTCGATAGCATGGTCACCGGAAAGGAAGACCTGATTGCACAAACCTTACTTTCCCATTTTAAAAGCTTTATCCATGCTGCACTGAAGATACCTAAATAACACTGATTTTGACTGGCCTCTAGTCACTGTAGGCAGCCCTCTGGAAAGAAAAGCAGTTTTCTCTAAGGAAACACGATGCTTCGATAGCCTGGGTGGGAGCTCCTCCTGTCTCGCTCTAGAGCTACAGGGAAACTTGACGTGAGTCCTTGCCTCAAGCTAAGGCCTGACAAGCCCTGGTGAAGCGAAAGCGTGTAGCAGTTTCCATTAGGTCGTATTCGCAGTTCTGCTTTTCTTTAACGTTTCTTCACTTTTCCAGACACTAGGCACCCTCGTGTAGGCACTCTTTTCCCTACAAATACAGTGAGTACCAGCAGGCTCCTCTGCCTTTCTAAGAAACATCCAGGCTCAGTAGTCTTTCCCAGTCAGTCTATGTATTCAGAGGGGAGGGCAACACACTGCACCCTTCCTTTGAAAAGCTAGATGTCCTCAGTGCTCCAACAGCTCCACGAATTCTGTTCTCTCACGTCCTACATGCCATGGAAGTCTGCCTCATTGCCCTCATTGGAGCTACACTAAGAAACACAATCTGCTTCGCCTTCCTCTAGGAACTCTTACCCTAGGACCCCATACCTACCGGAGAAAGGAGACTTGCATTCCTAGTGGAACCAAAGCATAGTTTTTCCTGTTACACTGCAGGAATTTAGAATTGGCTTAAGCCCGATAGCATACATAGAACGTTCCAAGGACGAGGGAGTTCGATACATGAAGAACACCCTGTGAAGAAAACTTGTTTCAGCAAGGGACCAGGGTGTAGCTAGGGTCCTTTTGACTTGTGAGAAATCAGAACGTGTTCGGCTGCATGTTCACCAGAAAAAACACCTGATGCCACAAACCTTGCTCTCCCATTTTAAAAGCTGTATGCGTGCTGCACTGAAGATACCTAAATAACACTGTTTTTGACTGGCCTCTAGTGACTGTGGGCAGCCCTCTGGAGAGAAATGGAGTTTTCTCTAAGGAAACACGGTTCTTCCATAGCATGTGTGGGAGCTCCTCCATTCATGCTCTAGAGCTACAGGGAAATTTGACGTGAGTCCTTGCCTCAAGCTAAGGCCTGACTAGCCCTGGTGAAGCGAAAGCGTGTAGCAGTTTCCATTAGGTCGTACTCGCAGTTCTGCTTTTCTTTAACGTTTCTTCACTTTTCCAGACACTAGGCACCCTCGTGTAGGCACTCTTTTCCCTACAAATACAGTGAGTACCAGCAGGCTCCTCTGCCTTTCTAAGAAACATCCAGGCTCAGTAGTCTTTCCCAGTCAGTCTATGTATTCAGAGGGTAGGGCAACACACTGCACCCTTCCTTTGAAAAGCTAGATGTCCTCAGTGCTCCAACAGCTCCACGAATTCTGTTCTCTCACGTCCTACATGCCATGGAAGTCTGCCTCATTGCCCTCATTGGAGCTACACTAAGAAACACAATCTGCTTCGCCTTCCTCTAGGAACTCTTACCCTAGGACCCCATACCTACCGGAGAAAGGAGACTTGCATTCCTAGTGGAACCAAAGCACAGTTTTTCCTGTTACACTGCAGGACTTTAGAATAGGCATAGGCTCGATAGCATACATAGAACGTTCCAAGGACGAGGGAGTTCGATACATGCAGAACACCCTGTGAAGAAAACTTGTTTCAGACGGGACCAGGGTGTAGCTAGAGTCCTTTTGACTTGTGAGAAATCAGAACGTGTTCGGCTGCATGTTCACCATAAAAGAACACCTGATGGCACAAACCTTGCTTTCCCATTTTAAAAGCTCTATCCATGCTGCACTGAAGATACCTACATAACACTGTTTTTGACTGGCCTCTAGTCACTGTGGGCAGCCCTCTGGAAAGAAAAGGAGTTTTCTCTAAGGAAACACGGTGCTTCCATAGCATGGGTGGGAGCTCCTCCTGTCATGCTCTAGAGCTACAGGGAAACTTGACGTGAGTCCTTGCCTCAAGCTAAAGCCTGAAAAGCCCTGCTGAAGCGAAAGCGCTTATCAGTTTCCATTATGTCGTATTCGCCGTTCTGCTTTACTTTAACGATTCTTCACTTTTCCAGACACTAGGCACCCTCGTGTAGGCATCCTTTTTCCTACAAATACAGTGAGTACCAGCAGTCTCCTTTTCCCTTCCAAGAAACATCCAGGCCTAGAAGTCTTTATCAGTCACTCTATGTATTCAGAGGGTAGGGCAACTCGCTGCACCCTTCCTTAGGAAGCTAGACGGACTCAGCTCTTCCACAGCTCCAGGGATTCTGTTCTCTCACATTCTACATGCCATGGAAGTCTGCCTCATTGCCCTCTTTGGAGCTACACTAAGAAACACAATCTGCTTCGCCTTCCTTCTAGGGACTCTTACCCAAGGACCCCATACCTACAGGAGAAAGGAGGCTTGCATTCCTACTGGAACAAAATCACAGATTTTCCTGTTACACTGCAGGCCTTTAGAATAGGCTTAGGCCTGATGGCAAACATAGAACGTTCCCAGGATGAGGGAGTTCGATACATGCAGAACACCCCGCGAAGAAAAGTTGATTCAGCAAGGGGCCAGGGTGTAGCTAAAGTCCCTTTTGACTTGTTAGAAATCAGAAGGTGTTCGGCTGCATGTTCACCGGAAAAGAACACCTGATGCCACAAACCTTGCTCTCCCATTTTAAAAGCTGTATGCGTGCTGCACTGAAGATACCTAAATAACACTGTTTTTGACTGGCCTCTAGTCACTGTGGGCAGCCCTCTGGAGAGAAATGGAGTTTTCTCTAAGGAAACACGGTGCTTCCATAGCATGTGTGGGAGCTCCTCCATTCATGCTCTAGAGCTACAGGGAAATTTGACCAGAGTCCTTGCCTCAAGCTAAAGCCTGAAAAGCCCTGCTGAAGCGAAAGCATGTAGCAGTTTCCATTAGGTCGTATTCGCAGTTCTGCTTTACTTTAAGGTTTTTCACTTTTCCAGACACTAGGCAGCCTCGTGTAGGCACTCTTTTTCCTACAAATACAGTGAGTACCAGCAGTCTCCTTTGCCCTTCTAAGAAACATCCAGACCTAGAAGCCTTTCCCAGTCACTCTATGTGTTCAGAGTGTAGGGCAACTCGCTGTCCCCTTCCTTAGGAAGTTAGATGGACTCAGCTCTTCAACAGCTCCAGGGATTCTGTTCTCTCACGTCCTACATGCCATGGAAGTCTGCCTCATTGCCCTCATTGGAGCTACACTAAGAAACACAATCTGCTTCGCCTTCCTTCTAGGAACTCTTACCCAAGGATCCCATACCTACAGGAGAAAGGAGGCTTGCATTCCTACAGGAACCAATGCAAAGTTTTTCCTGTTACCCTGCAGGACTTTAGAATCGGCTTAGGCCCGAAGGGTTACATAGAGCGTTCCAAGGATGAGAGAGTTCGCTACATGCAGAACACCCTGTGAAGAAAAGTTGATTCCGCAAGGGACCATGGTGTAGCGAGAGTCTCTTTTGACTTGTTAGAAATCAGAAGGGTTTCGATAGCATGGTCACCGGAAAGGAAGACCTGATTGCACAAACCTTACTTTCCCATTTTAAAAGCTTTATCCATGCTGCACTGAAGATACCTAAATAACACTGATTTTGACTGGCCTCTAGTCACTGTAGGCAGCCCTCTGGAAAGAAAAGCAGTTTTCTCTAAGGAAACACGGTGCTTCGATAGCCTGGGTGGGAGCTCCTCCTGTCTCGCTCTAGAGCTACAGGGAAACTTGACGTGAGTCCTTGCCTCAAGCTAAGGCCTGACAAGCCCTGTTGAAGGGAAAGCGCTTAGCAGTTTCCATTAGGTCGTACTCGCAGTTCTGCTTTACTTTAACGTTTCTTCACTTTTCTAGACACGTATCAGCCTCCTGTAGGCACACTTTTGCCTACAAATACAGTGAGTACCAGCAGGCTCCTCTGCCTTTCTAAGAAACATCCAGGCTCAGTAGTCTTTCCCAGTCAGTCTATGTATTCAGAGGGTAGGGCAACACACTGCACCCTTCCTTGAGAAAGCTAGATGTCCTCAGCGCTCCAACAGCTCCATGGATTCTGTTCTCTAAAGTCCTACATGCCATGGAAGTCTGCCTCATTGCCCTCATTGGAGCTACACTAAGAAACACAATCTGCTTCGCCCTCCTCTAGGAACTCTAACCCAAGGACCCCATACCTATAGGAGAAAGGAGCCTTGCATTCCTAGTGGAACCAAAGCATAGTTTTTCCTGTTACACTGCAGGAATTTAGAATTGGCTTAAGCCCGATAGCATACATAGAACGTTCCAAGGATGAGGGAGTTCGATACATGAAGAACACCCTGTGAAGAAAACTTGTTTCAGCAAGGGACCAGGGTGTAGCTAGGGTCCTTTTGACTTGTGAGAAATCAGAACGTGTTCGGCTGCATGTTCACCAGAAAAAACACCTGATGACACAAACCTTGCTCTCCCATTTTAAAAGCTGTATGCGTGCTGCACTGAAGATACCTAAATAACACTGTTTTTGACTGGCCTCTAGTGACTGTGGGCAGCCCTCTGGAGAGAAATGGAGTTTTCTCTAAGGAAACACGGTGCTTCCATAGCATGTGTGGGAGCTCCTCCATTCATGCTCTAGAGCTACAGGGAAATTTGACGTGAGTCCTTGCCTCAAGCTAAAGCCTGAAAAGCCCTGGTGAAGCGAAAGCGTGTAGCAGTTTCCATTAGGTCGTACTCGCAGTTCTGCTTTTCTTTAACGTTTCTTCACTTTTCCAGACACTAGGCACCCTCGTGTAGGCACTCTTTTCCCTACAAATACAGCGAGTACCAGCAGGCTCCTCTGCCTTTCTAAGAAACATCCAGGCTCAGTAGTCTTTCCCAGTCAGTCTATGTATTCAGAGGGTAGGGCAACACACTGCACCCTTCCTTGAGAAAGCTAGATGTCCTCAGCGCTCCAACAGCTCCACGGATTCTGTTCTCTAAAGTCCTACATGCCATGGAAGTCTGCCTCATTGCCCTCATTGGAGCTACACTAAGAAACACAATCTGCTTCGCCCTCCTCTAGGAACTCTTACCCAAGGACCCCATACCTATAGGAGAAAGGAGCCTTGCATTCCTAGTGGAACCAAAGCATAGTTTTTCCTGTTACACTGCAGGAATTTAGAATTGGCTTAAGCCCGATAGCATACATAGAACGTTCCAAGGATGAGGGAGTTCGATACATGAAGAACACCCTGTGAAGAAAACTTGTTTCAGCAAGGGACCAGGGTGTAGCTAGGGTCCTTTTGACTTGTGAGAAATCAGAACGTGTTCGGCTGCATGTTCACCAGAAAAAACACCTGATGCCACAAACCTTGCTCTCCCATTTTAAAAGCTCTATGTGTGCTGCACTGAAGATACCTAAATAACACTGTTTTCGACTGGCCTCTAGTGACTGTGGGCAGCCCTCTGGAGAGAAATGGAGTTTTCTCTAAGGAAACACGGTGCTTCCATAGCATGGGTGGGAGCTCCTCCTGTCATGCTCTAGAGCTACAGGGAAACTTGACGTGAGTCCTTGCCTCAAGCTAAAGCCTGAAAAGCCCTGCTGAAGCGAAAGCGCTTATCAGTTTCCATTATGTCGTATTCGCCGTTCTGCTTTACTTTAACGATTCTTCACTTTTCCAGACACTAGGCACCCTCGTGTAGGCATCCTTTTTCCTACAAATACAGTGAGTACCAGCAGTCTCCTTTTCCCTTCCAAGAAACATCCAGGCCTAGAAGTCTTTATCAGTCACTCTATGTATTCAGAGGGTAGGGCAACTCGCTGCACCCTTCCTTAGGAAGCTAGACGGACTCAGCTCTTCCACAGCTCCAGGGATTCTGTTCTCTCACATTCTACATGCCATGGAAGTCTGCCTCATTGCCCTCTTTGGAGCTACACTAAGAAACACAATCTGCTTCGCCTTCCTTCTAGGGACTCTTACCCAAGGACCCCATACCTACAGGAGAAAGGAGGCTTGCATTCCTACTGGAACAAAATCACAGATTTTCCTGTTACACTGCAGGACTTTAGAATAGGCTTAGGCCTGATGGCAAACATAGAACGTTCCCAGGATGAGGGAGTTCGATACATGCAGAACACCCCGCGAAGAAAAGTTGATTCAGCAAGGGGCCAGGGTGTAGCTAAAGTCCCTTTTGACTTGTTAGAAATCAGAAGGTGTTCGGCTGCATGTTCACCGGAAAAGAACACCTGATGCCACAAACCTTGCTCTCCCATTTTAAAAGCTGTATGCGTGCTGCACTGAAGATACCTAAATAACACTGTTTTTGACTGGCCTCTAGTCACTGTGGGCAGCCCTCTGGAGAGAAATGGAGTTTTCTCTAAGGAAACACGGTGCTTCCATAGCATGTGTGGGAGCTCCTCCATTCATGCTCTAGAGCTACAGGGAAATTTGACCAGAGTCCTTGCCTCAAGCTAAAGCCTGAAAAGCCCTGCTGAAGCGAAAGCATGTAGCAGTTTCCATTAGGTCGTATTCTCAGTTCTCCTTTACTTTAAGGTTTTTCACTTTTCCAGACACTAGGCAGCCTCGTGTAGGCACTCTTTTTCCTACAAATACAGTGAGTACCAGCAGTCTCCTTTGCCCTTCTAAGAAACATCCAGACCTAGAAGCCTTTCCCAGTCACTCTATGTGTTCAGAGTGTAGGGCAACTCGCTGTCCCCTTCCTTAGGAAGTTAGATGGACTCAGCTCTTCAACAGTTCCAGGGATTCTGTTCTCTCACGTCCTACAACCCATGGAAGTCTGCCTCATTGCCCTCATTGGAGCTACACTAAGAAACACAATCTGCTTCGCCTTCCTTCTAGGAACTCTTACCCAAGGATCCCATACTTACAGGGGAAAGGAGCCTTGCATTCCTACAGGAACCAATGCAAAGTTTTTCCTGTTACTCTGCAGGACTTTAGAATCGGCTTAGGCCCGAAGGGTTACATAGAGCGTTCCAAGGATGAGAGAGTTCGCTACATGCAGAACACCCTGTGAAGAAAAGTTGATTCCGCAAGGGACCATGGTGTAGCGAGAGTCTCTTTTGACTTGTTAGAAATCAGAAGGGTTTCGATAGCATGGTCACCGGAAAGGAAGACCTGATTGCACAAACCTTACTTTCCCATTTTAAAAGCTTTATCCATGCTGCACTGAAGATACCTAAATAACACTGATTTTGACTGGCCTCTAGTTACTGTAGGCAGCCCTCTGGAAAGAAAAGCAGTTTTCTCTAAGGAAACACGGTGCTTCGATAGCCTGGGTGGGAGCTCCTCCTGTCTCGCTCTAGAGCTACAGGGAAACTTGACGTGAGTCCTTGCCTCAAGCTAAGGCCTGACAAGCCCTGGTGAAGCGAAAGCGTGTAGCAGTTTCCATTAGGTCGTATTCGCAGTTCTGCTTTTCTTTAACGTTTCTTCACTTTTCCAGACACTAGGCACCCTCGTGTAGGCACTCTTTTCCCTACAAATACAGTGAGTACCAGCAGGCTCCTCTGCCTTTCTAAGAAACATCCAGGCTCAGTAGTCTTTCCCAGTCAGTCTATGTATTCAGAGGGGAGGGCAACACACTGCACCCTTCCTTTGAAAAGCTAGATGTCCTCAGTGCTCCAACAGCTCCACGAATTCTGTTCTCTCACGTCCTACATGCCATGGAAGTCTGCCTCATTGCCCTCATTGGAGCTACACTAAGAAACACAATCTGCTTCGCCTTCCTCTAGGAACTCTTACCCTAGGACCCCATACCTACCGGAGAAAGGAGACTTGCATTCCTAGTGGAACCAAAGCACAGTTTTTCCTGTTACACTGCAGGACTTTAGAATAGGCATAGGCTCGATAGCATACATAGAACGTTCCAAGGACGAGGGAGTTCGATACATGCAGAACACCCTGTGAAGAAAACTTGTTTCAGACGGGACCAGGGTGTAGCTAGAGTCCTTTTGACTTGTGAGAAATCAGAACGTGTTCGGCTGCATGTTCACCATAAAAGAACACCTGATGGCACAAACCTTGCTTTCCCATTTTAAAAGCTCTATCCATGCTGCACTGAAGATACCTACATAACACTGTTTTTGACTGGCCTCTAGTCACTGTGGGCAGCCCTCTGGAAAGAAAAGGAGTTTTCTCTAAGGAAACACGGTGCTTCCATAGCATGGGTGGGAGCTCCTCCTGTCATGCTCTAGAGCTACAGGGAAACTTGACGTGAGTCCTTGCCTCAAGCTAAAGCCTGAAAAGCCCTGCTGAAGCGAAAGCGCTTATCAGTTTCCATTATGTCGTATTCGCCGTTCTGCTTTACTTTAACGATTCTTCACTTTTCCAGACACTAGGCACCCTCGTGTAGGCACTCTTTTCCCTACAAATACAGTGAGTACCAGCAGGCTCCTCTGCCTTTCTAAGAAACATCCAGGCTCAGTAGTCTTTCCCAGTCAGTCTATGTATTCAGAGGGTAGGGCAACACACTGCACCCTTCCTTTGAAAAGCTAGATGTCCTCAGTGCTCCAACAGCTCCACGAATTCTGTTCTCTCACGTCCTACATGCCATGGAAGTCTGCCTCATTGCCCTCATTGGAGCTACACTAAGAAACACAATCTGCTTCGCCTTCCTCTAGGAACTCTTACCCTAGGACCCCATACCTACCGGAGAAAGGAGACTTGCATTCCTAGTGGAACCAAAGCACAGTTTTTCCTGTTACACTGCAGGACTTTAGAATAGGCATAGGCTCGATAGCATACATAGAACGTTCCAAGGACGAGGGAGTTCGATACATGCAGAACACCCTGTGAAGAAAACTTGTTTCAGACGGGACCAGGGTGTAGCTAGAGTCCTTTTGACTTGTGAGAAATCAGAACGTGTTCGGCTGCATGTTCACCATAAAAGAACACCTGATGGCACAAACCTTGCTTTCCCATTTTAAAAGCTCTATCCATGCTGCACTGAAGATACCTACATAACACTGTTTTTGACTGGCCTCTAGTCACTGTGGGCAGCCCTCTGGAAAGAAAAGGAGTTTTCTCTAAGGAAACACGGTGCTTCCATAGCATGGGTGGGAGCTCCTCCTGTCATGCTCTAGAGCTACAGGGAAACTTGACGTGAGTCCTTGCCTCAAGCTAAAGCCTGAAAAGCCCTGCTGAAGCGAAAGCGCTTATCAGTTTCCATTATGTCGTATTCGCCGTTCTGCTTTACTTTAACGATTCTTCACTTTTCCAGACACTAGGCACCCTTGTGTAGGCATCCTTTTTCCTACAAATACAGTGAGTACCAGCAGTCTCCTTTTCCCTTCCAAGAAACATCCAGGCCTAGAAGTCTTTATCAGTCACTCTATGTATTCAGAGGGTAGGGCAACTCGCTGCACCCTTCCTTAGGAAGCTAGACGGACTCAGCTCTTCCACAGCTCCAGGGATTCTGTTCTCTCACATTCTACATGCCATGGAAGTCTGCCTCATTGCCCTCTTTGGAGCTACACTAAGAAACACAATCTGCTTCGCCTTCCTTCTAGGGACTCTTACCCAAGGACCCCATACCTACAGGAGAAAGGAGGCTTGCATTCCTACTGGAACAAAATCACAGATTTTCCTGTTACACTGCAGGACTTTAGAATAGGCTTAGGCCTGATGGCAAACATAGAACGTTCCCAGGATGAGGGAGTTCGATACATGCAGAACACCCCGCGAAGAAAAGTTGATTCAGCAAGGGGCCAGGGTGTAGCTAAAGTCCCTTTTGACTTGTTAGAAATCAGAAGGTGTTCGGCTGCATGTTCACCGGAAAAGAACACCTGATGCCACAAACCTTGCTCTCCCATTTTAAAAGCTGTATGCGTGCTGCACTGAAGATACCTAAATAACACTGTTTTTGACTGGCCTCTAGTCACTGTGGGCAGCCCTCTGGAGAGAAATGGAGTTTTCTCTAAGGAAACACGGTGCTTCCATAGCATGTGTGGGAGCTCCTCCATTCATGCTCTAGAGCTACAGGGAAATTTGACCAGAGTCCTTGCCTCAAGCTAAAGCCTGAAAAGCCCTGCTGAAGCGAAAGCATGTAGCAGTTTCCATTAGGTCGTATTCTCAGTTCTCCTTTACTTTAAGGTTTTTCACTTTTCCAGACACTAGGCAGCCTCGTGTAGGCACTCTTTTTCCTACAAATACAGTGAGTACCAGCAGTCTCCTTTGCCCTTCTAAGAAACATCCAGACCTAGAAGCCTTTCCCAGTCACTCTATGTGTTCAGAGTGTAGGGCAACTCGCTGTCCCCTTCCTTAGGAAGTTAGATGGACTCAGCTCTTCAACAGTTCCAGGGATTCTGTTCTCTCACGTCCTACAACCCATGGAAGTCTGCCTCATTGCCCTCATTGGAGCTACACTAAGAAACACAATCTGCTTCGCCTTCCTTCTAGGAACTCTTACCCAAGGATCCCATACCTACAGGGGAAAGGAGCCTTGCATTCCTACAGGAACCAATGCAAAGTTTTTCCTGTTACTCTGCAGGACTTTAGAATAGGCTTAGGCCCGAAGGGTTACATAGAGCGTTCCAAGGATGAGAGAGTTCGCTACATGCAGAACACCCTGTGAAGAAAAGTTGATTCCGCAAGGGACCATGGTGTAGCGAGAGTCTCTTTTGACTTGTTAGAAATCAGAAGGGTTTCGATAGCATGGTCACCGGAAAGGAAGACCTGATTGCACAAACCTTACTTTCCCATTTTAAAAGCTTTATCCATGCTGCACTGAAGATACCTAAATAACACTGATTTTGACTGGCCTCTAGTTACTGTAGGCAGCCCTCTGGAAAGAAAAGCAGTTTTCTCTAAGGAAACACGGTGCTTCGATAGCCTGGGTGGGAGCTCCTCCTGTCTCGCTCTAGAGCTACAGGGAAACTTGACGTGAGTCCTTGCCTCAAGCTAAGGCCTGACAAGCCCTGGTGAAGCGAAAGCGTGTAGCAGTTTCCATTAGGTCGTATTCGCAGTTCTGCTTTTCTTTAACGTTTCTTCACTTTTCCAGACACTAGGCACCCTCGTGTAGGCACTCTTTTCCCTACAAATACAGTGAGTACCAGCAGGCTCCTCTGCCTTTCTAAGAAACATCCAGGCTCAGTAGTCTTTCCCAGTCAGTCTATGTATTCAGAGGGTAGGGCAACACACTGCACCCTTCCTTTGAAAAGCTAGATGTCCTCAGTGCTCCAACAGCTCCACGAATTCTGTTCTCCCACGTCCTACATGCCATGGAAGTCTGCCTCATTGCCCTCATTGGAGCTACACTAAGAAACACAATCTGCTTCGCCTTCCTCTAGGAACTCTTACCCTAGGACCCCATACCTACCGGAGAAAGGAGACTTGCATTCCTAGTGGAACCAAAGCACAGTTTTTCCTGTTACACTGCAGGACTTTAGAATAGGCATAGGCTCGATAGCATACATAGAACGTTCCAAGGACGAGGGAGTTCGATACATGCAGAACACCCTGTGAAGAAAACTTGTTTCAGACGGGACCAGGGTGTAGCTAGAGTCCTTTTGACTTGTGAGAAATCAGAACGTGTTCGGCTGCATGTTCACCATAAAAGAACACCTGATGGCACAAACCTTGCTTTCCCATTTTAAAAGCTCTATCCATGCTGCACTGAAGATACCTACATAACACTGTTTTTGACTGGCCTCTAGTCACTGTGGGCAGCCCTCTGGAAAGAAAAGGAGTTTTCTCTAAGGAAACACGGTGCTTCCATAGCATGGGTGGGAGCTCCTCCTGTCATGCTCTAGAGCTACAGGGAAACTTGACGTGAGTCCTTGCCTCAAGCTAAAGCCTGAAAAGCCCTGCTGAAGCGAAAGCGCTTATCAGTTTCCATTATGTCGTATTCGCCGTTCTGCTTTACTTTAACGATTCTTCACTTTTCCAGACACTAGGCACCCTCGTGTAGGCACTCTTTTCCCTACAAATACAGTGAGTACCAGCAGGCTCCTCTGCCTTTCTAAGAAACATCCAGGCTCAGTAGTCTTTCCCAGTCAGTCTATGTATTCAGAGGGTAGGGCAACACACTGCACCCTTCCTTTGAAAAGCTAGATGTCCTCAGTGCTCCAACAGCTCCACGAATTCTGTTCTCTCACGTCCTACATGCCATGGAAGTCTGCCTCATTGCCCTCATTGGAGCTACACTAAGAAACACAATCTGCTTCGCCTTCCTCTAGGAACTCTTACCCTAGGACCCCATACCTACCGGAGAAAGGAGACTTGCATTCCTAGTGGAACCAAAGCACAGTTTTTCCTGTTACACTGCAGGACTTTAGAATAGGCATAGGCTCGATAGCATACATAGAACGTTCCAAGGACGAGGGAGTTCGATACATGCAGAACACCCTGTGAAGAAAACTTGTTTCAGACGGGACCAGGGTGTAGCTAGAGTCCTTTTGACTTGTGAGAAATCAGAACGTGTTCGGCTGCATGTTCACCATAAAAGAACACCTGATGGCACAAACCTTGCTTTCCCATTTTAAAAGCTCTATCCATGCTGCACTGAAGATACCTACATAACACTGTTTTTGACTGGCCTCTAGTCACTGTGGGCAGCCCTCTGGAAAGAAAAGGAGTTTTCTCTAAGGAAACACGGTGCTTCCATAGCATGGGTGGGAGCTCCTCCTGTCATGCTCTAGAGCTACAGGGAAACTTGACGTGAGTCCTTGCCTCAAGCTAAAGCCTGAAAAGCCCTGCTGAAGCGAAAGCGCTTATCAGTTTCCATTATGTCGTATTCGCCGTTCTGCTTTACTTTAACGATTCTTCACTTTTCCAGACACTAGGCACCCTCGTGTAGGCATCCTTTTTCCTACAAATACAGTGAGTACCAGCAGTCTCCTTTTCCCTTCCAAGAAACATCCAGGCCTAGAAGTCTTTATCAGTCACTCTATGTATTCAGAGGGTAGGGCAACTCGCTGCACCCTTCCTTAGGAAGCTAGACGGACTCAGCTCTTCCACAGCTCCAGGGATTCTGTTCTCTCACATTCTACATGCCATGGAAGTCTGCCTCATTGCCCTCTTTGGAGCTACACTAAGAAACACAATCTGCTTCGCCTTCCTTCTAGGGACTCTTACCCAAGGACCCCATACCTACAGGAGAAAGGAGGCTTGCATTCCTACTGGAACAAAATCACAGATTTTCCTGTTACACTGCAGGACTTTAGAATAGGCTTAGGCCTGATGGCAAACATAGAACGTTCCCAGGATGAGGGAGTTCGATACATGCAGAACACCCCGCGAAGAAAAGTTGATTCAGCAAGGGGCCAGGGTGTAGCTAAAGTCCCTTTTGACTTGTTAGAAATCAGAAGGTGTTCGGCTGCATGTTCACCGGAAAAGAACACCTGATGCCACAAACCTTGCTCTCCCATTTTAAAAGCTGTATGCGTGCTGCACTGAAGATACCTAAATAACACTGTTTTTGACTGGCCTCTAGTCACTGTGGGCAGCCCTCTGGAGAGAAATGGAGTTTTCTCTAAGGAAACACGGTGCTTCCATAGCATGTGTGGGAGCTCCTCCATTCATGCTCTAGAGCTACAGGGAAATTTGACCAGAGTCCTTGCCTCAAGCTAAAGCCTGAAAAGCCCTGCTGAAGCGAAAGCATGTAGCAGTTTCCATTAGGTCGTATTCGCAGTTCTGCTTTACTTTAAGGTTTTTCACTTTTCCAGACACTAGGCAGCCTCGTGTAGGCACTCTTTTTCCTACAAATACAGTGAGTACCAGCAGTCTCCTTTGCCCTTCTAAGAAACATCCAGACCTAGAAGCCTTTCCCAGTCACTCTATGTGTTCAGAGTGTAGGGCAACTCGCTGTCCCCTTCCTTAGGAAGTTAGATGGACTCAGCTCTTCAACAGTTCCAGGGATTCTGTTCTCTCACGTCCTACAACCCATGGAAGTCTGCCTCATTGCCCTCATTGGAGCTACACTAAGAAACACAATCTGCTTCGCCTTCCTTCTAGGAACTCTTACCCAAGGATCCCATACTTACAGGGGAAAGGAGCCTTGCATTCCTACAGGAACCAATGCAAAGTTTTTCCTGTTACTCTGCAGGACTTTAGAATCGGCTTAGGCCCGAAGGGTTACATAGAGCGTTCCAAGGATGAGAGAGTTCGCTACATGCAGAACACCCTGTGAAGAAAAGTTGATTCCGCAAGGGACCATGGTGTAGCGAGAGTCTCTTTTGACTTGTTAGAAATCAGAAGGGTTTCGATAGCATGGTCACCGGAAAAGAAGACCTGATTGCACAAACCTTACTTTCCCATTTTAAAAGCTTTATCCATGCTGCACTGAAGATACCTAAATAACACTGTTTTTGACTGGCCTCTAGTGACTGTTGGCAGCCCTCTGGAGAGAAATGGAGTTTTCTCTAAGGAAACACGGTGCTTCCATAGCATGTGTGGGAGCTCCTCCATTCATGCTCTAGAGCTACAGGGAAATTTGACGTGAGTCCTTGCCTCAAGCTAAGGCCTGACAAGCCCTGGTGAAGCGAAAGCGTGTAGCAGTTTCCATTAGGTCGTATTCGCAGTTCTGCTTTTCTTTAACGTTTCTTCACTTTTCCAGACACTAGGCACCCTCGTGTAGGCACTCTTTTCCCTACAAATACAGTGAGTACCAGCAGGCTCCTCTGCCTTTCTAAGAAACATCCAGGCTCAGTAGTCTTTCCCAGTCAGTCTATGTATTCAGAGGGTAGGGCAACACACTGCACCCTTCCTTTGAAAAGCTAGATGTCCTCAGTGCTCCAACAGCTCCACGAATTCTGTTCTCTCACGTCCTACATGCCATGGAAGTCTGCCTCATTGCCCTCATTGGAGCTACACTAAGAAACACAATCTGCTTCGCCTTCCTCTAGGAACTCTTACCCTAGGACCCCATACCTACCGGAGAAAGGAGACTTGCATTCCTAGTGGAACCAAAGCACAGTTTTTCCTGTTACACTGCAGGACTTTAGAATAGGCATAGGCTCGATAGCATACATAGAACGTTCCAAGGACGAGGGAGTTCGATACATGCAGAACACCCTGTGAAGAAAACTTGTTTCAGACGGGACCAGGGTGTAGCTAGAGTCCTTTTGACTTGTGAGAAATCAGAACGTGTTCGGCTGCATGTTCACCATAAAAGAACACCTGATGGCACAAACCTTGCTTTCCCATTTTAAAAGCTCTATCCATGCTGCACTGAAGATACCTACATAACACTGTTTTTGACTGGCCTCTAGTCACTGTGGGCAGCCCTCTGGAAAGAAAAGGAGTTTTCTCTAAGGAAACACGGTGCTTCCATAGCATGGGTGGGAGCTCCTCCTGTCATGCTCTAGAGCTACAGGGAAACTTGACGTGAGTCCTTGCCTCAAGCTAAAGCCTGAAAAGCCCTGCTGAAGCGAAAGCGCTTATCAGTTTCCATTATGTCGTATTCGCCGTTCTGCTTTACTTTAACGATTCTTCACTTTTCCAGACACTAGGCACCCTCGTGTAGGCACTCTTTTCCCTACAAATACAGTGAGTACCAGCAGGCTCCTCTGCCTTTCTAAGAAACATCCAGGCTCAGTAGTCTTTCCCAGTCAGTCTATGTATTCAGAGGGTAGGGCAACACACTGCACCCTTCCTTTGAAAAGCTAGATGTCCTCAGTGCTCCAACAGCTCCACGAATTCTGTTCTCTCACGTCCTACATGCCATGGAAGTCTGCCTCATTGCCCTCATTGGAGCTACACTAAGAAACACAATCTGCTTCGCCTTCCTCTAGGAACTCTTACCCTAGGACCCCATACCTACCGGAGAAAGGAGACTTGCATTCCTAGTGGAACCAAAGCACAGTTTTTCCTGTTACACTGCAGGACTTTAGAATAGGCATAGGCTCGATAGCATACATAGAACGTTCCAAGGACGAGGGAGTTCGATACATGCAGAACACCCTGTGAAGAAAACTTGTTTCAGACGGGACCAGGGTGTAGCTAGAGTCCTTTTGACTTGTGAGAAATCAGAACGTGTTCGGCTGCATGTTCACCATAAAAGAACACCTGATGGCACAAACCTTGCTTTCCCATTTTAAAAGCTCTATCCATGCTGCACTGAAGATACCTACATAACACTGTTTTTGACTGGCCTCTAGTCACTGTGGGCAGCCCTCTGGAAAGAAAAGGAGTTTTCTCTAAGGAAACACGGTGCTTCCATAGCATGGGTGGGAGCTCCTCCTGTCATGCTCTAGAGCTACAGGGAAACTTGACGTGAGTCCTTGCCTCAAGCTAAAGCCTGAAAAGCCCTGCTGAAGCGAAAGCGCTTATCAGTTTCCATTATGTCGTATTCGCTGTTCTGCTTTACTTTAACGATTCTTCACTTTTCCAGACACTAGGCACCCTTGTGTAGGCATCCTTTTTCCTACAAATACAGTGAGTACCAGCAGTCTCCTTTTCCCTTCCAAGAAACATCCAGGCCTAGAAGTCTTTATCAGTCACTCTATGTATTCAGAGGGTAGGGCAACTCGCTGCACCCTTCCTTAGGAAGCTAGACGGACTCAGCTCTTCCACAGCTCCAGGGATTCTGTTCTCTCACATTCTACATGCCATGGAAGTCTGCCTCATTGCCCTCTTTGGAGCTACACTAAGAAACACAATCTGCTTCGCCTTCCTTCTAGGGACTCTTACCCAAGGACCCCATACCTACAGGAGAAAGGAGGCTTGCATTCCTACTGGAACAAAATCACAGATTTTCCTGTTACACTGCAGGACTTTAGAATAGGCTTAGGCCTGATGGCAAACATAGAACGTTCCCAGGATGAGGGAGTTCGATACATGCAGAACACCCCGCGAAGAAAAGTTGATTCAGCAAGGGGCCAGGGTGTAGCTAAAGTCCCTTTTGACTTGTTAGAAATCAGAAGGTGTTCGGCTGCATGTTCACCGGAAAAGAACACCTGATGCCACAAACCTTGCTCTCCCATTTTAAAAGCTGTATGCGTGCTGCACTGAAGATACCTAAATAACACTGTTTTTGACTGGCCTCTAGTCACTGTGGGCAGCCCTCTGGAGAGAAATGGAGTTTTCTCTAAGGAAACACGGTGCTTCCATAGCATGTGTGGGAGCTCCTCCATTCATGCTCTAGAGCTACAGGGAAATTTGACCAGAGTCCTTGCCTCAAGCTAAAGCCTGAAAAGCCCTGCTGAAGCGAAAGCATGTAGCAGTTTCCATTAGGTCGTATTCTCAGTTCTCCTTTACTTTAAGGTTTTTCACTTTTCCAGACACTAGGCAGCCTCGTGTAGGCACTCTTTTTCCTACAAATACAGTGAGTACCAGCAGTCTCCTTTGCCCTTCTAAGAAACATCCAGACCTAGAAGCCTTTCCCAGTCACTCTATGTGTTCAGAGTGTAGGGCAACTCGCTGTCCCCTTCCTTAGGAAGTTAGATGGACTCAGCTCTTCAACAGTTCCAGGGATTCTGTTCTCTCACGTCCTACAACCCATGGAAGTCTGCCTCATTGCCCTCATTGGAGCTACACTAAGAAACACAATCTGCTTCGCCTTCCTTCTAGGAACTCTTACCCAAGGATCCCATACCTACAGGGGAAAGGAGCCTTGCATTCCTACAGGAACCAATGCAAAGTTTTTCCTGTTACTCTGCAGGACTTTAGAATAGGCTTAGGCCCGAAGGGTTACATAGAGCGTTCCAAGGATGAGAGAGTTCGCTACATGCAGAACACCCTGTGAAGAAAAGTTGATTCCGCAAGGGACCATGGTGTAGCGAGAGTCTCTTTTGACTTGTTAGAAATCAGAAGGGTTTCGATAGCATGGTCACCGGAAAGGAAGACCTGATTGCACAAACCTTACTTTCCCATTTTAAAAGCTTTATCCATGCTGCACTGAAGATACCTAAATAACACTGATTTTGACTGGCCTCTAGTTACTGTAGGCAGCCCTCTGGAAAGAAAAGCAGTTTTCTCTAAGGAAACACGGTGCTTCGATAGCCTGGGTGGGAGCTCCTCCTGTCTCGCTCTAGAGCTACAGGGAAACTTGACGTGAGTCCTTGCCTCAAGCTAAGGCCTGACAAGCCCTGGTGAAGCGAAAGCGTGTAGCAGTTTCCATTAGGTCGTATTCGCAGTTCTGCTTTTCTTTAACGTTTCTTCACTTTTCCAGACACTAGGCACCCTCGTGTAGGCACTCTTTTCCCTACAAATACAGTGAGTACCAGCAGGCTCCTCTGCCTTTCTAAGAAACATCCAGGCTCAGTAGTCTTTCCCAGTCAGTCTATGTATTCAGAGGGTAGGGCAACACACTGCACCCTTCCTTTGAAAAGCTAGATGTCCTCAGTGCTCCAACAGCTCCACGAATTCTGTTCTCCCACGTCCTACATGCCATGGAAGTCTGCCTCATTGCCCTCATTGGAGCTACACTAAGAAACACAATCTGCTTCGCCTTCCTCTAGGAACTCTTACCCTAGGACCCCATACCTACCGGAGAAAGGAGACTTGCATTCCTAGTGGAACCAAAGCACAGTTTTTCCTGTTACACTGCAGGACTTTAGAATAGGCATAGGCTCGATAGCATACATAGAACGTTCCAAGGACAAGGGAGTTCGATACATGCAGAACACCCTGTGAAGAAAACTTGTTTCAGACGGGACCAGGGTGTAGCTAGAGTCCTTTTGACTTGTGAGAAATCAGAACGTGTTCGGCTGCATGTTCACCATAAAAGAACACCTGATGGCACAAACCTTGCTTTCCCATTTTAAAAGCTCTATCCATGCTGCACTGAAGATACCTACATAACACTGTTTTTGACTGGCCTCTAGTCACTGTGGGCAGCCCTCTGGAAAGAAAAGGAGTTTTCTCTAAGGAAACACGGTGCTTCCATAGCATGGGTGGGAGCTCCTCCTGTCATGCTCTAGAGCTACAGGGAAACTTGACGTGAGTCCTTGCCTCAAGCTAAAGCCTGAAAAGCCCTGCTGAAGCGAAAGCGCTTATCAGTTTCCATTATGTCGTATTCGCCGTTCTGCTTTACTTTAACGATTCTTCACTTTTCCAGACACTAGGCACCCTCGTGTAGGCACTCTTTTCCCTACAAATACAGTGAGTACCAGCAGGCTCCTCTGCCTTTCTAAGAAACATCCAGGCTCAGTAGTCTTTCCCAGTCAGTCTATGTATTCAGAGGGTAGGGCAACACACTGCACCCTTCCTTTGAAAAGCTAGATGTCCTCAGTGCTCCAACAGCTCCACGAATTCTGTTCTCTCACGTCCTACATGCCATGGAAGTCTGCCTCATTGCCCTCATTGGAGCTACACTAAGAAACACAATCTGCTTCGCCTTCCTCTAGGAACTCTTACCCTAGGACCCCATACCTACCGGAGAAAGGAGACTTGCATTCCTAGTGGAACCAAAGCACAGTTTTTCCTGTTACACTGCAGGACTTTAGAATAGGCATAGGCTCGATAGCATACATAGAACGTTCCAAGGACGAGGGAGTTCGATACATGCAGAACACCCCGCGAAGAAAAGTTGATTCAGCAAGGGGCCAAGGTGTAGCTAAAGTCCCTTTTGACTTGTTAGAAATCAGAAGGTGTTCGGCTGCATGTTCACCGGAAAAGAACACCTGATGCCACAAACCTTGCTCTCCCATTTTAAAAGCTGTATGCGTGCTGCACTGAAGATACCTAAATAACACTGTTTTTGACTGGCCTCTAGTCACTGTAGGCAGCCCTCTGGAAAGAAAAGGAGTTTTCTCTAAGGAAACACGGTGCTTCCATAGCATGGGTGGGAGCTCCTCCTGTCATGCTCTAGAGCTACAGGGAAACTTGACGTGAGTCCTTGCCTCAAGCTAAAGCCTGAAAAGCCCTGCTGAAGCGAAAGCGCTTATCAGTTTCCATTATGTCGTATTCGCCGTTCTGCTTTACTTTAACGATTCTTCACTTTTCCAGACACTAGGCACCCTCGTGTAGGCATCCTTTTTCCTACAAATACAGTGAGTACCAGCAGTCTCCTTTTCCCTTCCAAGAAACATCCAGGCCTAGAAGTCTTTATCAGTCACTCTATGTATTCAGAGGGTAGGGCAACTCGCTGCACCCTTCCTTAGGAAGCTAGACGGACTCAGCTCTTCCACAGCTCCAGGGATTCTGTTCTCTCACATTCTACATGCCATGGAAGTCTGCCTCATTGCCCTCTTTGGAGCTACACTAAGAAACACAATCTGCTTCGCCTTCCTTCTAGGGACTCTTACCCAAGGACCCCATACCTACAGGAGAAAGGAGGCTTGCATTCCTACTGGAACAAAATCACAGATTTTCCTGTTACACTGCAGGACTTTAGAATAGGCTTAGGCCTG
The DNA here is from genome assembly GCF_028023285.1 of Balaenoptera ricei. Classification (NCBI taxonomy): domain Eukaryota; kingdom Metazoa; phylum Chordata; class Mammalia; order Artiodactyla; family Balaenopteridae; genus Balaenoptera; species Balaenoptera ricei. The sequence goes on from NC_082659.1 coordinate 36,804,934, forward strand.
ATGGCAAACATAGAACGTTCCCAGGATGAGGGAGTTCGATACATGCAGAACACCCCGCGAAGAAAAGTTGATTCAGCAAGGGGCCAGGGTGTAGCTAAAGTCCCTTTTGACTTGTTAGAAATCAGAAGGTGTTCGGCTGCATGTTCACCGGAAAAGAACACCTGATGCCACAAACCTTGCTCTCCCATTTTAAAAGCTGTATGCGTGCTGCACTGAAGATACCTAAATAAAACTGTTTTTGACTGGCCTCTAGTCACTGTGGGCAGCCCTCTGGAGAGAAATGGAGTTTTCTCTAAGGAAACACGGTGCTTCCATAGCATGTGTGGGAGCTCCTCCATTCATGCTCTAGAGCTACAGGGAAATTTGACCAGAGTCCTTGCCTCAAGCTAAAGCCTGAAAAGCCCTGCTGAAGCGAAAGCATGTAGCAGTTTCCATTAGGTCGTATTCGCAGTTCTGCTTTACTTTGAGGTTTTTCACTTTTCCAGACACTAGGCAGCCTCGTGTAGGCACTCTTTTTCCTACAAATACAGTGAGTACCAGCAGTCTCCTTTGCCCTTCTAAGAAACATCCAGACCTAGAAGCCTTTCCCAGTCACTCTATGTGTTCAGAGTGTAGGGCAACTCGCTGTCCCCTTCCTTAGGAAGTTAGATGGACTCAGCTCTTCAACAGTTCCAGGGATTCTGTTCTCTCACGTCCTACAACCCATGGAAGTCTGCCTCATTGCCCTCATTGGAGCTACACTAAGAAACACAATCTGCTTCGCCTTCCTTCTAGGAACTCTTACCCAAGGATCCCATACCTACAGGAGAAAGGAGGCTTGCATTCCTACAGGAACCAATGCAAAGTTTTTCCTGTTACCCTGCAGGACTTTAGAATCGGCTTAGGCCCGAAGGGTTACATAGAGCGTTCCAAGGATGAGAGAGTTCGCTACATGCAGAACACCCTGTGAAGAAAAGTTGATTCCGCAAGGGACCATGGTGTAGCGAGAGTCTCTTTTGACTTGTTAGAAATCAGAAGGGTTTCGATAGCATGGTCACCGGAAAGGAAGACCTGATTGCACAAACCTTACTTTCCCATTTTAAAAGCTTTATCCATGCTGCACTGAAGATACCTAAATAACACTGATTTTGACTGGCCTCTAGTTACTGTAGGCAGCCCTCTGGAAAGAAAAGCAGTTTTCTCTAAGGAAACACGGTGCTTCGATAGCCTGGGTGGGAGCTCCTCCTGTCTCGCTCTAGAGCTACAGGGAAACTTGACGTGAGTCCTTGCCTCAAGCTAAGGCCTGACAAGCCCTGTTGAAGGGAAAGCGCTTAGCAGTTTCCGTTAGGTCGTACTCGCAGTTCTGCTTTACTTTAACGTTTCTTCACTTTTCTAGACACGTATCAGCCTCCTGTAGGCACACTTTTGCCTACAAATACAGTGAGTACCAGCAGGCTCCTCTGCCTTTCTAAGAAACATCCAGGCTCAGTAGTCTTTCCCAGTCAGTCTATGAATTCAGAGGGTAGGGCAACACACTGCACCCTTCCTTGAGAAAGCTAGATGTCCTCAGCGCTCCAACAGCTCCACGAATTCTGTTCTCTCACGTCCTACATGCCATGGAAGTCTGCCTCATTGCCCTCATTGGAGCTACACTAAGAAACACAATCTGCTTCGCCCTCCTCTAGGAACTCTTACCCAAGGACCCCATACCTATAGGAGAAAGGAGACTTGCATTCCTAGTGGAACCAAAGCATAGTTTTTCCTGTTACACTGCAGGAATTTAGAATTGGCTTAAGCCCGATAGCATACATAGAACGTTCCAAGGATGAGGGAGTTCGATACATGAAGAACACCCTGTGAAGAAAACTTGTTTCAGCAAGGGACCAGGGTGTAGCTAGGGTCCTTTTGACTTGTGAGAAATCAGAACGTGTTCGGCTGCATGTTCACCAGAAAAAACACCTGATGCCACAAACCTTGCTCTCCCATTTTAAAAGCTCTATGCGTGCTGCACTGAAGATACCTAAATAACACTGTTTTTGACTGGCCTCTTGTGACTGTGGGCAGCCCTCTGGAGAGAAATGGAGTTTTCTCTAAGGAAACACGGTGCTTCCATAGCATGTGTGGGAGCTCCTCCATTCATGCTCTAGAGCTACAGGGAAATTTGACGTGAGTCCTTGCCTCAAGCTAAAGCCTGAAAAGCCCTGGTGAAGCGAAAGCGTGTAGCAGTTTCCATTAGGTCGTACTCGCAGTTCTGCTTTTCTTTAACGTTTCTTCACTTTTCCAGACACTAGGCACCCTCGTGTAGGCACTCTTTTCCCTACAAATACAGCGAGTACCAGCAGGCTCCTCTGCCTTTCTAAGAAACATCCAGGCTCAGTAGTCTTTCCCAGTCAGTCTATGTATTCAGAGGGTAGGGCAACACACTGCACCCTTCCTTTGAAAAGCTAGATGTCCTCAGTGCTCCAACAGCTCCACGAATTCTGTTCTCTCACGTCCTACATGCCATGGAAGTCTGCCTCATTGCCCTCTTTGGAGCTACACTAAGAAACACAATCTGCTTCGCCTTCCTCTAGGAACTCTTACCCTAGGACCCCATACCTACCGGAGAAAGGAGACTTGCATTCCTAGTGGAACCAAAGCACAGTTTTTCCTGTTACACTGCAGGACTTTAGAATAGGCATAGGCTCGATAGCATACATAGAACGTTCCAAGGACGAGGGAGTTCGATACATGCAGAACACCCTGTGAAGAAAACTTGTTTCAGACGGGACCAGGGTGTAGCTAGAGTCCTTTTGACTTGTGAGAAATCAGAACGTGTTCGGCTGCATGTTCACCATAAAAGAACACCTGATGGCACAAACCTTGCTTTCCCATTTTAAAAGCTCTATCCATGCTGCACTGAAGATACCTACATAACACTGTTTTTGACTGGCCTCTAGTCACTGTGGGCAGCCCTCTGGAAAGAAAAGGAGTTTTCTCTAAGGAAACACGGTGCTTCCATAGCATGGGTGGGAGCTCCTCCTGTCATGCTCTAGAGCTACAGGGAAACTTGACGTGAGTCCTTGCCTCAAGCTAAAGCCTGAAAAGCCCTGCTGAAGCGAAAGCGCTTATCAGTTTCCATTATGTCGTATTCGCCGTTCTGCTTTACTTTAACGATTCTTCACTTTTCCAGACACTAGGCACCCTCGTGTAGGCATCCTTTTTCCTACAAATACAGTGAGTACCAGCAGTCTCCTTTTCCCTTCCAAGAAACATCCAGGCCTAGAAGTCTTTATCAGTCACTCTATGTATTCAGAGGGTAGGGCAACTCGCTGCACCCTTCCTTAGGAAGCTAGACGGACTCAGCTCTTCCACAGCTCCAGGGATTCTGTTCTCTCACATTCTACATGCCATGGAAGTCTGCCTCATTGCCCTCTTTGGAGCTACACTAAGAAACACAATCTGCTTCGCCTTCCTTCTAGGGACTCTTACCCAAGGACCCCATACCTACAGGAGAAAGGAGGCTTGCATTCCTACTGGAACAAAATCACAGATTTTCCTGTTACACTGCAGGACTTTAGAATAGGCTTAGGCCTGATGGCAAACATAGAACGTTCCCAGGATGAGGGAGTTCGATACATGCAGAACACCCCGCGAAGAAAAGTTGATTCAGCAAGGGGCCAGGGTGTAGCTAAAGTCCCTTTTGACTTGTTAGAAATCAGAAGGTGTTCGGCTGCATGTTCACCGGAAAAGAACACCTGATGCCACAAACCTTGCTCTCCCATTTTAAAAGCTGTATGCGTGCTGCACTGAAGATACCTAAATAACACTGTTTTTGACTGGCCTCTAGTCACTGTGGGCAGCCCTCTGGAGAGAAATGGAGTTTTCTCTAAGGAAACACGGTGCTTCCATAGCATGTGTGGGAGCTCCTCCATTCATGCTCTAGAGCTACAGGGAAATTTGACCAGAGTCCTTGCCTCAAGCTAAAGCCTGAAAAGCCCTGCTGAAGCGAAAGCATGTAGCAGTTTCCATTAGGTCGTATTCTCAGTTCTCCTTTACTTTAAGGTTTTTCACTTTTCCAGACACTAGGCAGCCTCGTGTAGGCACTCTTTTTCCTACAAATACAGTGAGTACCAGCAGTCTCCTTTGCCCTTCTAAGAAACATCCAGACCTAGAAGCCTTTCCCAGTCACTCTATGTGTTCAGAGTGTAGGGCAACTCGCTGTCCCCTTCCTTAGGAAGTTAGATGGACTCAGCTCTTCAACAGTTCCAGGGATTCTGTTCTCTCACGTCCTACAACCCATGGAAGTCTGCCTCATTGCCCTCATTGGAGCTACACTAAGAAACACAATCTGCTTCGCCTTCCTTCTAGGAACTCTTACCCAAGGATCCCATACTTACAGGGGAAAGGAGCCTTGCATTCCTACAGGAACCAATGCAAAGTTTTTCCTGTTACTCTGCAGGACTTTAGAATAGGCTTAGGCCCGAAGGGTTACATAGAGCGTTCCAAGGATGAGAGAGTTCGCTACATGCAGAACACCCTGTGAAGAAAAGTTGATTCCGCAAGGGACCATGGTGTAGGGAGAGTCTCTTTTGACTTGTTAGAAATCAGAAGGGTTTCGATAGCATGGTCACCGGAAAGGAAGACCTGATTGCACAAACCTTACTTTCCCATTTTAAAAGCTTTATCCATGCTGCACTGAAGATACCTAAATAACACTGATTTTGACTGGCCTCTAGTTACTGTAGGCAGCCCTCTGGAAAGAAAAGCAGTTTTCTCTAAGGAAACACGGTGCTTCGATAGCCTGGGTGGGAGCTCCTCCTGTCTCGCTCTAGAGCTACAGGGAAACTTGACGTGAGTCCTTGCCTCAAGCTAAGGCCTGACAAGCCCTGGTGAAGCGAAAGCGTGTAGCAGTTTCCATTAGGTCGTATTCGCAGTTCTGCTTTTCTTTAACATTTCTTCACTTTTCCAGACACTAGGCACCCTCGTGTAGGCACTCTTTTCCCTACAAATACAGTGAGTACCAGCAGGCTCCTCTGCCTTTCTAAGAAACATCCAGGCTCAGTAGTCTTTCCCAGTCAGTCTATGTATTCAGAGGGGAGGGCAACACACTGCACCCTTCCTTTGAAAAGCTAGATGTCCTCAGTGCTCCAACAGCTCCACGAATTCTGTTCTCTCACGTCCTACATGCCATGGAAGTCTGCCTCATTGCCCTCATTGGAGCTACACTAAGAAACACAATCTGCTTCGCCTTCCTCTAGGAACTCTTACCCTAGGACCCCATACCTACCGGAGAAAGGAGACTTGCATTCCTAGTGGAACCAAAGCATAGTTTTTCCTGTTACACTGCAGGAATTTAGAATTGGCTTAAGCCCGATAGCATACATAGAACGTTCCAAGGACGAGGGAGTTCGATACATGAAGAACACCCTGTGAAGAAAACTTGTTTCAGCAAGGGACCAGGGTGTAGCTAGGGTCCTTTTGACTTGTGAGAAATCAGAACGTGTTCGGCTGCATGTTCACCAGAAAAAACACCTGATGCCACAAACCTTGCTCTCCCATTTTAAAAGCTCTATGCGTGCTGCACTGAAGATACCTAAATAACACTGTTTTTGACTGGCCTCTAGTGACTGTGGGCAGCCCTCTGGAGAGAAATGGAGTTTTCTCTAAGGAAACACGGTGCTTCCATAGCATGTGTGGGAGCTCCTCCATTCATGCTCTAGAGCTACAGGGAAATTTGACGTGAGTCCTTGCCTCAAGCTAAGGCCTGACTAGCCCTGGTGAAGCGAAAGCGTGTAGCAGTTTCCATTAGGTCGTACTCGCAGTTCTGCTTTTCTTTAACGTTTCTTCACTTTTCCAGACACTAGGCACCCTCGTGTAGGCACTCTTTTCCCTACAAATACAGCGAGTACCAGCAGGCTCCTCTGCCTTTCTAAGAAACATCCAGGCTCAGTAGTCTTTCCCAGTCAGTCTATGTATTCAGAGGGTAGGGCAACACACTGCACCCTTCCTTTGAAAAGCTAGATGTCCTCAGTGCTCCAACAGCTCCACGAATTCTGTTCTCTCACGTCCTACATGCCATGGAAGTCTGCCTCATTGCCCTCATTGGAGCTACACTAAGAAACACAATCTGCTTCGCCTTCCTCTAGGAACTCTTACCCTAGGACCCCATACCTACCGGAGAAAGGAGACTTGCATTCCTAGTGGAACCAAAGCACAGTTTTTCCTGTTACACTGCAGGACTTTAGAATAGGCATAGGCTCGATAGCATACATAGAACGTTCCAAGGACGAGGGAGTTCGATACATGCAGAACACCCTGTGAAGAAAACTTGTTTCAGACGGGACCAGGGTGTAGCTAGAGTCCTTTTGACTTGTGAGAAATCAGAACGTGTTCGGCTGCATGTTCACCATAAAAGAACACCTGATGGCACAAACCTTGCTTTCCCATTTTAAAAGCTCTATCCATGCTGCACTGAAGATACCTACATAACACTGTTTTTGACTGGCCTCTAGTCACTGTGGGCAGCCCTCTGGAAAGAAAAGGAGTTTTCTCTAAGGAAACACGGTGCTTCCATAGCATGGGTGGGAGCTCCTCCTGTCATGCTCTAGAGCTACAGGGAAACTTGACGTGAGTCCTTGCCTCAAGCTAAAGCCTGAAAAGCCCTGCTGAAGCGAAAGCGCTTATCAGTTTCCATTATGTCGTATTCGCCGTTCTGCTTTACTTTAACGATTCTTCACTTTTCCAGACACTAGGCACCCTCGTGTAGGCATCCTTTTTCCTACAAATACAGTGAGTACCAGCAGTCTCCTTTTCCCTTCCAAGAAACATCCAGGCCTAGAAGTCTTTATCAGTCACTCTATGTATTCAGAGGGTAGGGCAACTCGCTGCACCCTTCCTTAGGAAGCTAGACGGACTCAGCTCTTCCACAGCTCCAGGGATTCTGTTCTCTCACATTCTACATGCCATGGAAGTCTGCCTCATTGCCCTCTTTGGAGCTACACTAAGAAACACAATCTGCTTCGCCTTCCTTCTAGGGACTCTTACCCAAGGACCCCATACCTACAGGAGAAAGGAGGCTTGCATTCCTACTGGAACAAAATCACAGATTTTCCTGTTACACTGCAGGACTTTAGAATAGGCTTAGGCCTGATGGCAAACATAGAACGTTCCCAGGATGAGGGAGTTCGATACATGCAGAACACCCCGCGAAGAAAAGTTGATTCAGCAAGGGGCCAGGGTGTAGCTAAAGTCCCTTTTGACTTGTTAGAAATCAGAAGGTGTTCGGCTGCATGTTCACCGGAAAAGAACACCTGATGCCACAAACCTTGCTCTCCCATTTTAAAAGCTGTATGCGTGCTGCACTGAAGATACCTAAATAACACTGTTTTTGACTGGCCTCTAGTCACTGTGGGCAGCCCTCTGGAGAGAAATGGAGTTTTCTCTAAGGAAACACGGTGCTTCCATAGCATGTGTGGGAGCTCCTCCATTCATGCTCTAGAGCTACAGGGAAATTTGACCAGAGTCCTTGCCTCAAGCTAAAGCCTGAAAAGCCCTGCTGAAGCGAAAGCATGTAGCAGTTTCCATTAGGTCGTATTCTCAGTTCTCCTTTACTTTAAGGTTTTTCACTTTTCCAGACACTAGGCAGCCTCGTGTAGGCACTCTTTTTCCTACAAATACAGTGAGTACCAGCAGTCTCCTTTGCCCTTCTAAGAAACATCCAGACCTAGAAGCCTTTCCCAGTCACTCTATGTGTTCAGAGTGTAGGGCAACTCGCTGTCCCCTTCCTTAGGAAGTTAGATGGACTCAGCTCTTCAACAGTTCCAGGGATTCTGTTCTCTCACGTCCTACAACCCATGGAAGTCTGCCTCATTGCCCTCATTGGAGCTACACTAAGAAACACAATCTGCTTCGCCTTCCTTCTAGGAACTCTTACCCAAGGATCCCATACTTACAGGGGAAAGGAGCCTTGCATTCCTACAGGAACCAATGCAAAGTTTTTCCTGTTACTCTGCAGGACTTTAGAATAGGCTTAGGCCCGAAGGGTTACATAGAGCGTTCCAAGGATGAGAGAGTTCGCTACATGCAGAACACCCTGTGAAGAAAAGTTGATTCCGCAAGGGACCATGGTGTAGCGAGAGTCTCTTTTGACTTGTTAGAAATCAGAAGGGTTTCGATAGCATGGTCACCGGTAAGGAAGACCTGATTGCACAAACCTTACTTTCCCATTTTAAAAGCTTTATCCATGCTGCACTGAAGATACCTAAATAACACTGATTTTGACTGGCCTCTAGTTACTGTAGGCAGCCCTCTGGAAAGAAAAGCAGTTTTCTCTAAGGAAACACGGTGCTTCGATAGCCTGGGTGGGAGCTCCTCCTGTCTCGCTCTAGAGCTACAGGGAAACTTGACGTGAGTCCTTGCCTCAAGCTAAGGCCTGACAAGCCCTGGTGAAGCGAAAGCGTGTAGCAGTTTCCATTAGGTCGTATTCGCAGTTCTGCTTTTCTTTAACGTTTCTTCACTTTTCCAGACACTAGGCACCCTCGTGTAGGCACTCTTTTCCCTACAAATACAGTGAGTACCAGCAGGCTCCTCTGCCTTTCTAAGAAACATCCAGGCTCAGTAGTCTTTCCCAGTCAGTCTATGTATTCAGAGGGTAGGGCAACACACTGCACCCTTCCTTTGAAAAGCTAGATGTCCTCAGTGCTCCAACAGCTCCACGAATTCTGTTCTCTCACGTCCTACATGCCATGGAAGTCTGCCTCATTGCCCTCATTGGAGCTACACTAAGAAACACAATCTGCTTCGCCTTCCTCTAGGAACTCTTACCCTAGGACCCCATACCTACCGGAGAAAGGAGACTTGCATTCCTAGTGGAACCAAAGCACAGTTTTTCCTGTTACACTGCAGGACTTTAGAATAGGCATAGGCTCGATAGCATACATAGAACGTTCCAAGGACGAGGGAGTTCGATACATGCAGAACACCCTGTGAAGAAAACTTGTTTCAGACGGGACCAGGGTGTAGCTAGAGTCCTTTTGACTTGTGAGAAATCAGAACGTGTTCGGCTGCATGTTCACCATAAAAGAACACCTGATGGCACAAACCTTGCTTTCCCATTTTAAAAGCTCTATCCATGCTGCACTGAAGATACCTACATAACACTGTTTTTGACTGGCCTCTAGTCACTGTGGGCAGCCCTCTGGAAAGAAAAGGAGTTTTCTCTAAGGAAACACGGTGCTTCCATAGCATGGGTGGGAGCTCCTCCTGTCATGCTCTAGAGCTACAGGGAAACTTGACGTGAGTCCTTGCCTCAAGCTAAAGCCTGAAAAGCCCTGCTGAAGCGAAAGCGCTTATCAGTTTCCATTATGTCGTATTCGCCGTTCTGCTTTACTTTAACGATTCTTCACTTTTCCAGACACTAGGCACCCTCGTGTAGGCACTCTTTTCCCTACAAATACAGTGAGTACCAGCAGGCTCCTCTGCCTTTCTAAGAAACATCCAGGCTCAGTAGTCTTTCCCAGTCAGTCTATGTATTCAGAGGGTAGGGCAACACACTGCACCCTTCCTTTGAAAAGCTAGATGTCCTCAGTGCTCCAACAGCTCCACGAATTCTGTTCTCTCACGTCCTACATGCCATGGAAGTCTGCCTCATTGCCCTCATTGGAGCTACACTAAGAAACACAATCTGCTTCGCCTTCCTCTAGGAACTCTTACCCTAGGACCCCATACCTACCGGAGAAAGGAGACTTGCATTCCTAGTGGAACCAAAGCACAGTTTTTCCTGTTACACTGCAGGACTTTAGAATAGGCATAGGCTCGATAGCATACATAGAACGTTCCAAGGACGAGGGAGTTCGATACATGCAGAACACCCTGTGAAGAAAACTTGTTTCAGACGGGACCAGGGTGTAGCTAGAGTCCTTTTGACTTGTGAGAAATCAGAACGTGTTCGGCTGCATGTTCACCATAAAAGAACACCTGATGGCACAAACCTTGCTTTCCCATTTTAAAAGCTCTATCCATGCTGCACTGAAGATACCTACATAACACTGTTTTTGACTGGCCTCTAGTCACTGTGGGCAGCCCTCTGGAAAGAAAAGGAGTTTTCTCTAAGGAAACACGGTGCTTCCATAGCATGGGTGGGAGCTCCTCCTGTCATGCTCTAGAGCTACAGGGAAACTTGACGTGAGTCCTTGCCTCAAGCTAAAGCCTGAAAAGCCCTGCTGAAGCGAAAGCGCTTATCAGTTTCCATTATGTCGTATTCGCCGTTCTGCTTTACTTTAACGATTCTTCACTTTTCCAGACACTAGGCACCCTCGTGTAGGCATCCTTTTTCCTACAAATACAGTGAGTACCAGCAGTCTCCTTTTCCCTTCCAAGAAACATCCAGGCCTAGAAGTCTTTATCAGTCACTCTATGTATTCAGAGGGTAGGGCAACTCGCTGCACCCTTCCTTAGGAAGCTAGACGGACTCAGCTCTTCCACAGCTCCAGGGATTCTGTTCTCTCACATTCTACATGCCATGGAAGTCTGCCTCATTGCCCTCTTTGGAGCTACACTAAGAAACACAATCTGCTTCGCCTTCCTTCTAGGGACTCTTACCCAAGGACCCCATACCTACAGGAGAAAGGAGGCTTGCATTCCTACTGGAACAAAATCACAGATTTTCCTGTTACACTGCAGGACTTTAGAATAGGCTTAGGCCTGATGGCAAACATAGAACGTTCCCAGGATGAGGGAGTTCGATACATGCAGAACACCCCGCGAAGAAAAGTTGATTCAGCAAGGGGCCAGGGTGTAGCTAAAGTCCCTTTTGACTTGTTAGAAATCAGAAGGTGTTCGGCTGCATGTTCACCGGAAAAGAACACCTGATGCCACAAACCTTGCTCTCCCATTTTAAAAGCTGTATGCGTGCTGCACTGAAGATACCTAAATAACACTGTTTTTGACTGGCCTCTAGTCACTGTGGGCAGCCCTCTGGAGAGAAATGGAGTTTTCTCTAAGGAAACACGGTGCTTCCATAGCATGTGTGGGAGCTCCTCCATTCATGCTCTAGAGCTACAGGGAAATTTGACCAGAGTCCTTGCCTCAAGCTAAAGCCTGAAAAGCCCTGCTGAAGCGAAAGCATGTAGCAGTTTCCATTAGGTCGTATTCTCAGTTCTCCTTTACTTTAAGGTTTTTCACTTTTCCAGACACTAGGCAGCCTCGTGTAGGCACTCTTTTTCCTACAAATACAGTGAGTACCAGCAGTCTCCTTTGCCCTTCTAAGAAACATCCAGACCTAGAAGCCTTTCCCAGTCACTCTATGTGTTCAGAGTGTAGGGCAACTCGCTGTCCCCTTCCTTAGGAAGTTAGATGGACTCAGCTCTTCAACAGTTCCAGGGATTCTGTTCTCTCACGTCCTACAACCCATGGAAGTCTGCCTCATTGCCCTCATTGGAGCTACACTAAGAAACACAATCTGCTTCGCCTTCCTTCTAGGAACTCTTACCCAAGGATCCCATACCTACAGGGGAAAGGAGCCTTGCATTCCTACAGGAACCAATGCAAAGTTTTTCCTGTTACTCTGCAGGACTTTAGAATAGGCTTAGGCCCGAAGGGTTACATAGAGCGTTCCAAGGATGAGAGAGTTCGCTACATGCAGAACACCCTGTGAAGAAAAGTTGATTCCGCAAGGGACCATGGTGTAGCGAGAGTCTCTTTTGACTTGTTAGAAATCAGAAGGGTTTCGATAGCATGGTCACCGGAAAGGAAGACCTGATTGCACAAACCTTACTTTCCCATTTTAAAAGCTTTATCCATGCTGCACTGAAGATACCTAAATAACACTGATTTTGACTGGCCTCTAGTTACTGTAGGCAGCCCTCTGGAAAGAAAAGCAGTTTTCTCTAAGGAAACACGGTGCTTCGATAGCCTGGGTGGGAGCTCCTCCTGTCTCGCTCTAGAGCTACAGGGAAACTTGACGTGAGTCCTTGCCTCAAGCTAAGGCCTGACAAGCCCTGGTGAAGCGAAAGCGTGTAGCAGTTTCCATTAGGTCGTATTCGCAGTTCTGCTTTTCTTTAACGTTTCTTCACTTTTCCAGACACTAGGCACCCTCGTGTAGGCACTCTTTTCCCTACAAATACAGTGAGTACCAGCAGGCTCCTCTGCCTTTCTAAGAAACATCCAGGCTCAGTAGTCTTTCCCAGTCAGTCTATGTATTCAGAGGGTAGGGCAACACACTGCACCCTTCCTTTGAAAAGCTAGATGTCCTCAGTGCTCCAACAGCTCCACGAATTCTGTTCTCTCACGTCCTACATGCCATGGAAGTCTGCCTCATTGCCCTCATTGGAGCTACACTAAGAAACACAATCTGCTTCGCCTTCCTCTAGGAACTCTTACCCTAGGACCCCATACCTACCGGAGAAAGGAGACTTGCATTCCTAGTGGAACCAAAGCACAGTTTTTCCTGTTACACTGCAGGACTTTAGAATAGGCATAGGCTCGATAGCATACATAGAACGTTCCAAGGACGAGGGAGTTCGATACATGCAGAACACCCTGTGAAGAAAACTTGTTTCAGACGGGACCAGGGTGTAGCTAGAGTCCTTTTGACTTGTGAGAAATCAGAACGTGTTCGGCTGCATGTTCACCATAAAAGAACACCTGATGGCACAAACCTTGCTTTCCCATTTTAAAAGCTCTATCCATGCTGCACTGAAGATACCTACATAACACTGTTTTTGACTGGCCTCTAGTCACTGTGGGCAGCCCTCTGGAAAGAAAAGGAGTTTTCTCTAAGGAAACACGGTGCTTCCATAGCATGGGTGGGAGCTCCTCCTGTCATGCTCTAGAGCTACAGGGAAACTTGACGTGAGTCCTTGCCTCAAGCTAAAGCCTGAAAAGCCCTGCTGAAGCGAAAGCGCTTATCAGTTTCCATTATGTCGTATTCGCCGTTCTGCTTTACTTTAACGATTCTTCACTTTTCCAGACACTAGGCACCCTCGTGTAGGCATCCTTTTTCCTACAAATACAGTGAGTACCAGCAGTCTCCTTTTCCCTTCCAAGAAACATCCAGGCCTAGAAGTCTTTATCAGTCACTCTATGTATTCAGAGGGTAGGGCAACTCGCTGCACCCTTCCTTAGGAAGCTAGACGGACTCAGCTCTTCCACAGCTCCAGGGATTCTGTTCTCTCACATTCTACATGCCATGGAAGTCTGCCTCATTGCCCTCTTTGGAGCTACACTAAGAAACACAATCTGCTTCGCCTTCCTTCTAGGGACTCTTACCCAAGGACCCCATACCTACAGGAGAAAGGAGGCTTGCATTCCTACTGGAACAAAATCACAGATTTTCCTGTTACACTGCAGGACTTTAGAATAGGCTTAGGCCTGATGGCAAACATAGAACGTTCCCAGGATGAGGGAGTTCGATACATGCAGAACACCCCGCGAAGAAAAGTTGATTCAGCAAGGGGCCAGGGTGTAGCTAAAGTCCCTTTTGACTTGTTAGAAATCAGAAGGTGTTCGGCTGCATGTTCACCGGAAAAGAACACCTGATGCCACAAACCTTGCTCTCCCATTTTAAAAGCTGTATGCGTGCTGCACTGAAGATACCTAAATAACACTGTTTTTGACTGGCCTCTAGTCACTGTGGGCAGCCCTCTGGAGAGAAATGGAGTTTTCTCTAAGGAAACACGGTGCTTCCATAGCATGTGTGGGAGCTCCTCCATTCATGCTCTAGAGCTACAGGGAAATTTGACCAGAGTCCTTGCCTCAAGCTAAAGCCTGAAAAGCCCTGCTGAAGCGAAAGCATGTAGCAGTTTCCATTAGGTCGTATTCGCAGTTCTCCTTTACTTTAAGGTTTTTCACTTTTCCAGACACTAGGCAGCCTCGTGTAGGCACTCTTTTTCCTACAAATACAGTGAGTACCAGCAGTCTCCTTTGCCCTTCTAAGAAACATCCAGACCTAGAAGCCTTTCACAGTCACTCTATGTGTTCAGAGTGTAGGGCAACTCGCTGTCCCCTTCCTTAGGAAGTTAGATGGACTCAGCTCTTCAACAGTTCCAGGGATTCTGTTCTCTCACGTCCTACAACCCATGGAAGTCTGCCTCATTGCCCTCATTGGAGCTACACTAAGAAACACAATCTGCTTCGCCTTCCTTCTAGGAACTCTTACCCAAGGATCCCATACCTACAGGGGAAAGGAGCCTTGCATTCCTACAGGAACCAATGCAAAGTTTTTCCTGTTACTCTGCAGGACTTTAGAATAGGCTTAGGCCCGAAGGGTTACATAGAGCGTTCCAAGGATGAGAGAGTTCGCTACATGCAGAACACCCTGTGAAGAAAAGTTGATTCCGCAAGGGACCATGGTGTAGCGAGAGTCTCTTTTGACTTGTTAGAAATCAGAAGGGTTTCGATAGCATGGTCACCGGAAAGGAAGACCTGATTGCACAAACCTTACTTTCCCATTTTAAAAGCTTTATCCATGCTGCACTGAAGATACCTAAATAACACTGATTTTGACTGGCCTCTAGTTACTGTAGGCAGCCCTCTGGAAAGAAAAGCAGTTTTCTCTAAGGAAACACGGTGCTTCGATAGCCTGGGTGGGAGCTCCTCCTGTCTCGCTCTAGAGCTACAGGGAAACTTGACGTGAGTCCTTGCCTCAAGCTAAGGCCTGACAAGCCCTGGTGAAGCGAAAGCGTGTAGCAGTTTCCATTAGGTCGTATTCGCAGTTCTGCTTTTCTTTAACGTTTCTTCACTTTTCCAGACACTAGGCACCCTCGTGTAGGCACTCTTTTCCCTACAAATACAGTGAGTACCAGCAGGCTCCTCTGCCTTTCTAAGAAACATCCAGGCTCAGTAGTCTTTCCCAGTCAGTCTATGTATTCAGAGGGTAGGGCAACACACTGCACCCTTCCTTTGAAAAGCTAGATGTCCTCAGTGCTCCAACAGCTCCACGAATTCTGTTCTCTCACGTCCTACATGCCATGGAAGTCTGCCTCATTGCCCTCATTGGAGCTACACTAAGAAACACAATCTGCTTCGCCTTCCTCTAGGAACTCTTACCCTAGGACCCCATACCTACCGGAGAAAGGAGACTTGCATTCCTAGTGGAACCAAAGCACAGTTTTTCCTGTTACACTGCAGGACTTTAGAATAGGCATAGGCTCGATAGCATACATAGAACGTTCCAAGGACGAGGGAGTTCGATACATGCAGAACACCCTGTGAAGAAAACTTGTTTCAGACGGGACCAGGGTGTAGCTAGAGTCCTTTTGACTTGTGAGAAATCAGAACGTGTTCGGCTGCATGTTCACCATAAAAGAACACCTGATGGCACAAACCTTGCTTTCCCATTTTAAAAGCTCTATCCATGCTGCACTGAAGATACCTACATAACACTGTTTTTGACTGGCCTCTAGTCACTGTGGGCAGCCCTCTGGAAAGAAAAGGAGTTTTCTCTAAGGAAACACGGTGCTTCCATAGCATGGGTGGGAGCTCCTCCTGTCATGCTCTAGAGCTACAGGGAAACTTGACGTGAGTCCTTGCCTCAAGCTAAAGCCTGAAAAGCCCTGCTGAAGCGAAAGCGCTTATCAGTTTCCATTATGTCGTATTCGCCGTTCTGCTTTACTTTAACGATTCTTCACTTTTCCAGACACTAGGCACCCTCGTGTAGGCATCCTTTTTCCTACAAATACAGTGAGTACCAGCAGTCTCCTTTTCCCTTCCAAGAAACATCCAGGCCTAGAAGTCTTTATCAGTCACTCTATGTATTCAGAGGGTAGGGCAACTCGCTGCACCCTTCCTTAGGAAGCTAGACGGACTCAGCTCTTCCACAGCTCCAGGGATTCTGTTCTCTCACATTCTACATGCCATGGAAGTCTGCCTCATTGCCCTCTTTGGAGCTACACTAAGAAACACAATCTGCTTCGCCTTCCTTCTAGGGACTCTTACCCAAGGACCCCATACCTACAGGAGAAAGGAGGCTTGCATTCCTACTGGAACAAAATCACAGATTTTCCTGTTACACTGCAGGACTTTAGAATAGGCTTAGGCCTGATGGCAAACATAGAACGTTCCCAGGATGAGGGAGTTCGATACATGCAGAACACCCCGCGAAGAAAAGTTGATTCAGCAAGGGGCCAGGGTGTAGCTAAAGTCCCTTTTGACTTGTTAGAAATCAGAAGGTGTTCGGCTGCATGTTCACCGGAAAAGAACACCTGATGCCACAAACCTTGCTCTCCCATTTTAAAAGCTGTATGCGTGCTGCACTGAAGATACCTAAATAACACTGTTTTTGACTGGCCTCTAGTCACTGTGGGCAGCCCTCTGGAGAGAAATGGAGTTTTCTCTAAGGAAACACGGTGCTTCCATAGCATGTGTGGGAGCTCCTCCATTCATGCTCTAGAGCTACAGGGAAATTTGACCAGAGTCCTTGCCTCAAGCTAAAGCCTGAAAAGCCCTGCTGAAGCGAAAGCATGTAGCAGTTTCCATTAGGTCGTATTCGCAGTTCTCCTTTACTTTAAGGTTTTTCACTTTTCCAGACACTAGGCAGCCTCGTGTAGGCACTCTTTTTCCTACAAATACAGTGAGTACCAGCAGTCTCCTTTGCCCTTCTAAGAAACATCCAGACCTAGAAGCCTTTCCCAGTCACTCTATGTGTTCAGAGTGTAGGGCAACTCGCTGTCCCCTTCCTTAGGAAGTTAGATGGACTCAGCTCTTCAACAGTTCCAGGGATTCTGTTCTCTCACGTCCTACAACCCATGGAAGTCTGCCTCATTGCCCTCATTGGAGCTACACTAAGAAACACAATCTGCTTCGCCTTCCTTCTAGGAACTCTTACCCAAGGATCCCATACCTACAGGGGAAAGGAGCCTTGCATTCCTACAGGAACCAATGCAAAGTTTTTCCTGTTACTCTGCAGGACTTTAGAATAGGCTTAGGCCCGAAGGGTTACATAGAGCGTTCCAAGGATGAGAGAGTTCGCTACATGCAGAACACCCTGTGAAGAAAAGTTGATTCCGCAAGGGACCATGGTGTAGCGAGAGTCTCTTTTGACTTGTTAGAAATCAGAAGGGTTTCGATAGCATGGTCACCGGAAAGGAAGACCTGATTGCACAAACCTTACTTTCCCATTTTAAAAGCTTTATCCATGCTGCACTGAAGATACCTAAATAACACTGATTTTGACTGGCCTCTAGTTACTGTAGGCAGCCCTCTGGAAAGAAAAGCAGTTTTCTCTAAGGAAACACGGTGCTTCGATAGCCTGGGTGGGAGCTCCTCCTGTCTCGCTCTAGAGCTACAGGGAAACTTGACGTGAGTCCTTGCCTCAAGCTAAGGCCTGACAAGCCCTGGTGAAGCGAAAGCGTGTAGCAGTTTCCATTAGGTCGTATTCGCAGTTCTGCTTTTCTTTAACGTTTCTTCACTTTTCCAGACACTAGGCACCCTCGTGTAGGCACTCTTTTCCCTACAAATACAGTGAGTACCAGCAGGCTCCTCTGCCTTTCTAAGAAACATCCAGGCTCAGTAGTCTTTCCCAGTCAGTCTATGTATTCAGAGGGTAGGGCAACACACTGCACCCTTCCTTTGAAAAGCTAGATGTCCTCAGTGCTCCAACAGCTCCACGAATTCTGTTCTCTCACGTCCTACATGCCATGGAAGTCTGCCTCATTGCCCTCATTGGAGCTACACTAAGAAACACAATCTGCTTCGCCTTCCTCTAGGAACTCTTACCCTAGGACCCCATACCTACCGGAGAAAGGAGACTTGCATTCCTAGTGGAACCAAAGCACAGTTTTTCCTGTTACACTGCAGGACTTTAGAATAGGCATAGGCTCGATAGCATACATAGAACGTTCCAAGGACGAGGGAGTTCGATACATGCAGAACACCCTGTGAAGAAAACTTGTTTCAGACGGGACCAGGGTGTAGCTAGAGTCCTTTTGACTTGTGAGAAATCAGAACGTGTTCGGCTGCATGTTCACCATAAAAGAACACCTGATGGCACAAACCTTGCTTTCCCATTTTAAAAGCTCTATCCATGCTGCACTGAAGATACCTACATAACACTGTTTTTGACTGGCCTCTAGTCACTGTGGGCAGCCCTCTGGAAAGAAAAGGAGTTTTCTCTAAGGAAACACGGTGCTTCCATAGCATGGGTGGGAGCTCCTCCTGTCATGCTCTAGAGCTACAGGGAAACTTGACGTGAGTCCTTGCCTCAAGCTAAAGCCTGAAAAGCCCTGCTGAAGCGAAAGCGCTTATCAGTTTCCATTATGTCGTATTCGCCGTTCTGCTTTACTTTAACGATTCTTCACTTTTCCAGACACTAGGCACCCTCGTGTAGGCACTCTTTTCCCTACAAATACAGTGAGTACCAGCAGGCTCCTCTGCCTTTCTAAGAAACATCCAGGCTCAGTAGTCTTTCCCAGTCAGTCTATGTATTCAGAGGGTAGGGCAACACACTGCACCCTTCCTTTGAAAAGCTAGATGTCCTCAGTGCTCCAACAGCTCCACGAATTCTGTTCTCTCACGTCCTACATGCCATGGAAGTCTGCCTCATTGCCCTCATTGGAGCTACACTAAGAAACACAATCTGCTTCGCCTTCCTCTAGGAACTCTTACCCTAGGACCCCATACCTACCGGAGAAAGGAGACTTGCATTCCTAGTGGAACCAAAGCACAGTTTTTCCTGTTACACTGCAGGACTTTAGAATAGGCATAGGCTCGATAGCATACATAGAACGTTCCAAGGACGAGGGAGTTCGATACATGCAGAACACCCTGTGAAGAAAACTTGTTTCAGACGGGACCAGGGTGTAGCTAGAGTCCTTTTGACTTGTGAGAAATCAGAACGTGTTCGGCTGCATGTTCACCATAAAAGAACACCTGATGGCACAAACCTTGCTTTCCCATTTTAAAAGCTCTATCCGTGCTGCACTGAAGATACCTACATAACACTGTTTTTGACTGGCCTCTAGTCACTGTGGGCAGCCCTCTGGAAAGAAAAGGAGTTTTCTCTAAGGAAACACGGTGCTTCCATAGCATGGGTGGGAGCTCCTCCTGTCATGCTCTAGAGCTACAGGGAAACTTGACGTGAGTCCTTGCCTCAAGCTAAAGCCTGAAAAGCCCTGCTGAAGCGAAAGCGCTTATCAGTTTCCATTATGTCGTATTCGCCGTTCTGCTTTACTTTAACGATTCTTCACTTTTCCAGACACTAGGCACCCTCGTGTAGGCATCCTTTTTCCTACAAATACAGTGAGTACCAGCAGTCTCCTTTTCCCTTCCAAGAAACATCCAGGCCTAGAAGTCTTTATCAGTCACTCTATGTATTCAGAGGGTAGGGCAACTCGCTGCACCCTTCCTTAGGAAGCTAGACGGACTCAGCTCTTCCACAGCTCCAGGGATTCTGTTCTCTCACATTCTACATGCCATGGAAGTCTGCCTCATTGCCCTCTTTGGAGCTACACTAAGAAACACAATCTGCTTCGCCTTCCTTCTAGGGACTCTTACCCAAGGACCCCATACCTACAGGAGAAAGGAGGCTTGCATTCCTACTGGAACAAAATCACAGATTTTCCTGTTACACTGCAGGACTTTAGAATAGGCTTAGGCCTGATGGCAAACATAGAACGTTCCCAGGATGAGGGAGTTCGATACATGCAGAACACCCCGCGAAGAAAAGTTGATTCAGCAAGGGGCCAGGGTGTAGCTAAAGTCCCTTTTGACTTGTTAGAAATCAGAAGGTGTTCGGCTGCATGTTCACCGGAAAAGAACACCTGATGCCACAAACCTTGCTCTCCCATTTTAAAAGCTGTATGCGTGCTGCACTGAAGATACCTAAATAACACTGTTTTTGACTGGCCTCTAGTCACTGTGGGCAGCCCTCTGGAGAGAAATGGAGTTTTCTCTAAGGAAACACGGTGCTTCCATAGCATGTGTGGGAGCTCCTCCATTCATGCTCTAGAGCTACAGGGAAATTTGACCAGAGTCCTTGCCTCAAGCTAAAGCCTGAAAAGCCCTGCTGAAGCGAAAGCATGTAGCAGTTTCCATTAGGTCGTATTCGCAGTTCTGCTTTACTTTAAGGTTTTTCACTTTTCCAGACACTAGGCAGCCTCGTGTAGGCACTCTTTTTCCTACAAATACAGTGAGTACCAGCAGTCTCCTTTGCCCTTCTAAGAAACATCCAGACCTAGAAGCCTTTCCCAGTCACTCTATGTGTTCAGAGTGTAGGGCAACTCGCTGTCCCCTTCCTTAGGAAGTTAGATGGACTCAGCTCTTCAACAGTTCCAGGGATTCTGTTCTCTCACGTCCTACAACCCATGGAAGTCTGCCTCATTGCCCTCATTGGAGCTACACTAAGAAACACAATCTGCTTCGCCTTCCTTCTAGGAACTCTTACCCAAGGATCCCATACCTACAGGAGAAAGGAGGCTTGCATTCCTACAGGAACCAATGCAAAGTTTTTCCTGTTACCCTGCAGGACTTTAGAATAGGCTTAGGCCCGAAGGGTTACATAGAGCTTTCCAAGGATGAGAGAGTTCGCTACATGCAGAACACCCTGTGAAGAAAAGTTGATTCCGCAAGGGACCATGGTGTAGCGAGAGTCTCTTTTGACTTGTTAGAAATCAGAAGGGTTTCGATAGCATGGTCACCGGAAAGGAAGACCTGATTGCACAAACCTTACTTTCCCATTTTAAAAGCTTTATCCATGCTGCACTGAAGATACCTAAATAACACTGATTTTGACTGGCCTCTAGTTACTGTAGGCAGCCCTCTGGAAAGAAAAGCAGTTTTCTCTAAGGAAACACGGTGCTTCGATAGCCTGGGTGGGAGCTCCTCCTGTCTCGCTCTAGAGCTACAGGGAAACTTGACGTGAGTCCTTGCCTCAAGCTAAGGCCTGACAAGCCCTGGTGAAGCGAAAGCGTGTAGCAGTTTCCATTAGGTCGTATTCGCAGTTCTGCTTTTCTTTAACGTTTCTTCACTTTTCCAGACACTAGGCACCCTCGTGTAGGCACTCTTTTCCCTACAAATACAGTGAGTACCAGCAGGCTCCTCTGCCTTTCTAAGAAACATCCAGGCTCAGTAGTCTTTCCCAGTCAGTCTATGTATTCAGAGGGTAGGGCAACACACTGCACCCTTCCTTTGAAAAGCTAGATGTCCTCAGTGCTCCAACAGCTCCACGAATTCTGTTCTCTCACGTCCTACATGCCATGGAAGTCTGCCTCATTGCCCTCATTGGAGCTACACTAAGAAACACAATCTGCTTCGCCTTCCTCTAGGAACTCTTACCCTAGGACCCCATACCTACCGGAGAAAGGAGACTTGCATTCCTAGTGGAACCAAAGCACAGTTTTTCCTGTTACACTGCAGGACTTTAGAATAGGCATAGGCTCGATAGCATACATAGAACGTTCCAAGGACGAGGGAGTTCGATACATGCAGAACACCCTGTGAAGAAAACTTGTTTCAGACGGGACCAGGGTGTAGCTAGAGTCCTTTTGACTTGTGAGAAATCAGAACGTGTTCGGCTGCATGTTCACCATAAAAGAACACCTGATGGCACAAACCTTGCTTTCCCATTTTAAAAGCTCTATCCATGCTGCACTGAAGATACCTACATAACACTGTTTTTGACTGGCCTCTAGTCACTGTGGGCAGCCCTCTGGAAAGAAAAGGAGTTTTCTCTAAGGAAACACGGTGCTTCCATAGCATGGGTGGGAGCTCCTCCTGTCATGCTCTAGAGCTACAGGGAAACTTGACGTGAGTCCTTGCCTCAAGCTAAAGCCTGAAAAGCCCTGCTGAAGCGAAAGCGCTTATCAGTTTCCATTATGTCGTATTCGCCGTTCTGCTTTACTTTAACGATTCTTCACTTTTCCAGACACTAGGCACCCTCGTGTAGGCATCCTTTTTCCTACAAATACAGTGAGTACCAGCAGTCTCCTTTTCCCTTCCAAGAAACATCCAGGCCTAGAAGTCTTTATCAGTCACTCTATGTATTCAGAGGGTAGGGCAACTCGCTGCACCCTTCCTTAGGAAGCTAGACGGACTCAGCTCTTCCACAGCTCCAGGGATTCTGTTCTCTCACATTCTACATGCCATGGAAGTCTGCCTCATTGCCCTCTTTGGAGCTACACTAAGAAACACAATCTGCTTCGCCTTCCTTCTAGGGACTCTTACCCAAGGACCCCATACCTACAGGAGAAAGGAGGCTTGCATTCCTACTGGAACAAAATCACAGATTTTCCTGTTACACTGCAGGACTTTAGAATAGGCTTAGGCCTGATGGCAAACATAGAACGTTCCCAGGATGAGGGAGTTCGATACATGCAGAACACCCCGCGAAGAAAAGTTGATTCAGCAAGGGGCCAAGGTGTAGCTAAAGTCCCTTTTGACTTGTTAGAAATCAGAAGGTGTTCGGCTGCATGTTCACCGGAAAAGAACACCTGATGCCACAAACCTTGCTCTCCCATTTTAAAAGCTGTATGCGTGCTGCACTGAAGATACCTAAATAACACTGTTTTTGACTGGCCTCTAGTCACTGTGGGCAGCCCTCTGGAAAGAAAAGGAGTTTTCTCTAAGGAAACACGGTGCTTCCATAGCATGGGTGGGAGCTCCTCCTGTCATGCTCTAGAGCTACAGGGAAACTTGACGTGAGTCCTTGCCTCAAGCTAAAGCCTGAAAAGCCCTGCTGAAGCGAAAGCGCTTATCAGTTTCCATTATGTCGTATTCGCCGTTCTGCTTTACTTTAACGATTCTTCACTTTTCCAGACACTAGGCACCCTCGTGTAGGCATCCTTTTTCCTACAAATACAGTGAGTACCAGCAGTCTCCTTTTCCCTTCCAAGAAACATCCAGGCCTAGAAGTCTTTATCAGTCACTCTATGTATTCAGAGGGTAGGGCAACTCGCTGCACCCTTCCTTAGGAAGCTAGACGGACTCAGCTCTTCCACAGCTCCAGGGATTCTGTTCTCTCACATTCTACATGCCATGGAAGTCTGCCTCATTGCCCTCTTTGGAGCTACACTAAGAAACACAATCTGCTTCGCCTTCCTTCTAGGGACTCTTACCCAAGGACCCCATACCTACAGGAGAAAGGAGGCTTGCATTCCTACTGGAACAAAATCACAGATTTTCCTGTTACACTGCAGGACTTTAGAATAGGCTTAGGCCTGATGGCAAACATAGAACGTTCCCAGGATGAGGGAGTTCGATACATGCAGAACACCCCGCGAAGAAAAGTTGATTCAGCAAGGGGCCAGGGTGTAGCTAAAGTCCCTTTTGACTTGTTAGAAATCAGAAGGTGTTCGGCTGCATGTTCACCGGAAAAGAACACCTGATGCCACAAACCTTGCTCTCCCATTTTAAAAGCTGTATGCGTGCTGCACTGAAGATACCTAAATAACACTGTTTTTGACTGGCCTCTAGTCACTGTGGGCAGCCCTCTGGAGAGAAATGGAGTTTTCTCTAAGGAAACACGGTGCTTCCATAGCATGTGTGGGAGCTCCTCCATTCATGCTCTAGAGCTACAGGGAAATTTGACCAGAGTCCTTGCCTCAAGCTAAAGCCTGAAAAGCCCTGCTGAAGCGAAAGCATGTAGCAGTTTCCATTAGGTCGTATTCGCAGTTCTGCTTTACTTTAAGGTTTTTCACTTTTCCAGACACTAGGCAGCCTCGTGTAGGCACTCTTTTTCCTACAAATACAGTGAGTACCAGCAGTCTCCTTTGCCCTTCTAAGAAACATCCAGACCTAGAAGCCTTTCCCAGTCACTCTATGTGTTCAGAGTGTAGGGCAACTCGCTGTCCCCTTCCTTAGGAAGTTAGATGGACTCAGCTCTTCAACAGTTCCAGGGATTCTGTTCTCTCACGTCCTACAACCCATGGAAGTCTGCCTCATTGCCCTCATTGGAGCTACACTAAGAAACACAATCTGCTTCGCCTTCCTTCTAGGAACTCTTACCCAAGGATCCCATACCTACAGGAGAAAGGAGGCTTGCATTCCTACAGGAACCAATGCAAAGTTTTTCCTGTTACCCTGCAGGACTTTAGAATAGGCTTAGGCCCGAAGGGTTACATAGAGCGTTCCAAGGATGAGAGAGTTCGCTACATGCAGAACACCCTGTGAAGAAAAGTTGATTCCGCAAGGGACCATGGTGTAGCGAGAGTCTCTTTTGACTTAGAAATCAGAAGGGTTTCGATAGCATGGTCACCGGAAAGGAAGACCTGATTGCACAAACCTTACTTTCCCATTTTAAAAGCTTTATCCATGCTGCACTGAAGATACCTAAATAACACTGATTTTGACTGGCCTCTAGTTACTGTAGGCAGCCCTCTGGAAAGAAAAGCAGTTTTCTCTAAGGAAACACGGTGCTTCGATAGCCTGGGTGAGAGCTCCTCCTGTCTCGCTCTAGAGCTACAGGGAAACTTGACTTGAGTCCTTGCCTCAAGCTAAGGCCTGACAAGCCCTGGTGAAGCGAAAGCGTGTAGCAGTTTCCATTAGGTCGTATTCGCAGTTCTGCTTTTCTTTAACGTTTCTTCACTTTTCCAGACACTAGGCACCCTCGTGTAGGCACTCTTTTCCCTACAAATACAGTGAGTACCAGCAGGCTCCTCTGCCTTTCTAAGAAACATCCAGGCTCAGTAGTCTTTCCCAGTCAGTCTATGTATTCAGAGGGTAGGGCAACACACTGCACCCTTCCTTTGAAAAGCTAGATGTCCTCAGTGCTCCAACAGCTCCACGAATTCTGTTCTCTCACGTCCTACATGCCATGGAAGTCTGCCTCATTGCCCTCATTGGAGCTACACTAAGAAACACAATCTGCTTCGCCTTCCTCTAGGAACTCTTACCCTAGGACCCCATACCTACCGGAGAAAGGAGACTTGCATTCCTAGTGGAACCAAAGCACAGTTTTTCCTGTTGCACTGCAGGACTTTAGAATAGGCATAGGCTCGATAGCATACATAGAACGTTCCAAGGACGAGGGAGTTCGATACATGCAGAACACCCTGTGAAGAAAACTTGTTTCAGACGGGACCAGGGTGTTGCTAGAGTCCTTTTGACTTGTGAGAAATCAGAACGTGTTCGGCTGCATGTTCACCATAAAAGAACACCTGATGGCACAAACCTTGCTTTCCCATTTTAAAAGCTCTATCCATGCTGCACTGAAGATACCTACATAATACTGTTTTTGACTGGCCTCTAGTCACTGTGGGCAGCCCTCTGGAAAGAAAAGGAGTTTTCTCTAAGGAAACACGGTGCTTCCATAGCATGGGTGGGAGCTCCTCCTGTCATGCTCTAGAGCTACAGGGAAACTTGACGTGAGTCCTTGCCTCAAGCTAAAGCCTGAAAAGCCCTGCTGAAGCGAAAGCGCTTATCAGTTTCCATTATGTCGTATTCGCCGTTCTGCTTTACTTTAACGATTCTTCACTTTTCCAGACACTAGGCACCCTCGTGTAGGCATCCTTTTTCCTACAAATACAGTGAGTACCAGCAGTCTCCTTTTCCCTTCCAAGAAACATCCAGGCCTAGAAGTCTTTCCCAGTCACTCTATGTATTCAGAGGGTAGGGCAACTCGCTGCACCCTTCCTTAGGAAGCTAGACGGACTCAGCTCTTCCACAGCTCCAGGGATTCTGTTCTCTCACATTCTACATGCCATGGAAGTCTGCCTCATTGCCCTCTTTGGAGCTACACTAAGAAACACAATCTGCTTCGCCTTCCTTCTAGGGACTCTTACCCAAGGACCCCATACCTACAGGAGAAAGGAGGCTTGCATTCCTACTGGAACAAAATCACAGATTTTCCTGTTACACTGCAGGACTTTAGAATAGGCTTAGGCCTGATGGCAAACATAGAACGTTCCCAGGATGAGGGAGTTCGATACATGCAGAACACCCCGCGAAGAAAAGTTGATTCAGCAAGGGGCCAAGGTGTAGCTAAAGTCCCTTTTGACTTGTTAGAAATCAGAAGGTGTTCGGCTGCATGTTCACCGGAAAAGAACACCTGATGCCACAAACCTTGCTCTCCCATTTTAAAAGCTGTATGCGTGCTGCACTGAAGATACCTAAATAACACTGTTTTTGACTGGCCTCTAGTCACTGTGGGCAGCCCTCTGGAAAGAAAAGGAGTTTTCTCTAAGGAAACACGGTGCTTCCATAGCATGGGTGGGAGCTCCTCCTGTCATGCTCTAGAGCTACAGGGAAACTTGACGTGAGTCCTTGCCTCAAGCTAAAGCCTGAAAAGCCCTGCTGAAGCGAAAGCGCTTATCAGTTTCCATTATGTCGTATTCGCCGTTCTGCTTTACTTTAACGATTCTTCACTTTTCCAGACACTAGGCACCCTCGTGTAGGCATCCTTTTTCCTACAAATACAGTGAGTACCAGCAGTCTCCTTTTCCCTTCCAAGAAACATCCAGGCCTAGAAGTCTTTATCAGTCACTCTATGTATTCAGAGGGTAGGGCAACTCGCTGCACCCTTCCTTAGGAAGCTAGACGGACTCAGCTCTTCCACAGCTCCAGGGATTCTGTTCTCTCACATTCTACATGCCATGGAAGTCTGCCTCATTGCCCTCTTTGGAGCTACACTAAGAAACACAATCTGCTTCGCCTTCCTTCTAGGGACTCTTACCCAAGGACCCCATACCTACAGGAGAAAGGAGGCTTGCATTCCTACTGGAACAAAATCACAGATTTTCCTGTTACACTGCAGGACTTTAGAATAGGCTTAGGCCTGATGGCAAACATAGAACGTTCCCAGGATGAGGGAGTTCGATACATGCAGAACACCCCGCGAAGAAAAGTTGATTCAGCAAGGGGCCAGGGTGTAGCTAAAGTCCCTTTTGACTTGTTAGAAATCAGAAGGTGTTCGGCTGCATGTTCACCGGAAAAGAACACCTGATGCCACAAACCTTGCTCTCCCATTTTAAAAGCTGTATGCGTGCTGCACTGAAGATACCTAAATAACACTGTTTTTGACTGGCCTCTAGTCACTGTGGGCAGCCCTCTGGAGAGAAATGGAGTTTTCTCTAAGGAAACACGGTGCTTCCATAGCATGTGTGGGAGCTCCTCCATTCATGCTCTAGAGCTACAGGGAAATTTGACCAGAGTCCTTGCCTCAAGCTAAAGCCTGAAAAGCCCTGCTGAAGCGAAAGCATGTAGCAGTTTCCATTAGGTCGTATTCGCAGTTCTGCTTTACTTTAAGGTTTTTCACTTTTCCAGACACTAGGCAGCCTCGTGTAGGCACTCTTTTTCCTACAAATACAGTGAGTACCAGCAGTCTCCTTTGCCCTTCTAAGAAACATCCAGACCTAGAAGCCTTTCCCAGTCACTCTATGTGTTCAGAGTGTAGGGCAACTCGCTGTCCCCTTCCTTAGGAAGTTAGATGGACTCAGCTCTTCAACAGTTCCAGGGATTCTGTTCTCTCACGTCCTACAACCCATGGAAGTCTGCCTCATTGCCCTCATTGGAGCTACACTAAGAAACACAATCTGCTTCGCCTTCCTTCTAGGAACTCTTACCCAAGGATCCCATACCTACAGGGGAAAGGAGCCTTGCATTCCTACAGGAACCAATGCAAAGTTTTTCCTGTTACTCTGCAGGACTTTAGAATAGGCTTAGGCCCGAAGGGTTACATAGAGCGTTCCAAGGATGAGAGAGTTCGCTACATGCAGAACACCCTGTGAAGAAAAGTTGATTCCGCAAGGGACCATGGTGTAGCGAGAGTCTCTTTTGACTTGTTAGAAATCAGAAGGGTTTCGATAGCATGGTCACCGGAAAGGAAGACCTGATTGCACAAACCTTACTTTCCCATTTTAAAAGCTTTATCCATGCTGCACTGAAGATACCTAAATAACACTGATTTTGACTGGCCTCTAGTTACTGTAGGCAGCCCTCTGGAAAGAAAAGCAGTTTTCTCTAAGGAAACACGGTGCTTCGATAGCCTGGGTGAGAGCTCCTCCTGTCTCGCTCTAGAGCTACAGGGAAACTTGACTTGAGTCCTTGCCTCAAGCTAAGGCCTGACAAGCCCTGGTGAAGCGAAAGCGTGTAGCAGTTTCCATTAGGTCGTATTCGCAGTTCTGCTTTTCTTTAACGTTTCTTCACTTTTCCAGACACTAGGCACCCTCGTGTAGGCACTCTTTTCCCTACAAATACAGTGAGTACCAGCAGGCTCCTCTGCCTTTCTAAGAAACATCCAGGCTCAGTAGTCTTTCCCAGTCAGTCTATGTATTCAGAGGGTAGGGCAACACACTGCACCCTTCCTTTGAAAAGCTAGATGTCCTCAGTGCTCCAACAGCTCCACGAATTCTGTTCTCTCACGTCCTACATGCCATGGAAGTCTGCCTCATTGCCCTCATTGGAGCTACACTAAGAAACACAATCTGCTTCGCCTTCCTCTAGGAACTCTTACCCTAGGACCCCATACCTACCGGAGAAAGGAGACTTGCATTCCTAGTGGAACCAAAGCACAGTTTTTCCTGTTGCACTGCAGGACTTTAGAATAGGCATAGGCTCGATAGCATACATAGAACGTTCCAAGGACGAGGGAGTTCGATACATGCAGAACACCCTGTGAAGAAAACTTGTTTCAGACGGGACCAGGGTGTAGCTAGAGTCCTTTTGACTTGTGAGAAATCAGAACGTGTTCGGCTGCATGTTCACCATAAAAGAACACCTGATGGCACAAACCTTGCTTTCCCATTTTAAAAGCTCTATCCATGCTGCACTGAAGATACCTACATAACACTGTTTTTGACTGGCCTCTAGTCACTGTGGGCAGCCCTCTGGAAAGAAAAGGAGTTTTCTCTAAGGAAACACGGTGCTTCCATAGCATGGGTGGGAGCTCCTCCTGTCATGCTCTAGAGCTACAGGGAAACTTGACGTGAGTCCTTGCCTCAAGCTAAAGCCTGAAAAGCCCTGCTGAAGCGAAAGCGCTTATCAGTTTCCATTATGTCGTATTCGCCGTTCTGCTTTACTTTAACGATTCTTCACTTTTCCAGACACTAGGCACCCTCGTGTAGGCATCCTTTTTCCTACAAATACAGTGAGTACCAGCAGTCTCCTTTTCCCTTCCAAGAAACATCCAGGCCTAGAAGTCTTTATCAGTCACTCTATGTATTCAGAGGGTAGGGCAACTCGCTGCACCCTTCCTTAGGAAGCTAGACGGACTCAGCTCTTCCACAGCTCCAGGGATTCTGTTCTCTCACATTCTACATGCCATGGAAGTCTGCCTCATTGCCCTCTTTGGAGCTACACTAAGAAACACAATCTGCTTCGCCTTCCTTCTAGGGACTCTTACCCAAGGACCCCATACCTACAGGAGAAAGGAGGCTTGCATTCCTACTGGAACAAAATCACAGATTTTCCTGTTACACTGCAGGACTTTAGAATAGGCTTAGGCCTGATGGCAAACATAGAACGTTCCCAGGATGAGGGAGTTCGATACATGCAGAACACCCCGCGAAGAAAAGTTGATTCAGCAAGGGGCCAGGGTGTAGCTAAAGTCCCTTTTGACTTGTTAGAAATCAGAAGGTGTTCGGCTGCATGTTCACCGGAAAAGAACACCTGATGCCACAAACCTTGCTCTCCCATTTTAAAAGCTGTATGCGTGCTGCACTGAAGATACCTAAATAACACTGTTTTTGACTGGCCTCTAGTCACTGTGGGCAGCCCTCTGGAGAGAAATGGAGTTTTCTCTAAGGAAACACGGTGCTTCCATAGCATGTGTGGGAGCTCCTCCATTCATGCTCTAGAGCTACAGGGAAATTTGACCAGAGTCCTTGCCTCAAGCTAAAGCCTGAAAAGCCCTGCTGAAGCGAAAGCATGTAGCAGTTTCCATTAGGTCGTATTCGCAGTTCTGCTTTACTTTAAGGTTTTTCACTTTTCCAGACACTAGGCAGCCTCGTGTAGGCACTCTTTTTCCTACAAATACAGTGAGTACCAGCAGTCTCCTTTGCCCTTCTAAGAAACATCCAGACCTAGAAGCCTTTCCCAGTCACTCTATGTGTTCAGAGTGTAGGGCAACTCGCTGTCCCCTTCCTTAGGAAGTTAGATGGACTCAGCTCTTCAACAGTTCCAGGGATTCTGTTCTCTCACGTCCTACAACCCATGGAAGTCTGCCTCATTGCCCTCATTGGAGCTACACTAAGAAACACAATCTGCTTCGCCTTCCTTCTAGGAACTCTTACCCAAGGATCCCATACTTACAGGGGAAAGGAGCCTTGCATTCCTACAGGAACCAATGCAAAGTTTTTCCTGTTACTCTGCAGGACTTTAGAATAGGCTTAGGCCCGAAGGGTTACATAGAGCGTTCCAAGGATGAGAGAGTTCGCTACATGCAGAACACCCTGTGAAGAAAAGTTGATTCCGCAAGGGACCATGGTGTAGCGAGAGTCTCTTTTGACTTGTTAGAAATCAGAAGGGTTTCGATAGCATGGTCACCGGAAAGGAAGACCTGATTGCATAAACCTTACTTTCCCATTTTAAAAGCTTTATCCATGCTGCACTGAAGATACCTAAATAACACTGATTTTGACTGGCCTCTAGTTACTGTAGGCAGCCCTCTGGAAAGAAAAGCAGTTTTCTCTAAGGAAACACGGTGCTTCGATAGCCTGGGTGGGAGCTCCTCCTGTCTCGCTCTAGAGCTACAGGGAAACTTGACGTGAGTCCTTGCCTCAAGCTAAGGCCTGACAAGCCCTGGTGAAGCGAAAGCGTGTAGCAGTTTCCATTAGGTCGTACTCGCAGTTCTGCTTTTCTTTAACGTTTCTTCACTTTTCCAGACACTAGGCACCCTCGTGTAGGCACTCTTTTCCCTACAAATACAGTGAGTACCAGCAGGCTCCTCTGCCTTTCTAAGAAACATCCAGGCTCAGTAGTCTTTCCCAGTCAGTCTATGTATTCAGAGGGTAGGGCAACACACTGCACCCTTCCTTTGAAAAGCTAGATGTCCTCAGTGCTCCAACAGCTCCACGAATTCTGTTCTCTCACGTCCTACATGCCATGGAAGTCTGCCTCATTGCCCTCATTGGAGCTACACTAAGAAACACAATCTGCTTCGCCTTCCTCTAGGAACTCTTACCCTAGGACCCCATACCTACCGGAGAAAGGAGACTTGCATTCCTAGTGGAACCAAAGCACAGTTTTTCCTGTTACACTGCAGGACTTTAGAATAGGCATAGGCTCAATAGCATACATAGAACGTTCCAAGGACGAGGGAGTTCGATACATGCAGAACACCCTGTGAAGAAAACTTGTTTCAGACGGGACCAGGGTGTAGCTAGAGTCCTTTTGACGTGTGAGAAATCAGAACGTGTTCGGCTGCATGTTCACCATAAAAGAACACCTGATGGCACAAACCTTGCTTTCCCATTTTAAAAGCTCTATCCATGCTGCACTGAAGATACCTACATAACACTGTTTTTGACTGGCCTCTAGTCACTGTGGGCAGCCCTCTGGAAAGAAAAGGAGTTTTCTCTAAGGAAACACGGTGCTTCCATAGCATGGGTGGGAGCTCCTCCTGTCATGCTCTAGAGCTACAGGGAAACTTGACGTGAGTCCTTGCCTCAAGCTAAAGCCTGAAAAGCCCTGCTGAAGCGAAAGCGCTTATCAGTTTCCATTATGTCGTATTCGCCGTTCTGCTTTACTTTAACGATTCTTCACTTTTCCAGACACTAGGCACCCTCGTGTAGGCATCCTTTTTCCTACAAATACAGTGAGTACCAGCAGTCTCCTTTTCCCTTCCAAGAAACATCCAGGCCTAGAAGTCTTTATCAGTCACTCTATGTATTCAGAGGGTAGGGCAACTCGCTGCACCCTTCCTTAGGAAGCTAGACGGACTCAGCTCTTCCACAGCTCCAGGGATTCTGTTCTCTCACATTCTACATGCCATGGAAGTCTGCCTCATTGCCCTCTTTGGAGCTACACTAAGAAACACAATCTGCTTCGCCTTCCTTCTAGGGACTCTTACCCAAGGACCCCATACCTACAGGAGAAAGGAGGCTTGCATTCCTACTGGAACAAAATCACAGATTTTCCTGTTACACTGCAGGACTTTAGAATAGGCTTAGGCCTGATGGCAAACATAGAACGTTCCCAGGATGAGGGAGTTCGATACATGCAGAACACCCCGCGAAGAAAAGTTGACTCAGCAAGGGGCCAGGGTGTAGCTAAAGTCCCTTTTGACTTGTTAGAAATCAGAAGGTGTTCGGCTGCATGTTCACCGGAAAAGAACACCTGATGCCACAAACCTTGCTCTCCCATTTTAAAAGCTGTATGCGTGCTGCACTGAAGATACCTAAATAACACTGTTTTTGACTGGCCTCTAGTCACTGTGGGCAGCCCTCTGGAAAGAAAAGGAGTTTTCTCTAAGGAAACACGGTGCTTCCATAGCATGTGTGGGAGCTCCTCCATTCATGCTCTAGAGCTACAGGGAAATTTGACCAGAGTCCTTGCCTCAAGCTAAAGCCTGAAAAGCCCTGCTGAAGCGAAAGCATGTAGCAGTTTCCATTAGGTCGTATTCTCAGTTCTCCTTTACTTTAAGGTTTTTCACTTTTCCAGACACTAGGCAGCCTCGTGTAGGCACTCTTTTTCCTACAAATACAGTGAGTACCAGCAGTCTCCTTTGCCCTTCTAAGAAACATCCAGACCTAGAAGCCTTTCCCAGTCACTCTATGTGTTCAGAGTGTAGGGCAACTCGCTGTCCCCTTCCTTAGGAAGTTAGATGGACTCAGCTCTTCAACAGTTCCAGGGATTCTGTTCTCTCACGTCCTACAACCCATGGAAGTCTGCCTCATTGCCCTCATTGGAGCTACACTAAGAAACACAATCTGCTTCGCCTTCCTTCTAGGAACTCTTACCCAAGGATCCCATACTTACAGGGGAAAGGAGCCTTGCATTCCTACAGGAACCAATGCAAAGTTTTTCCTGTTACCCTGCAGGACTTTAGAATAGGCTTAGGCCCGAAGGGTTACATAGAGCGTTCCAAGGATGAGAGAGTTCGCTACATGCAGAACACCCTGTGAAGAAAAGTTGATTCCGCAAGGGACCATGGTGTAGCGAGAGTCTCTTTTGACTTGTTAGAAATCAGAAGGGTTTCGATAGCATGGTCACCGGAAAGGAAGACCTGATTGCACAAACCTTACTTTCCCATTTTAAAAGCTTTATCCATGCTGCACTGAAGATACCTAAATAACACTGATTTTGACTGGCCTCTAGTTACTGTAGGCAGCCCTCTGGAAAGAAAAGCAGTTTTCTCTAAGGAAACACGGTGCTTCGATAGCCTGGGTGGGAGCTCCTCCTGTCTCGCTCTAGAGCTACAGGGAAACTTGACGTGAGTCCTTGCCTCAAGCTAAGGCCTGACAAGCCCTGGTGAAGCGAAAGCGTGTAGCAGTTTCCATTAGGTCGTA
Organism: Balaenoptera ricei; assembly: GCF_028023285.1. NCBI lineage: Eukaryota > Metazoa > Chordata > Mammalia > Artiodactyla > Balaenopteridae > Balaenoptera > Balaenoptera ricei. The sequence goes on from NC_082659.1 coordinate 36,838,266, forward strand.
TTCGCAGTTCTGCTTTTCTTTAACGTTTCTTCACTTTTCCAGACACTAGGCACCCTCGTGTAGGCACTCTTTTCCCTACAAATACAGTGAGTACCAGCAGGCTCCTCTGCCTTTCTAAGAAACATCCAGGCTCAGTAGTCTTTCCCAGTCAGTCTATGTATTCAGAGGGTAGGGCAACACACTGCACCCTTCCTTTGAAAAGCTAGATGTCCTCAGTGCTCCAACAGCTCCACGAATTCTGTTCTCTCACGTCCTACATGCCATGGAAGTCTGCCTCATTGCCCTCATTGGAGCTACACTAAGAAACACAATCTGCTTCGCCTTCCTCTAGGAACTCTTACCCTAGGACCCCATACCTACCGGAGAAAGGAGACTTGCATTCCTAGTGGAACCAAAGCACAGTTTTTCCTGTTGCACTGCAGGACTTTAGAATAGGCATAGGCTCGATAGCATACATAGAACGTTCCAAGGACGAGGGAGTTCGATACATGCAGAACACCCTGTGAAGAAAACTTGTTTCAGACGGGACCAGGGTGTAGCTAGAGTCCTTTTGACTTGTGAGAAATCAGAACGTGTTCGGCTGCATGTTCACCATAAAAGAACACCTGATGGCACAAACCTTGCTTTCCCATTTTAAAAGCTCTATCCATGCTGCACTGAAGATACCTACATAACACTGTTTTTGACTGGCCTCTAGTCACTGTGGGCAGCCCTCTGGAAAGAAAAGGAGTTTTCTCTAAGGAAACACGGTGCTTCCATAGCATGGGTGGGAGCTCCTCCTGTCATGCTCTAGAGCTACAGGGAAACTTGACGTGAGTCCTTGCCTCAAGCTAAAGCCTGAAAAGCCCTGCTGAAGCGAAAGCGCTTATCAGTTTCCATTATGTCGTATTCGCCGTTCTGCTTTACTTTAACGATTCTTCACTTTTCCAGACACTAGGCACCCTCGTGTAGGCACTCTTTTCCCTACAAATACAGTGAGTACCAGCAGGCTCCTCTGCCTTTCTAAGAAACATCCAGGCTCAGTAGTCTTTCCCAGTCAGTCTATGTATTCAGAGGGTAGGGCAACACACTGCACCCTTCCTTTGAAAAGCTAGATGTCCTCAGTGCTCCAACAGCTCCACGAATTCTGTTCTCTCACGTCCTACATGCCATGGAAGTCTGCCTCATTGCCCTCATTGGAGCTACACTAAGAAACACAATCTGCTTCGCCTTCCTCTAGGAACTCTTACCCTAGGACCCCATACCTACCGGAGAAAGGAGACTTGCATTCCTAGTGGAACCAAAGCACAGTTTTTCCTGTTACACTGCAGGACTTTAGAATAGGCATAGGCTCGATAGCATACATAGAACGTTCCAAGGACGAGGGAGTTCGATACATGCAGAACACCCTGTGAAGAAAACTTGTTTCAGACGGGACCAGGGTGTAGCTAGAGTCCTTTTGACGTGTGAGAAATCAGAACGTGTTCGGCTGCATGTTCACCATAAAAGAACACCTGATGGCACAAACCTTGCTTTCCCATTTTAAAAGCTCTATCCATGCTGCACTGAAGATACCTACATAACACTGTTTTTGACTGGCCTCTAGTCACTGTGGGCAGCCCTCTGGAAAGAAAAGGAGTTTTCTCTAAGGAAACACGGTGCTTCCATAGCATGGGTGGGAGCTCCTCCTGTCATGCTCTAGAGCTACAGGGAAACTTGACGTGAGTCCTTGCCTCAAGCTAAAGCCTGAAAAGCCCTGCTGAAGCGAAAGCGCTTATCAGTTTCCATTATGTCGTATTCGCCGTTCTGCTTTACTTTAACGATTCTTCACTTTTCCAGACACTAGGCACCCTCGTGTAGGCATCCTTTTTCCTACAAATACAGTGAGTACCAGCAGTCTCCTTTTCCCTTCCAAGAAACATCCAGGCCTAGAAGTCTTTATCAGTCACTCTATGTATTCAGAGGGTAGGGCAACTCGCTGCACCCTTCCTTAGGAAGCTAGACGGACTCAGCTCTTCCACAGCTCCAGGGATTCTGTTCTCTCACATTCTACATGCCATGGAAGTCTGCCTCATTGCCCTCTTTGGAGCTACACTAAGAAACACAATCTGCTTCGCCTTCCTTCTAGGGACTCTTACCCAAGGACCCCATACCTACAGGAGAAAGGAGGCTTGCATTCCTACTGGAACAAAATCACAGATTTTCCTGTTACACTGCAGGACTTTAGAATAGGCTTAGGCCTGATGGCAAACATAGAACGTTCCCAGGATGAGGGAGTTCGATACATGCAGAACACCCCGCGAAGAAAAGTTGACTCAGCAAGGGGCCAGGGTGTAGCTAAAGTCCCTTTTGACTTGTTAGAAATCAGAAGGTGTTCGGCTGCATGTTCACCGGAAAAGAACACCTGATGCCACAAACCTTGCTCTCCCATTTTAAAAGCTGTATGCGTGCTGCACTGAAGATACCTAAATAACACTGTTTTTGACTGGCCTCTAGTCACTGTGGGCAGCCCTCTGGAAAGAAAAGGAGTTTTCTCTAAGGAAACACGGTGCTTCCATAGCATGTGTGGGAGCTCCTCCATTCATGCTCTAGAGCTACAGGGAAATTTGACCAGAGTCCTTGCCTCAAGCTAAAGCCTGAAAAGCCCTGCTGAAGCGAAAGCATGTAGCAGTTTCCATTAGGTCGTATTCTCAGTTCTCCTTTACTTTAAGGTTTTTCACTTTTCCAGACACTAGGCAGCCTCGTGTAGGCACTCTTTTTCCTACAAATACAGTGAGTACCAGCAGTCTCCTTTGCCCTTCTAAGAAACATCCAGACCTAGAAGCCTTTCCCAGTCACTCTATGTGTTCAGAGTGTAGGGCAACTCGCTGTCCCCTTCCTTAGGAAGTTAGATGGACTCAGCTCTTCAACAGTTCCAGGGATTCTGTTCTCTCACGTCCTACAACCCATGGAAGTCTGCCTCATTGCCCTCATTGGAGCTACACTAAGAAACACAATCTGCTTCGCCTTCCTTCTAGGAACTCTTACCCAAGGATCCCATACTTACAGGGGAAAGGAGCCTTGCATTCCTACAGGAACCAATGCAAAGTTTTTCCTGTTACCCTGCAGGACTTTAGAATAGGCTTAGGCCCGAAGGGTTACATAGAGCGTTCCAAGGATGAGAGAGTTCGCTACATGCAGAACACCCTGTGAAGAAAAGTTGATTCCGCAAGGGACCATGGTGTAGCGAGAGTCTCTTTTGACTTGTTAGAAATCAGAAGGGTTTCGATAGCATGGTCACCGGAAAGGAAGACCTGATTGCACAAACCTTACTTTCCCATTTTAAAAGCTTTATCCATGCTGCACTGAAGATACCTAAATAACACTGATTTTGACTGGCCTCTAGTTACTGTAGGCAGCCCTCTGGAAAGAAAAGCAGTTTTCTCTAAGGAAACACGGTGCTTCGATAGCCTGGGTGGGAGCTCCTCCTGTCTCGCTCTAGAGCTACAGGGAAACTTGACGTGAGTCCTTGCCTCAAGCTAAGGCCTGACAAGCCCTGGTGAAGCGAAAGCGTGTAGCAGTTTCCATTAGGTCGTATTCGCAGTTCTGCTTTTCTTTAACGTTTCTTCACTTTTCCAGACACTAGGCACCCTCGTGTAGGCACTCTTTTCCCTACAAATACAGTGAGTACCAGCAGGCTCCTCTGCCTTTCTAAGAAACATCCAGGCTCAGTAGTCTTTCCCAGTCAGTCTATGTATTCAGAGGGTAGGGCAACACACTGCACCCTTCCTTTGAAAAGCTAGATGTCCTCAGTGCTCCAACAGCTCCACGAATTCTGTTCTCTCACGTCCTACATGCCATGGAAGTCTGCCTCATTGCCCTCATTGGAGCTACACTAAGAAACACAATCTGC